>NC_052046.1:65058784-65377367 GCF_015832195.1 Motacilla alba alba | reverse complement strand
GTGCCATCATCAACACATTTGAATTCTGTTCATCTTCAGTAAAGTTGAAAAAAAAAAAAAAGAAATTGGCATTACTTTTCTCTAACCTGCCAATGGTGAGAACAGAATTTAACATAATCTGTGCCCCAAAGAAATAGAGTTATGGGTCTTTAAAAAATATATCTTTTCAAAAGCCTGTCTAAATCTACACTTCCTCACTTGTGTGGATTTATTCTATTCTTCTCAGTTCTAGCAATATCAGTGAGCTATTAGAAAAACATTTGTAAACTCATATTATATTGAGACGTTGTCTATCAAATCTGATTAGTACAAGCAAAAAATCACATTAGTGACTGCATTTGTTGGCAAGAAATCAGGTTTTAAGACAGCCTATGCATGTTGAGAGACTCTAATAAGAGCAGGGCACAAAACATATTTCATATCAAAATTGAAGGCTAGGAAGCTTTTTGGGTCTCACCTAAACACAATGGATCATTAAAGCTTCTACTTATATGAATATCCTGATACTTGTATTCATAACTTAAAATAAGCATTTGGATGAAAAGTATGCAAGGGTAGAGTGTTCTTTTCTAGATGCTGTCAATTTTGATTTTCCATTTCACAGAGTTTGCCAAGTAATTCAAATGGATGCTATGGGAGTACAAAGAAAGAAAAGAGCAAGCTGAGATGAAGGAAAAAGTGATGGAAGTTTTCTTGGTCTTGTTAGCATAATTACAGGTTGTTTTTTATACTTTTTGACCCTATCCTGAGCAAGGAAGAGTAAAATGAAGTTCCAAACAGAAAAGTAACATAAGCCAAATTATGGTGTTCCATAATTTGGAACTGGACCTGAACTCCAGGTGTTCAGACAACCATGCCACTAATACTGAAGTTGCTGTAAATTTCTCTAGCAAGTATTGTGCACTCATATAGAATTTCTATCAAAAATGCAACACATACTTTTTATTCATTTTCCTTCAAGAAGGATTTTCAAACGTCACGGTTTTAGAAGTTACAGCTTTGAAAGCAGATTGAAATACATGAAAAAAATCTGTCAGATTACTGGTTGAAAATACATTCTTGCTTAATAAATGACAACCATTAGCTAGCTGAATAGAAGTAGAAATTTAATATAAACTGAAACAGAAAAGTTGGAGACGTTGAAAGGACTACAAACTGATAAAGATGGTTTTATTCATTGCTACATTCATTTTCTAGAACTACAACAGAAGAAGATGATGATAGTGGATAATATCTTTAATAAGGGCAAATTTACAATAGGTTTTCATTAAATTTTCAGTAGCTACATGTTTATTTCCAGTGTTGACCATAGAAAGGTGTTTCCTCTGAAATCAGTATACCTCAGAAAAAATATCACCTCCTTTTATAATTGAGAAGCTCTTTCATTCCCAGAATTTTTTTTTTAAATCTTGAAAAAAGCATAAAAGTGCCAAAGGACATGTCACTTTGGCCAGTTCCTTTTGCAGAACACAACAACAGGAACAATAGATATGAAAACACAAACCAAACCCATCTGATTATGTTAGATGATTCAAAAGTTGCATTAAATTTTTATTAGCATTATGACACTTGACTCTGCATCAGTAGCCCACCTGGCAAGCCTATGAACTGTATCATAGCATTTAAAGTAACCATAGTCTATGGTTTCTGCAACAAACCACAACAACCACAAATTAATTCTATGTCAGATTGATTATTTCCTTCATAGTCCAGAAGGATTACAATTGTATTGTATAACTACATCTCTGCCTTATTATTATATTTGATTTTATAGTGCTAAGTAACTTCTTTTCTGGTGTCAGGTGAAGTGCTTTTTTCTGTTTGGTTTTGCATTTGGTTTTGCAGGGGCGTACATTAAAAGGGTTTGTTGTTTGGTTTTTTTTTTACTGGTTGATTGGCTCTTTTGGTTTGGTTGGTTGGTTTGGTTTGGATTGAGTTTTTTTAAGGGAAGAGTTCAAGGAAATTCAGCAGTTCAAGGACCTGATTTAGGATGTGATGTCTAGTAAAGCAATTGGAGACCTCGGTGGAATTGATAATAATAAGTTTTGAAGTAAAAATTGCTAGTAGTTTTGTACTTTGTTCTTGGATGCTTCTCAAATGCAAAGGTGAAGCTTCCAACACATGTGAATGACATATTTTTTGACACTAATTTCCCTACCAGACTGTATTATTGCCACTCTTTCATCCAGAGATATCCATACTCATTTGATTTACTTCTTGCCCCAAGAAGCAGTCCAAGTAACAGATCAAAATTCTTATGCTACTTTCAAGTCAAAGTGAAAATTTGACACATTAGCAATTTGGGTGCTGGGAAAGATTACTGATCAAGGCAACTAATAGTAGATTTAAAAGCTACTGCAGTTTGAGGTTGTGACAATAATCAAACATGTGGCTAAAACAGCCAGAGAATACTCACCTTTAAAGTTTGGAGTTGTTTGTACACAAAACTATAAATTCTCACAAGTTATTTCTAAGCTTTTTTGTAGTCAGTAAACAATGCTCCTCAGAGGTTCATCACTGAGGGAAGAAAAAGAGGAGGCTGCTTGACAGTGGCTGTTTCTGCTATGGAGGATATTAATTCTCATTAACTGTATTTTTGTGCTGTCATTTGGGAAATGTTGGAGAGCCTTGAAGAACTGAAGGTACCTATCCTTCAGTTGGTAGAGAAGAATGCTCATTTTCCAGTTCCATTGCCTGATGTTTCACTGGTGTATTGTGTATGCTCAGTCCATTTATATCCCTCTGAGACAAATATGTTGCATTTGAACCAACATGAAAGTGTGACTATGCTTATGAAAGGAAGAAAAACGTAGGCATCTGCATAAACTGAAGATAGGGATTACTTTCTCCACTGAGGTTACTAGAAAGTTGCCCTTGTCTTAACTCCACAGATGCTCAAGGGCCTGGGATTGTTTCTAAATGACTTATTAGTCTAACTTACTATATCAGCAGGGTAAATCCTAAACTAATTTGTTTTCTTCTGCTGACATCTGTGGCAATTTTGCACACAGAATGAATACAGAACATACAGAATTTCACTCCACATAAGGTGTCAGGATCCAGGAGCTGAAATACTTTTTCTAATTTTAATGAGAGGTTGTATGTGGAATGAATAGAAAGTATTGCTCTATGGTTTTTCAGTTAATTTCTTGCTAGCCTCTTTGTAGATATACAAAGGGGGTTAGTTTTAGCTTGAATGGGGGAAAAAAAACTAGTATCTTTCTGTTAGAATAATGAGTACTTCTCAGTAATGAATAAGATCTACAACTTTAATAGGCATATTGAGCAGTCATGGTCCACTTGATATAAAAGCTTTTTAAAATGTGACCTCATATAAAAGGATGTATTATCTTTGAATTAATCTTGTAAAAGATTAAATGAAGGAAGAATGTAAAACTCTATATAAATGTATAATCATAAAAGAACATACAAACCCCATATTTTTTTTTCCTAATCAAGTAGCATGCTTATTAGCAACTATGAAACATTCTAGTGCTTATTAATTAATGGCATATGTATTGTTACTTATGAAAAACAAGAAAAAATGCAAAAAGTAGCTTCAGAGTTTAAAATACTTCTGCCAGCATCACCTAATAAATTGTCTTCTGATTGTTAAGGCAGTGCCTAAAGTCCTGTTACAGAGTTGCCATAGTATAATCATCCTCTGTGGCCTATTATTGACTTTCTCTAGCATCGTGGCCCTATTGGCTTTGGCAATGCAGTTGTAGTAAGTGGTTTATCACATACATTTTTTATTGCAGATAATTTTAATCAGTTTTTTAAGTGTACACTTCTGTGGTGGAGAAGCAGACACTGTGGAAGCCACTCAATTTTCCATTGTTCAATGAAAATTATCCACTGGAAGAGAGTACAGCACAGTAAAACCAAACTTAAACCTGCAATCAAACTATTTAATAAGATTTGGCTCTTTATATAGTTGAGAAGACCTTGTATAAGCAACAACTCAAAAGTCATTCAAGGCCGTGCAACAATACATACTGGAACATGTTGTAGGCATTGAAGTTTAAATCAAAATTTTTTTCAAGTTAGTGAAACAGTTAGAAAAGACTAAAAAAATAAAAACAAAAAAACCAAAAAAGGAGTGATAGCCAAATAATTGCCTAAAAAGCTAGGTAAAGTGTGTCGAATATAGGAAATTTCTTTTTCCAACCTGAACTCTGAAAAGATATGGTGTTTTGAAGACAAAGCATAAATTTTCATATAAGTAGAACATGACTTTTAATTATGCCTTTATTACATAAAGATAGAACATCTTGAATTTATGGGCTTAGAAGGCATGAAAAAAAAAAATTAGCACTGCATACTCATGTTTCTGAACATCAGGAAAGCCCTGAAACCTTCACCTATTACTTTTGGAAATGCATTTACCTGTCAATAATTTTTAAGTATTTTATTTCTTATCTTGTTTGCAGTCCGTATAATGGGCTTATGTTCTTTTCTCTCATAGGCATAGACTGATAGTCACTACCAAAAAGCAAATAAAATAATGATTGACTTATGGGAAGTGACTAAATGTCAGCCATAAAATGGTGGTGATTTTGCTAAAAATGTCTTTAAGATAGCAGTGTTAAAACTTTCTTTCTATATGACCTAATAACATCCCTGAGAGCTTCCTGTCTTTCCTGTCCCTTTTTCCAAAGGTCATACACACTCCTTTTCCCCTGACTTTCTGGGAAAAATACTTGCTCAGCCAGTCCAGTCTACTCTCCCACCAGTTCATCTTGCAGCTTGAAAGGGCAACCTGCTCCTCTACCTAAAAGATTCCAGCCTTCCTGGGCCTGTTGATTTTATGGGCTGCCTTTGCAAGGTACTCTTCAAAACAGTGACCTGAATAGACCAAAGTCCACCCTACAGAAGTTCAGGGTAGACCTCTTTCCTTCCTTCACCAAGTACTGGAAAGTTCCCTCATTTCCTGGTAGCTGTGCCCCACAGCCTCTGATGACCACATCTCCCACCAGCCTTTGTCTGTTTGAAACCAGCAGGTCCAGTGGGGCACCTCTCTGACCAGAGGTCAGGAAGTTCTCTTCCACGTACTCCCAAAACCTCCTAGACTGCCTCCTCTCTGCTGTGTTGTGTATCCAGCAGATATCTGGCAGGTTGAAGCCTCCAACAACAGCACTGTTTTGAAACATCAGCCACTTGTAGTAGAATTTATCCTGGTTGTGTGGTTTCTAACAGGCAGACACTAGGATGTCTGCCTTCTTGGCCTTTCCCCTGATTCCCACCCATACACCCTAAACCCTATTGTCACTGTCCTCCAGTGCTACACAGTAAAAACTTTCTCAAAAATACAAAGGTACTCCAGCACTACTCCTTCCTTCCTTGCTCCATCTGTAGTCCTCCTGGCCCCCATTGTAGCACTCCAATCATGCATTCCCTTTGTGAGGGGGGAGAACATTTAATAAGGTCACAGTAAAGCCATTTGTGGAAATGTCAAAATATTTCACTCTCCTTAAATAATTCCTTCACATATGTAATATGTGACAAAGAAAACAAGCCTGAAAAAAGGTTTGATTGATTCTTCAGCTGTAAGTAATTCGTATAATCTAAATCTAAAGACTTCCATTAAACATTTTAACATTCATTTTAACATTCAGATGTGTCCATCAGACAGGGCTGTACTGTGCCCTCGGTTGCTGGGGAGCCTGTAGCTGACCTTCTTAGGCAGCATATTTCCTGCATTCTCAGGGCTCACACTGGCAGTGGTGTTACCAAAAAAATCGGTAAATGTTAAAAAAAAATCTTAACAAAAATGTAGCATTAAGGAGCAGACATTCTTTATTCAGCTGGATGCACAAGGGATTGCGCCTTCCAAAGCTGGGCATGCTGAGTACACAGAAGTCTCTGTGTACTGTATTTTTTTTTTGTGTCAAATCTGTGTTTACTGTATTCTACATATATATACATTGAATGTCTCACACTAAACATACATGTGATAATCATCTCCCCAAAATCATTAACATATTTCCCCCCCCTTTAGGCATGTGTTTTTCTGTCCCAGAGGTCTCTCTTGATGTCCATGGTGGTTATAAACTCCAAAGGTCCAGATGACCTGGATCAGTTCCCAGGACACGGAGACACTGAGATTGGTGAACTTCCAGGTCTTGTTCTTCCACAATGAGCATTGTGCAGTTTCCATAGGCCAGTAGTTTTTGGAAACAAGCATTGTGTTAGCTAAGTGGGTGTGCGGAATTTATCATCTAGTAACAGCAGGAGGTTGCCTCTGGCTACGAAGGTAAAGGCTAATACTCAAGGGTGGCTCTTAAGGGGCAGGTGGTTTGCCCATGCTCAGCCCCCAAAAATGGGACATAAGATAGGCCTAGAAGCATGGATGGGTTTGGGTTGGGCAGTCCCAAAAGATGGGTGATGTCCCCTTGGATTGGGGCTTTCTTTCCTTTATGCACTTTCCCAATAGCAATTGGAGTTTTCCATAGCAGGCCCTTTCAGTGCCTTCTCCCCAGTCATGTGGTTCCACCACCTGCCCAAACCCTTTTACAGTTTCTTGGCCTGTCTTTCTGCAACCAGGGGATCAGCTGGGCAAGCCTGCCTCATTTTCCCCTGTCCCCATCAGCACTCCTTGTCAAAGCCTTCCTGGATCCTAACATGAGCAATTGCTCCCAATGACACCAACCAACATCCGTTTCTGTTTACATATATGCTTTGCTGCTCCTTTTGTTTCTTCTAAGTCCTTTGAAGAGTATTCAAATGGTCACAATTTTCATTAGGAAAAATCTCTCATGTCACATCTCTCCATACTTCATTTCATTTGTGCCATGTTATACCTTTTCAGTTTAAAGGAATTTTGGTATCTTTATGTAAAATAAATTTTTTCAATAATTTGTGGTATTCATATGCATTTCTCTAAGACTGATATATGACTTGTGAGTTATTAATGATTAGAGCTATGAATTTTAATGGAAAGTGTAGCCAACAACCAAATCAAATATGAATTCTTGTACTATAGATCTCATATTAACACTTGTACATAAAAGAAATATGCAGCTACATTTCCACTTAAGAGATGGAATTTTGTTTCACTTCTGATATGACAGGGAAATGTGTTTAATTAAATATAGCATCTATATTTATAAAATGCAGAAAATTCAGCAAGTAACAGACTTAATATTGTGCATGCTGATGAAATTACACCTGGACTGTCACAGGTCTTTTTATGTGCTTTCTTTTTTCTGTTGCTTACAAACTATATTCACCAGAAGTCCTGTAATTAACATAAGACTCTGTATCCATTTTAGATTTTACCCAAATTATTACAGGGAAGTTTTTATAAATATACATGGAAAGTACCTCTAAAGAGTGTTATGTCATATCCACAAGATCTATTAATGTAAAATTTCACTGAGATGTCACCTTCCTCTAAACAAGACTCAGGAAGAAAACTGTTCTTACATATTTCCTTTCCTGAATTCAGTATAGGAACAGGAAAGAAGCTTAAGACAAATGACAACGTGTAGATCAGAAATCATAAGAAATGGAGAACATCACAGAACCCAGTCACTTCATTACTTAAAATTATCCAATCCATGCATATTGCAGAAACTCCCCTTAAATATAATTTTCAGTTCCTCTCCTTTTTACAGGAGAATTTAGCTTGTAGTTCAGCAAGTTTTGATCCTGTTCATGGACATATGTCAATACAGGCACATCTCAGTAGGGACAGCACTATGGAGCTGACCACCTTGGAGATTAGGTTCTTCATTTCTGTATAAGGGGTTGCACACCCCTGTCTTCTGGTTCATGTTCTAAACCATTTTAGTCACACCCTCCCCAGATATCCCCAGCCCAATTCCTTGGGTCCATTCCCATGATTTAGTTTTTATTTGGACCATGCAGGGGGTTGGTTGGGTTTTTTTTTTTTTTTTTTTGAATTGTGCTGTATCACGATTTCAGTCTTCTGTTCCAAGAGATACGTCTGGTCCCTTTCTCTTTTCAGGTTTCCTTCTGAGACTTCTATCTTTTGCTGTTTTCTTAAATTCTTCTATGCCTGGATTAGACATGTGCCCAGGATGGCACACATAGTTTCATTTGCCTCCACCATCACAATTGTTTTTGTGACATTGTTCTTTTTTCTCTACTTCTGCAGTCATGTTGACCCACTTCTCCTTTACCCATTTAATTCCTGGAGGAAAAGGAGTACAATCATGCCTCCATAACAGTTCCTCTAATGACTTTCTGCTAACTAATTAAATGTCATGGAGATTTATAAAACTGAAACAAAAAATATATTTAAATGAGATTTATTTATAAGCTAGTTAACCAAATAAACCAATTAAACTAATGAAAGCTCCATCTACATCTGAAAAAAGATTAGTGATGCCAAATGGAATTAGCACTACATGACTGACCTAAGAGGGTGGCCCAGAATGAATAATCACTCAACCAATGAGACAAGGGCTACAATTCCTTGGGGAGTTACTAAGAAGAAAGTCCTAACTGCAAACAGACACTCTGAGGAGGACCATCTCAACTGATCCCCCTGGCAGGGCTGCATTCATACCCTACTAAAAGATGGTTTGTGGAATTTCTTCCCAACCTCTTTGAGGAGATAGTAGGTGAGTAGCTGTGTGGGACCTAATAGCTGCTGTCTGGGATTAAATCACAGTCTCAGGAAGGACTTCCCATAATAACTAGAATAATAATAAATAGAATAAAGATACAATAAAATAGCTTTCTATGAAATAAAAAAATAAACAACCAAATAAACAAATTAAAAAAGGAAGCAATTCTGGTGGCAAGGACCAATAAGTGAAAGTTCAATGTGTGCAATGTGTAAAACACTTCAAATTCCTGTACAAAGCGTATTAAGGTATTATTTTTACTTTCTTAATGAGAAAGCTTAGAAGAAGCAACTTGCTTAATTTTTAAAGAAGATAACTTTCAAGGTGTCTGTATGATTCCCTATGTTGCTTATTTCTAGCTTTTGTATCCAAGGAAATGAAACTCAATTGCATTGCCTGCCTGTAAAATATTTACCAGATAGCATGCAACAAGGGGATATTGTTTCCAGCACTGCTAGAGAGAAAAGTCTTTTCTGTGTTTATGTTTCTGTCTTGTCTTTTCAAGACTTTGCTTGTCTTTTCAGTTTCCAGCGCTGATTAATAAGATTTGAACATATAACTAAATTTTTATACATTTTAAACGGAATATTCCAAAGTATATATTTGATTGATAAAAAGATTTTTATGGGAGAAATTTTAAAACACTTTATGTGACATACCACCTTTAGAGAAATATATAGTTAATATGCTTTCAGGTCAAATGTAAAAATTATTAACGTATATGACATGCTGAACAACCTTCTGTAGCACTTCTATAGCAGGAAATGCTGGGTAATAGCAATGACAAGTATTGATAACAGCTCTGTCTGGAAGACTTGTCATGTATGTGTGTGGGAAGTGAGACAGTACATAGCACAAGCAGTTTCACTTTTTTCAAAGTATAATATCAAAATGGCTACAGCTGAAGGGTTAAAAAACCCCACTTGCAGATTGCTGATGGAGTTTTTTCTTTCACTTACCACAAAATTAACTTGTGACACATCATGCAATTCACATATATTCTAGTTCAGAAATTAAGCAGTTTCTTGTCACATCCAAAAATATTTTCCTTTTCCTTTACCCCCACTTTTTTTTTTTTTTTAAAGGCCTTTCATAATTAAGTATGAGCCTCTCTATGCTTCCCAGACAGAGTATTTCACTGCATCTTCTCTCACACAATAGTCCCATTATTTGATTCTGTAATGTGCATTATGTATCCAGGAAGAGAATGAAGAAAATTACTTATTTTCTGAGCTATTACCCAGCTAACATTATTGGGAATGTTGTTCATATTAAAGCTCATAAGACATATTCTACTTCATCACTTAGGCCTTTCTGATGCTGGTTTGCTAAATAGCTCACCTTGGGCCAAATGTGTAACTGGTGTAATCAGTGGTACTAGATTTGATTTCAAAAAGTTCACATTGATCTTGTGTCCTCTCATCCTCTCTCTCTGTATATAATATTCAAACATATATTGGTCTTTGTATGTGCACATGCAAACATTTCTTTGAAAAAATAATGCTGTATTTTAAGTTAGTGCATTAGAAAATCATAATTAGTTTGGTAGTATTTTTCAATGGTTTTATTTTTATTCAGTCTACAGCATATTATGTGTGCAAATTCATCCATCCCAGAGCAAGTAATTTGTTACTCAATGCACTAGCCTCCAGCAGAAGATATAGGGAAAGGTTAGAAAAATATTCCATCTGCTTTATAGCAAAGCTGTATATCAGCGAGGAAGAAAGAAAGAACAATTCTCTCTTTGCTCTAAAGAAAAATGTATTAGGGTATTAGAAAGATCATAACATAGTTAATTATAGATGGATTAGTCACTATTCTCCAATACAATAGGGCAGTCAGAACATGAGGCATTTCAGGGTGACTAAAACCTGAAATTTTCTCCCAAAGAGGCTTTAGAAAAATGATGATCCCCATCTCTCTTAGATTGTTCACACCTTGCCACCTTGCGAGAAGGCCTAGACACATAGCCATGCAACAATGAGCACAAATGTAAACAGCTAGCCCGAAGAAATTAGATGACACAGGGTGAATTAATTAGCAGCACTTTAATGATCAGCACGTTAATGAATTTAATTTGATCCCCCAATGGAATTTTTTTTCCACAAAATAAAACCTCCAATCCCTTTTGACCATTTTACAATATTTTCCCTTAAGTCTTGCCATAAATATATTTAGAACAAAACATATCGATCATGTAAGAAGTAGACAATCAACTTACTACTAACTTATAACACAAGTATACTAATTTTAATAATATTTTTGAGAACATTAAGATATTATTAAGGTACAGCCCAGGCACATACCACAATAATCAACACTGATAGGCCTTGCACTGAATCTAACATGGCAGAATTATGGAGTCTGTTGTAACGCATTTCTAGTACTCAGAGTAAACTTCCAGAACATCAAAGTAGTGCAATAACATTGGTTTCAAGTATCACAGTGACTATTGATAAGAATTAAGAAAAACTGCCTGTGAGTCCTTCTACTACTTGACTAGCTAGATCTTTGCAGCTTCTCCTAAGAAATGGTTGTTTATTTTATCAGGTTGTTTATTTTGTCAGATCCTGGCTGATACAAGTTCTCAGCTTGCTATCCACAAGTGGCCAGGTTATTTTATTGAATAATTCTGTGTGTGGCAGCAGGGAATAAGTTTGCAGGACCCCTCACCCGGTTGAACCATGTTGGAAAGATGCCAGGAAACAGCCTGTATTTTTCACACAGTGTTCAAATAACCACAGTGTTATAGTCGCAAATGTGCCACTTTTCTTCCTGCACAAAAGAGACAAGTCTGAAATAATGGAAGAAAAAGGCAGACAGACAAAATCATTCAGGAGTTTAGGTGATAAAGGATGAGGAGATCTCACCTCACATGAGTGTGATCTCTCTGGCTTCTCTGCCAACACAGCATAGGACAAGCTATGCAGCTTTTCTACTGATAGGACTATTTTCTTGCACAAAGGCTCAATGAATACATGCCATAAGAGTTCCTTCATTACTTATTGCAAAAATTGCGTAGACTCACCCTGACTCTATCATGTATAGTGGTGTCATAAAGACACAACCTCACATCCTTTTATTCTCCAGCTTGTTCATAAAGAATACATATGCAAAAGGAAGTGTGCAAAAGCTGAGAAAAAAACATACAGGAGAGACCACTGAATGTATATACCGTTAGAGTCCAATTCCATCATATAAAAAAAAGTAAAGCATCATGGGATGAGTGACAGAATGGGCTGGGTAAGCATGCAGCATATTTGTGGTTTAGGTGCCTTATAATACAGTGAACACAACTGAATTGCTACCAAGATGCTTCAAGATAACAAGAGGGTGGTAGCAGTAAGATGGAAGTGTATGGGTATAACCACTGGACACAGGTATCTGGGATTATGCGCACAATACTATAATTGATTTCATTTAGTGACCAATCTCTTTAAAACTAGTTAGTTTGTTTTGTCTCTAATACTTCTACTTGAAGATGGTTTCAGAGCAGCCTTTCTTTGAGAGTTCAGCTTTCTTCCCATTTCTAGTCCCTTTTTGGCCTGCAACTAGTCTACTTTCACATGTTCTTGTAACACCTTTGTCTTTTAACTTAGATGCGTTTGCATTTCTTTCTTAATGCTGAAGTACTAAAACTCCTCCTTGCTGTATAGAGGTCACACAGAAGCATGAAAATAATTGAAGCATAAAGGAAGGTTTCTGCCAGTAAACTTACAACAATAAAGTCATACAGTCTTTCACAGTATTTTAATCTCATTTCTGGTTTTAAAAACAGTGTAGGATATTAGGCTGTGCACTGGTTGCTGTACAAACTTAGGAAGAATCATTTTAATGTTCTTGCATTCAACCCTCCTACAAATTTTATATCCCTCTTTGCTCATAAAGTGCTGTCTGGGAACATGCACTTGGAGTTCAAAGAGTGGTCTGCACTTTTATTGGGGGAGCAGTAAAATTGCTGTGTGCTCTCTGAGAATGGAGTGCTGTCATGGTCAGTAATGAAGATAAGTAATACATATCAGCCAGAGTCAATCCTGACAGGTCCAGAGAGCTTCATATATACATGTGTTTCTTCACTGCATTTTAAGTCTTCTGACAGGGATTGTTTCTTCCATTTGGATGTTCTGTTTAGATTCTGTTTAGCCAGACCATTTGTGATGTCTTCTCTCATCTTTTTATCTGCTATCTAAATAGCAAAAGGAAAATAAAAAGTTTCTATCACAGCAAATATTGATTTTCTCTTTTCCAATATGCCTTTCCAATATGTCACATTGTATTAACTCCTGATTATACTCCTTCTAAGAGAAGGTTAAAGTGGGTTAAAGAGAGAAAAGAGCTCTCAATTTGAAAAAAAATGATGATGTTGAAAGCTTTGAAGAGTGACTGATATCAGCCTCAAGGCCATCTTGCCTTGAGAGGCTTCTCAGTAAAAGGCTGACTACATCATCTTTTTATTCACTCATCAGGAACTGCTGGTTCACCAAAGTGCAGTTCTCTGTCACTCATTTATAGGCTTTGTAAGTGTGAGAGGAAGCAAATTTGTCCCTGGTGTTACTCCAATGATTTTGCACATCTTATACCAAAGAGAAGTGAAGCCCAACATCAATTTTTTTTCGCCTTTAAATGAGGGCTAAAATTAATACAGAAGAGATCTTACACCTTTTGGAATTATTTCATAGATACATAAAATACAATGCTTAATTTCAAGACCTAATTTCATCCACTTCTGTGGCTGGCATTCTTCAAATAATTTGAAGACAAAAATAAATATTGCTCTGTATATGAATTTCAACACAGAGCTAGTAATTTTTCCCTGGTTGAACACTTAAAATTGTTTAATTTTGTTATTTTATTTGGCAGATATTTGATGTCTTTTGAGAAGTCATGGTAGTCAGTGAAGTTCCCAGTGACTTGCAGAAAAGGGAATATCACACCTTTTTTTCAAAACAGATAGAAATTGGAACCTGGGGACTTCCAATTACTCATACTTATCTCTCTTTCTGGTAAGCAATAGAAATGTCTCAGATGTAATCTTCTTGCATCTTGCAGAGTTAAGTCAAATTTGTAATAAGCTAAGAAAAACAGCTTAGAAAAAAAATCCATTGATGAAAAGAGACAAAAGAAACCAAAAATATCCCATAAAAAATGGAAAATTCAGGTCTGATTTTGAGGCTTACAAAGAATCGCCAGCCAGACCATTCAATGAATTATCATCTGGTTTTCATTCATTTTAAACATGCAAAACCAGTAATCTCATTTTTTTTAGGCTGAGCTTACACCTGAGGGCAGAAAAAGAATTGGTCATACAGAGACAAGATATGGTAATTTGTTTCTCTGAGCTCCTTCCTCAATCATTATACAGTGTGAGAGTCTAAACTGATAACAATTGCATTGTACCTGACACATGCTCAGCTGCTTTCATTAACGCAGAATCATTCTCTGGGACCAAGTTGAGGGCTTGTGCCTAGCATCCCTACAGCTGGAGCAAGGCTCATGACCTTTGGGCTACAATGGGGTACAATCCCATGGCTTTAGCACAAGGGAATCACAAAAACAGTGTTAAATTGGTCTCAGTTTAAGCTGGTGGGTAAGAAACTTTGTCTTATTGAAAAAGAAAAGGAGGAAATTTACTTCCATATCATGACAATATAGTAAATGGATAAGCTTCCCTGACAGGATAAATTCTGGGGTTTCAAATGCACAGTGCATAAATATTGTATACACAGAGGTCAACATCCAGGAAAAATAAACAGATAATCATAGACTACATCACACACTTACATTTCGCATAATTTCTATCCTTGTGGGCAGTGGGCAGAGTGGCATTCGAGCAAGGGACCCCTTAAACAAGGGTCCTGGATATGTCTCTTGCAGTGGAGCTGCCAGACAACCATCACTGGACATAAGCTCCTGGTCAGGAAAGCCACAGCCTGAGGACAGGAGCCCAAGTTTTATTGGCCTTGGCTGCAAGAGGGACAAGCTGACCTCTAGCAGCAGGGAGCTGGTCAGGTTAGCTGACCCCGAGGAACTTTTAGAAAAAGCACTGTTGGGCAGTTGGGGAATGCTGAGGTGGTACGAGGGTTGCGACCCACCCTGCATCAGAGTGCTGGTGAGTCCATGGGGGGAAGCATGTTTTTTTGTTGGTTAGCCATGGGACTGGGATTATCTGTGGCAGAGTGGTATGTGTATAAACATCCTAGGGGGCTTTTGGTTAAACACGGGAAGGGATTTGCCAAAGGGGAACTTAAGGGAATTATTAAGTGGATTTTTCATAATTTTCCTTCTGTTAAAGTGGACTATATGTTTTGCATGGTTTTGGGATTCTGATAGGGATAAAATTTATGATTTGAGTACAAAAAGGGAGTCTGGGGCATTAAGTTTATTTACAGTATTTCGGGCTTTTTATGATATTATTAAATTAGGGGCTAAGTCAGATTGCTCTGTTAACCCCATCCGTTCCCTCCAAAACCTTTCCTCTCTGATTTCCAATCCTTCCCTTAATCCCTTCATGTCGAGTAACCCTTTCACATGGAGTCTCACCTTCACGTCAAGTCCTACCCCTGCCGTCATGAACTCCACTTTCCCTGGTTCTTTGAGCCTCTCCTCAATCACCCCTGAACCCTCTGTCCCTGGGACTGGAACACAAGAGAGGAGCCCACTAAGGGTACTGCCGGGTACACGGGAACCTATACTGCAAGCAACTCCTGCCCTTTCATGCCCCTATCCTTCTAGCTCCTCTGACTACCCCTGGGGAAGACACTGGGCTGATAATGCTGTGGTTACAGCTCCCAGACCCAGACTTAATTTGCCTTCCATCACCCTGTGTCCTCCTGTCCCTCCATGTGGGGCTCAAAATGGTGACAGCCATGGCATTTTGTGCCTCCCCTGCTCCTTGTCACCTAATCCCATGCCTTCTCCTCATCCCTCTTTTAACACCACCAGAAATCATACTAATCACCATCTTGTCCCAGTGACTAACCCAGTCAGCTGTCCTCCCCAGGGCTCATCCCCTAATACCACCCCTGTCGTTCTGGGATATGCTCTTCCAATTTCAAGCCATTCTCTCAGGGAATCCAGAACTGCGTCCTTTAGTCACACCCCTTCTTGGAAAGCTGGAAGCCCATCCATCAGGGCTCCAGAAGGGCCCCCTCCAACATGGCAGTGCCCATGAAATCCATGCCAAGACCCACCCTGAAGCCTGCTTGGAAGCCTACACCAGAACATGATCAGTACTGCCACAAATCTAATAACAATATAAGAGTCTTTCTTATGTCCAGTAGTTCTTCTCCCTCCTCCTCCTCTTCTTCCTCCTTACCATCCTCCTCTGAGGAAGACCTTAGCCCACCTGGACTGGAAGTCACCAAAGATCCCTGGGAAAAGGTATGCAAGGCTGTGATAAAGGAGAGGAATTGGGAACTTGTCTCAAAACTTACTGCCTTCCCAGTCCAGTGTTGAAGGGATGCAAATCAAAATCCAAAGTGGAAGCCATTAGTGTATGGGGAAGTAAAAGGATTATGTAAGACTGCTAGAGAATATGGAAGGAATTCACCATATTTTAATAACCTAATATTGGCTACCTTTTTGGCACACAGGCTGGTACCCTATGATATGAAATATATCATGACAATATTTTTGTTGTTGTCAATGTTGAGTATACCCTTTGGGAAGAGGGGTGGAAGAGACTAATAAATCAGCTGCTAAATGACTATGCTGGGGATCAGGCACGGGCTGCCTTGACAATCGACCATCTGGCAGGACAAGAGGCTTACAGTCAGCCAGAAGATCAGGCACACCACCTTCCAAGGCCAGTTCTAAATTATATTAAAGATGCAGCCAGAAAGGCCTTAATACAGGTGCCTGACTATAGCCAACAATCTTTAAATTTTGTGGACATTAAACAGGGCCCAAGTGAGACCTATATGAAATTTGCTGACAGGCTCCAACTGGCTATTGAGAGACAAGTCCTGCAGGAAAAAGCTGAGGAGTTGCTCAAAATATTAGCCATTTCAAATGCTAATCAAGAGTGCTGGGAGGTTCTGAGAGCTTTACCACCAGATCCTGAACCTACATTGACTCAAATGCTTGAGGCCTGCAATCACCTGAGCACTCCAGAGCACTCTACAAATCTCCAGGTGCAGGCAATAGGACAAAAGGTTGCTGAAGCATTAGCTGCTATGCAGGTCATTCTCAAAAGGCAACTGTTGCAGTGTGGTTTTTGTTTTATTAGTAGGATTACTGTTTGATTTGTAATTTTGTAATTTCTTGATGCTGTCCTTTTTTCTGTTTCCAGAGTGGCACAGGCTGTCCATTTTGTATTTTATGTTGCTAAAATTAGACTTACCTTTTTATTGTTATTTAGTGGTTGTTTTTTTGTTTGTTATATCTATCTATTCCCTGCCAAGTTCTAAACCCCTCCTATCCATACCCCTTCCCCAGAACTTTCTTTACTCCTCCTTCAATGAAATGCCAATCTCTCCCCAAACCTGCCTTTCACCTAGAAACTTCCCTGTGAGTTTTGTATTCTTCCAAACCCCATTAGTCCGCTGAAGCTGTTTTCCTCCCTTGGAATCTTTTATTGGTTTTATACATTGTATTCCCTGCCTTGTGTTTCTTCTGATTAGTTAAAGATTGTAGCCTGCCCTGAGCCTTTCCCTTGTTTATAAGCTGTTGTCTGCTCCGAGTTCAGGGTCCTGGGACCCTGGGGAGGGGAGTTTAAATTGAATAAAGTTACCCCAGTTCCACCCCAGGACCGGTGTTGCTGCCCTTTTGTTCCGTGCTGTGCCCCCACTGGTAACTGGGATTTTGTGGAGTCCGAGAGAGGGTCACTGTCGCCCCCCCCCACCATCTAGCCGGGATGTGCGACAGGCAGCAACATCAGGCCCAAGTACAATATTTTGAATGTGGCCAGATTGGGCATTTTGCAAGGGATTGCCCCCAGTGAGGAGCAAAACCTGTTTCTAGGACCTGGAGAAGCGGAGGAAAGTTGCAGCAATCATATAGATCTCCTCCAAGTTAGGAGAACCATGGCTTCTTGCTGGAAAACATCCAGCGGAGTGCAGGATTGCCCATGCTATGTATGATACAAAAGCTCCAGACGTCGATGCCAGTCATCACTGAACAACCAGTGGCCCAGAATTACAACACACCAATGTGGAGCTTCCAGCAACCCTGCCCCAGGTGCCAAGCTGGACCTGGCAAGTGCCTGGTTAGGGATTCAAATGGATTACTCTACCCATACTATCTCCACAGGACAGCTGGGGCCTGAAGATCAGCTCCAGGAACTATTAATTTTGGGGAAGTGCAGGTCCAACACTGAAGGGCTCTTTGTCCTCCCTTTTGTCTTAACAGTCATCTCTCAACAGGAAATTACTTTCCTAGCCATGTGCCCTGATCCACCCTGCTTTATCCCCCCAAGGCTTGACAATCGCCCAAGCAATTTTATTCCCTGAAAGGCACACTGAAGAGTTCCTGGTGGCATAAACTGAAATTATCAGTCAAGGTAGACCCAAGCTAGCATGTGCACTTGAGTTAAACAGCAAGAAAATTATCTTCTCAGGAATAACAGACACAGGAAGGGACATGACAATCATAGAATGCTCCAGGTGGTCTCCATGCTGGACACTGGCATGTGCTCCAGGGATTTTATCAGGCATTGGAGGAAGTAGTGATAGCCTGAGAAGCTGCGGGACCAGAAGGCCAGATTGCCACTGCCAGGCCATTTGTGGTAAGGTCTCATGTAGTACTGTGGGAACAAGACATGTTTTCTCAATGGGGCCTGAGACTCGGAACAGTTTTTTAATTGGGGTCATTTGGTGACACTACCCAAAATTGACATGAAAAACCAACATGTATGGGTAAACCAATGGCCTCTGCCTGAAGATACTCATTGTGCTCTAGTCTCTGGGCCAGCAACAGCTTGAGAAGAGACACATCATGCCTACTACCATGGAATATGTCAGTTTTTGTGATTCAGAAATGCAACCTTGTTACAACCCCACCTACCATCGCTGACCATGATCCCCAAAGAATGGAAATTATCAATTATCGAACTCAAAGACTGTTTCTTTGATGTACCCCTTCACCCAGATGAATGCCTTTCGATTTGTGTTTTCCATCCCCAGCACCAATCGGCAAGCCCCACTCCAACATTACCACTGGACAGTCCTTCCACAAGCTATGAAGAACTCTACCACCATCTGGCAGTGGTACATGGCCAAAGTCCTGGCATCCGTCTGCAGGGAACATCCACACTCCATAATCTATCACTATGTGGACGAAATTCTTGTTGTAGCAGAGACTGATTCCACCTTAAACACCGCACCACAGGCCACCATTGCAGCTGTTCAATTAGCAGGGCTCACCATTGCCAAGGAGAAAATACAACAAACACCATCTTTGAGGTATCTAGGTTTTAATGTTCTCTCATGAACTATTCAACCACAACCACCACAATTGGAGGATGACCCGAGGAAATTGCATGACTTGCAGAGACTATTGGGGACTACTATTTCGTAAGACCTCTGCTCGGAATCTCCAGTGAAGACCTATCCCCACTATTTGAGCTATTTAAGGGAGACTCCACACTGAATTCACCTCGGTGACTGACCACAGAAGCAAGAAGAGCTCTGGACAAAGAGTCTGCTGCCATCAAAAATCATCAGATGCACAGGATGAACCCTATGTTAGCTTTTCTGTTGACCATCTTAGGAAAGGGACCCCAACCTTGTGCTCTGATTTTTCAATGGGACCTTGAGTTGCCAGATCCCTTATTAATTTTAGAGTAGATTTTCTTACCCCACCAGCCATGGAAGACCATTGTCACACAATCATAAATGTTATCACAACTCATAATGAGAGCTTGATCCTGCCTGATTTCCCTTTCAGAAAAAGGCTTTTCCATCATATTCCTGGCCCTAACTACCACCTATTTGAGCTGGTTGCTCCAACAATCTGAACACCTGCAAATTGCATTAGAGAACTACCCAGGCCAGATATCCATCCACTACCTCAAGCATATGTTATTACATTCCAACCTTAACTTAATTCCTAAGCCCCTTCTGAGTTACACACCTCCAGATGCCCTCACTGTCTTTACAGATGGGTCAAGGAGTTATCACAAGTCTGTTGTAACTTGGAAGGACCCTGTAACATCTAATTGGGAATCAGACATTGAAATCATGGAAGGTTCTTCCTAAATCATCAAGCTGACAGCTGTTGTTAGAGCTTTTTCAAAATTTGCTTATCCTTTAAAATGCTGATTCTGTTTATGCTGCATGTATTCTTCAGAGTGTCAAGAATTCATTTTTAAAGGTCTTTTCAAATGATCAGTTATATACATGACTTGAAAACTTAATTTTTTTTCTTTCCCAAAGGCAGCACCCCTATTATGTTATGCACATCCATTCCCACACTTTGCTACCCAGACCCTTGACAAAAGGTAATAGAAAAGCTGATACATTAGCTACAACAGCACAAGGTAACATTGCCCAACATTTTTGGGCAGGCTAAGCTTAGCCATGCGTTTTTGCATCAAAATGCTCATGTGTTACATTGGACGTTCAATATAACAAAAGACCAGGCTAAGTCAATAGTTACAACATGCCCTGATTGCTAAAAGTATTCCCTACCATCAGCTGGAGCAGGAGTAAACCCTAGAAGGCTCCATAGTTTACAAATCTGGCAGAGAGATGTTACCCACTACACCCCCTTTGCAAAATTTACACTTTTTCTGGTTCGATATTTGCCTCTGCACATGCTGGAGAAACAGGAAAGGACACTATTAAGCACTTTTTGCAGGCATTCACAACACTGAGTGTTCCTCAGGAGGTTTAAACAAGTAACGGGCCTGCATACACTCCTACAAATTGCAGCAATTTTTTTAATTTGTAGGTTTTTAAACATTCCACAGGCATTCCCCATTCCCCCACAGGGCAATCAAATGGCTTATAGGTCTCTTAAAAGGCTTCTTGAACAACAGAAATGGCGAGTAGAGACCCTGTGCGTCACCGAAAGACTCAGCAAAGCCATACACATCTTTAATTTTTTAAAAAATTCCTTCATAGAACATAATCTCCCGATTTTTTCTAACACTTCTCCAGACCAGCGAAAGGAAAAGCTATTGGTCTTAATTAGAGATCCAGAAACAAATCAAATCCTAGGGCCATTCCCACTGATTGCCAGGAGGAGGGAGTATGCTTGTATTTCAACAGACAGGGGACTCTGGTGGATACCAGCAAGAAACATCAAGCCACATCTTCAGCCACTGCAGGACCATCAACAAGAAGAACACCGAGAAGACCAGAGAGATAAAGACCAAGGAGAGAAGACACCCTAAAGCCCACAGATAACCATTCCCTACTGCATCTAGTGTACCACTCCCTATTGCACTCACTGTCAAATTTTTCAGCCTTTAGCAAAATTTTTAAGCTTCTAACAAATTTTTAAGTACCATAACATTTTTCTAGTCTTTTTTACAAATCACCTCATCAAACATGCCTCCCAAGCCTCCTCTACTCCTCATGCTCAGACTGCTGATGCTCCACCTTGCTGATGGTTGGATTGTCCCCCAGTCAAAATGGAGTCTCTGGGTCACCTTAGCAAAGGCCATACAACAAGACACCCTGTGCATACCAGTTGCTAGCCCTGACAACCCTTATTTCATCTGCCTAGTAGGGTTACCTACAGATGTGTGGCCGGTAACAGAGGATGCCATCCATAGGATGCAAGGTGATAGCCCCAATGGCACATGGAAGCACAACCGTGTTGATGCCTGGGACTACTGGACACAGAAACTTCCACATGCACCACTTGAACCCTGAGTGCTAGAGCTCCTTGACTCAGTAAAAATGGATTATTGTATCAAATTTTATTACATGAAAAGGGTTCTAGCATTTGGAAAAGAGGGTGGTAAACCTGGAATCATAAATTTGAAAGATGATAAAACCATTGGATAGGATGTTTCCCCATACCACCCTGCGTATAGGAACCACAGCCAGTGGTGTAATTACACCTCTTCCATCATTTCCTGATCCAGTAGCCACCCTTTACAGCTGCCTCAGGGAGTTTTTCTCATTTGTGGGGACAGAGCATGGCCTGGCATACCATCAAACATTAGAGAAAGGCCATGAGAAGTTAGAGAAGTAGCTTGGGGAAGCTTATTCTGTTTACACCCAACATTACCATGATTCATAATCAGAAGGCCAAAGCAAAAAGGTTGGCCACCAATTTGAAGCAAATTGTAATGATGACATCACCTATTAGAGCAACAGCAAAAGATTTGCAGCCTCCCTGTTGGTGCCATGGGTGGCTGCAGCCAAAGCTTTAGGGCAATTAGGTCACCTTGGGTGTTTGCTGAGTAAGCAAACCAATGCTACCTCCCTTGCCTTAAGCGACCTGCTCACAGACATGGATTCCATGAGACAGGCCACCTTGCAAAACAGGGCAGCAATAAATTTTGTGCTGTGGCATGAAGTCATGGTTGTGAGGAATTCAATGGTGTGTGTTGTATGAACTTGTCTGACCACAGACGCAATCCATCAGAGCATCCAGCCATTAAAAAATGAAGTCAAGAAGATGACAGAAAAGGATGGCATGAATGGGTTCTCAGGACTCTTCAAAAGCTGGGGATTGAAGGGATGGTTATCCTATCTTAAACTTAAAACAGGATTGTTAATTGTCGTTATAGTTGTTCTTGTTGTGTTACTGATATTTCCATATTTGTTGGGGTGTTTACATAGATCTTTCACAGAAGTTTTATTGTTAAACAGAAAGGGGGAGATGTGGAGACCGAGTGACCTACTCCAGCCAGTGAGCCCACCTTAGCCATGGTCAGCCCTAGGCTGTGGAGAACCTCACCCTAAATTCAGAGACATTGCTTCCAGTTATGGAGAGTTACAGTTACAGTTCATTTGCAAAGGATCACAGGGGTTATTATGTTAATATGGGTTACATGTATGTCTGTTACTGGTCAGAATGTTCCTAGAATGCTCATTACTCAGTTGTAATGAGTTGTAGTCCCCCATTGTTCAGGGTCTTTGTGTATCTACATTCAGGAGTGTCTCTACTGTTGCCATCACACGTAATAAGGGACCCTCTAATTTCACCAAAGACCCATGGCTCACTTTTCATTTCAGCTACTGACCAGTCACATTACCTCTTCTCCTCACAGGCAGTGGGCAACACGGTGTGACAAATAAGATTTTTACATTTCATATTTTAACACTTAACACAAAGAAAATCTGTATTCTGCTACTAAATTAGCAAATTAAGTGAACAGGTTTTAATATTTCAACATTCCCCATTTCTGTGCATTATATTTCATTGATTATGATTGAAACATGGAACAGAACTTTTAAGAACAAAAAACTCCCATGTTGCCATTTACCTGAGAAATTACTTAATTTTTTTAATCTTGGATAGAGTAGTGCATTGTGCTATGTTCTATAAATAATGCAGTTGCTGATCTCATTTTAAATCAGATTCCCTATGAGAAAAAAGTGTTCCTTTCACACTTACTTAATGGTTCTTATTAATAAGGCAATTCTATTTTTAGAGTTTTAAGTTTTTCTTAGACTACCTTTTTTTAGGGGATCATTTCATTATGTTTTATTGATTTCCTGTTTTTTCCTTAGTGTTACAATTCAAGCTCTAACTAAAAGAAATCTTTATTTTGAATTCTTAAAGCAAGAAGAAAGGAAAATTCAAAATCCTCACATCATTGTATGTTGTTTTTTTCTACAATAATTTTCATCACCCAGTAGAAGATTTAAGAGGGATTATTTAAGAAACCTTCCAATTCCTTCATCTAGTGTTTATATGTTTCATCTTTATTACCTGTGTATACTATCTCTGGATATACTCACATCTCTAATAGCTCATATTATCAGACCTGCAATATTATTGGTCTACCTTCCATCTTCTTTCGAATATTTCTTTTTTTTTTTTTTCTTCTGAGGCTATATCACAGGAAGAAGTCTTTAAAATGACCGGTAACCAATAAATCTTCTTCCAGTACAAAGGAAGGCCAAGCACTATGCTGATTAAATGATTCTTCAGATTTATTTCACCTTGATTTCAGTGTCATAGCAAGTCATTAATTTTCAGATATTATAGGACACTACAATGATGCAATCCAAATTACAGATAAAAGAAGTGAAATAATGTGTTTGCAACCTTTGGGGGCATAATGGATCTATCCTTGTTTTGACTGCTATTTAGTCTCTTCCAGGACTACTCATCTCACTTATATATTTCTAATTGAGGTCTTTACAGAGACTTTGCATGTTAGAGTTGCAGAACATTCAAATATAACATTACTAAAAAAGGGAAACTAAGATGAATCATGATTTCCAGACTATTTGCAATGTAATTTTCTTCTTAAATTTTTTGTCTTTTCAAAACTCATTTAATTCTTTCTCACATCGTGATAAAACACTATCTGAAAAACACAGCTTTAGGAAAAATTGTGATGTAAAAGCCAAGAAGACCATTTAAAAATATTATTCAACAACTATGGTTGGTGTAAAAGCTGATACTTCTACTCCCTCTTTGGCAAGTAAGTTGCTTGTAGTGGTTGGTTTCCCAAATTTTTGTTTCAGTAAATTAAGTTGTTTCAGGTCACACTGTCAAATAAGCTAATATTGTTTCTTGCTTCTATTATTTAATATTATACCTTACTCCCATCTGTCATAGGTCACTTCCTCTCAGAATTGATGGAATGAATGGAAGAAGTAAAATTTCCTGGCAAAAATCAGAGTCCTGCATATAATAAGACAGTCAGGATGCGGAAGAATTAAAGTTAGTGGCATCTGCATAAAACACCCAGTATTACCTACAATTTACATCTGCAGAATCATTCAAGTGTCTATCATTTACTGATAGATGGTGGGTTACCAACAACCAAAGCAACAGGTTGTACATTGGGAAAGCAACTCTAAAAAACTTGTTTCTTGTTCTGTTGGCAAAGTCACAGTCACTTTTGAAAAATCCTGAGTTTAATGCAGCAGGATTCTCATGCAGCTCTCCATCAAGAATGGAGAGCTAAAGGCTGGGAGCTCTGAGAGCTGAAGCAACCATGGAATACTACCTGCTTCTGACACCAAAGTGCTACACAGTAGTCCACAGCCTAGCTGTTTTCACCATCAAGACCACACAGAACTGAGCTCTTGAGAACTACAATTCTCTGTGTTTTAGGATCTGGTTGTAATATGCTGCCCTGTGCTTGACAATACTGCAGTAGTATACTAACAAAAGAGGAGTTTCAAGTGATTTCTTTAATTTACACATCAAGTTCTGTGGCCAGGTTTTTTCTTCGAAATTTTTCAATGTGATCCTTTCTGCCCCTTGCCTGTAACTCTATGGACTTAAAGAATGCAGTTGTCTGTCTCAGAACATTGTCAAAGCCACAGAAGGAATTTGCTATAAGATAAGCCACCACAAAGCAACTTGACATAAGCACAGATGGCACAGCTGGAGGGCCTAAGTTCAGTTGCTATACAGACAAAAATTTCCCACCATAGCAAACTGTGAGAAAGGAAAAAACTGCTTACTCACACACCATCAAAAGTTATGGTAATGGCATCTGCGTGCCCATGGATACCTGCAATTTGGACTGTATAGAGGTGATACCCCAGAATGACTTCCAGACCTCCCCAACACTGGGAAGACCAGGGTGAAGGGGGATCATTGAGATGCCACAGAACACACACAGTGATGGTGTTTTCCTACTTATCTCTCTCTCTCTTTCTTCCTCCCTCACCCCCACCCTCCCACTTCCTTCTATCTCTCTCCCTTGTGTTTACTGTTAAATAAAAGCTGTACTACTGATTTTGGCAGATGGTCTGTTTTGCACCTTAATTCAAGAAGAAACATCTCGTAAAATTGGATCTTAACAGTAACATTTTTTTCTGAATTTGTGTGAAGGTGTTTTCTGAGGAGGGGGTGGATTTTAGGTATTTTTTAATGTCTGTGGATTTCAGGACTAAAGCAGCATCTTGCATTTTTTTACCTGTTTTTTATTTTATATTGGAATTGTTTAATTTTTTAATCTATTCTGTGAGATACAGCACAGGAAGTGCAATGAATGAAAAAGTGATAACAAAATACGTCACTTTTTCTTTATATTCTACATCAAAATTGCTGGAATAGCCTCATACTTGAATACCCTACAGCCAAAGTGACAAACTTTTCTGACCAAGAAGCCCCTCCAAAATATTTCAGTGGAGTAATCAATGAAGATTGCTGAATGACAAATAGATATTAGAAATATGAATTATATTCTTATGAAAGTCACGGTAGGAAGACTTTGTTTTCCCAAAAATGTACCTGTTATATTTTAGAAACTTGTTAATGTTTACAGTTAGTCCTCAGTTCTACCAAGATAGATTTATTTATCCCTGGATTGTCTGCATGATTGCATGGAGATACTTGCCTAGTAATAACAATTATACCTTTTCTAATCACAAATATTTAAAGCAGTGAGAGGTATTCAAAGCACATAAAGTAAGGTTCTTAAGTGATATATTTAATATAATTGGCTTACATTCCCCAAGCTAAACCAGCATTCAGTCGTGAGGCATAAGGTGCTCCAGTGAAAAAATGAGAAACCCTTAATTTAGATTATTGCTCTGAAGAAATCTTTTCTTCTTTGGCTCAAAAGGGAGACATGGCTTCTAACTACACTCTAAAACTAGATAGACATTTAATGCTATTGCCAGAGTTCACTTTCAAGTGAAGCATTTAATTAAATGCATTCTTCAGAAGAAATAATTTCATAGTAATTTTTTTTTCTTAGAAATGTATTTTTATTTCTTGAAAAATACATTTGTCATGATTTAATCCTAGCCTGAAACTAAGCCCCACACAGCCACCCACTCATTTCCCCTACCCGGCGGGATGGTGAGAGAAGGGTAAAAATGAGAAAACTCATGGGTTGAGAAAACACCAGTTCAATAGGTAAAGTAAAAACCACACAAGCAAAGCAAAACAAGGAATGAATTTTCTACCTTCCATAGCTTGCTAGCTTCCATTCTCTACTTTCCATGGGCAGGTGTTTAGCCATCCCCAGCAGAACAGGGCCCCACCATAAATATTGGTGATTTGGGAAGACAATCCCCACCACTCCAAACATTCTTCCACTTCCTTCTTATCACCACAATTTCATATGCACAGCATGAAGCCTTATGATCTGGAATATCCCTGTGGTCGTTTGGGGACTGTTGTCCTGGCCATGTCCCCTCCCACCCTGCTCACAGCGGGGGTAAGAAGCAGAAAAGGACTTGGTTTTATGGAAGCCCTGCTCAGCAAACATTCCTGTGTTATCAACGCTCTTTCCAGCACAAATCCAAAACACAGCTCCATACTAGCCACTGTGAATAAAATTAGTTCTATGGCTGCCAAAACCAGCACAAGGATAAAAATTAACTAGGACCTATGTTCTATTCTAAGCTATCTGTCCCTGCAATTGAAATTATAAAACTGATTTATTATACTCAGATTTAGTAACTGTGGACATCCAAATTAATTTGAGTAAAGTATTTCAATATAGCAGCCTACTGTGACTATTTGAAAAAAAAAAGCACTAGAATATTAGAATAACATATCTGGTGGCATCTAGTATATTATATGACCCATTTAAATATGCTTTTTAAAAATCCCAGAGAATATACACTATTTTTTCTCATTAATGTGGCCCCACACAAATATTTTTTAAAAAAATATGAAAATTATCCATTATAATTACCAGAAACTCTAATTGTTGTTTTGCAATTTTCACTAACCTTCTTACCAGGTTCATAGAAGCACAAAAACTGGTAAAATAATTTAAAGTTTTTGTCAGCTTGTTGCTGAATTATTGCCACACTTAACTGAAGGCATTTGGAAACTGGAATACAAAACTCTGGAAATGTGGAGGACACAGCATCAATCCCTTTTACACATTGATGTCATTTTTACTAGCCAGTGAAAACATTAACTTTATTTTTAAGGCTATCGTCTTACTGGATAAAAAATGTTGAAGTATTTTGGGACTTGGAGGCCAGTTTAGAGCTTGATTCCAGAAGTATTTAGAACATATATGTGTGTATAAAGCATGGGCAGAGTGATCAACTTATGGACCTGACTTCAGTTCTTAAAACTGAGAAAACGGCAGAGACGTCATCAACACATGCATCCCTCTCCAGGTTACTTTGCTAATGCAGCTTCTGCCATGAGCAGGTAGAGTTTACAAACTCAGAAGTATTAACCAACTAACAACTTCTGTGAAAGGGATGGTAAGGAGAACAAGCTCCTGGGCTAAGCATCAGCATGCCCAACACTGCCCCTGAGCCTCTGCTGACAAGGCAGCTCTCAGCTGGAATGGAAAGGGGACAGACCCCACTGCTCCTGAACACATTTGATGTTGCTGGTTGATCTGTTGACATCTCATGTTTTTGGTACCAGGATTTTCTAAATCATCAGGTCAATGATTGTCCTCCTGAGTCCTTGACTTTCTGATTACCCATTTCAGCAATCTTACCTCTGCCTGCAGTTTTGCTATCCTTACCTCGCACAGGTCTTCAAAATTTCTCACAGCTCATTCTTACAACTTAGCAACATTAGAGTAGACTGTGGATGAAAGTCTACGGAGGAGGAAACTGAGAGATTAAAAGCAGCACATTTAAAGTTCATTAGGTAGCAGTAGTGGTGAGTTGAGATATCATTTCTTGTAGAGGTACTGCACAGCCTCATGCCAGGGCTGCTGTGATCTAATATTTGTAGGCTCTTTCCGAAAGGACAGGCAAACCTAACAAGGAAGGTTCATAAATTGGATGACTTTAGACACATTTTTTGTTCAGTTTCAAAAATTATACAAAAATTCTGACTTCCCAAACTGAATCTTGTATTCTTCACCAGATAACAGCCACAGGTTCTTCATTACCTCCTAAGTCTATTCTTACTCCTTTTAGCTCAACTGTACCTGCACAAAACTCTGTGAAATTAAGAATGACTTTTCAACCCAGGCCTGATGAGTACTATAGAAATAGAACATTCCTTTTGGTTTCCACTTTGGCTATTGGTTAGAGCCATCCTGTCCCACAAGCCAGTACAGCAAATCTCACAGACAAGTGAAGGAAAAACTGAGCTTCTATCATGCAAGATTATCCTGTGATGTAGTGTGACAGTATGAAGAAGAACAGAAAATCCACATGTCATAGAGAAGTATTTCTCCCCTTTCTCTCCCCCACATCATAATTTACACCCTGAGTGGCAGGGAGGGATAAATATGAATGTATTTTTCTTTTACTTGGCTTGCAGGAAGCAAATCCCACTTATGGTCTGATCCATCTTCGTGTGCTGTAATCACTGAGTTATAGTGAAATGCCAATCACACTGTGTGTCATCTCTCTTCTGACATTTCTTTCTCAGCAGTGTCTCCTTCAGAAAAGTTCTTTGTCTTGGGAATACTTTTGCTTACATCAGTTGAACAATTTAAAATGTATCAAAGGCATATATGATCTTGCCAACTTTGCATGAAAATATTCTTGACAAAAACTGGTGTTTATTTCCTGTTAAAATGCATTGTTATTACAAGCCTCTCAGCTGTATGTTTTGTGATTTACTAATCTTGAATGGATTTTGATTTATTTTTAGCCAATAAAAATAATTTTAAATTGTGCTTAGGGAACAATTGGTGTGAATATTTCAGCAGTGTGTGATTGCTTTTATTTAAAAAGTGGAAAAAAGCTAAATGCATGCCATCTCATGAAACTGGACTCAGTAACAAGTTTCATCAGCAAGCCATCAAATTATATAAGATTATTTTATAAAGTAATGTAGAAAAATGTTGCTATTTTAAATAATGTAAAATATTAATCTGAATTTTCTCAACTGAAAGGCATATGCATGGAGGTTTTCTAATTTTTCTTTGGATTTTTTGAAGAGATCTCTCTTAAAAGTTTTAATGAATTAGACTTTGTGATATTATAGTGAAAAAATTTAATTCTTTTTTTAAATTTCATAGTCCAGTGAGATTAGATCTCTACTTAGTTAAGTTGGAATCTACCTAAACAGATGAAGAACAAAACCTGTTGAAGAATGTATTTGAACTTTCCTTTGTAAATCTTGATTGAAAACTGTGTATATATGTGTGGATATATATATATATATATATATATATATACATACATATGTATATATTTTTATTTTTACATACATATAAAAATTATATCTAAACTTTTGATGAAGAGTTACCCATCCTCAATCTAGTTCTAAAAAGCATATAATTATCAGATTTTGATTTATACCAAAGAGGTTCTTCTTTTTGGTTTTGTTTTGGTTTTTTGTTTTGTTTGGTTTTGGATTTTGGGGGTTTTTTTTGGTTGATTGGTTGGTTTTGTATTGGTTTTTTGGTTTTTTTTTAATCTGTCAGATAAAATCAAGACCCTTATGAAAGTAATAATGTTTTAGCATTCAAAAATCCCATTATTAGTAAACAGATTATCCTTAAATTAATAAAAGGCCAAATTTCCAGTGAATCAAAAGTAAATTTCCTTGTAAAAGTAAATATACAGCAATTTCAGTATTAAAGATTTTATGACTCATAGTAGATGGTTTTTAACTGTACTTTTTAGTACTTTACTTTTAGACTATCATAAGAAAAATTGAATTTTTATAAAATTATTTAGAAATACTTTATAAGGAAAACTCATCAAGGAAATCATAGTACTCCCTATGCAAAAAAAGATTTTCAACTTTCTACAATGTCCTAGGGTGACGTTATGATGCTTGTATCCCCATTTGTGTGTTCTGTTTATGCTGGATATTATGTTCTGTGCCTTCAAGACTGGCTCTGAAGAGTGAATGTTTTGTTTTGGGTTTTGTTATCAGCCCGCTCCCCCACGGCTGGCGGGACACAGAGACAGGGAGTACATAGTGCGGCTTTTGCTTTTTGCTGGGCTTTTTTGCTTTTTGCTTTGCTCTTGCTTCTGCTTGCTCCTGCTTCGCTCTTGCTTTTGCTTTTGCTTCTGCCCATTAGCTAGTTTAGCTAAGCAGTCCAACTTTTTTCCCCCGGACTGTTTTTTTCCTTTTTCTTTTTTTTTTCCTTTTTCCTTTTTTTTTCCTCCCCTTTTGGAACTACTCGAACCTGCTCTGCACTGGGACCTGGAAACACCGAGAGCTTGCACCTCGTGGCTTGTAGCAGCCATCTCCAGCGCCGGAGGGACTGACAACAGAGCAACCACCCCCCAAGAGAGACTTTCTGAATTTGTCATCCTTCTCAGAGTGGTGAAGGAGTGTTATCATCTGGTATTGTTCATTCTGTGTGCTGGGGGTGCTGTGCCTGTTAAATAAACAGGTTCTTTCCACTTCTCTCCGAGGAATCCTTCCCGAACCAGTTGGAGGGAGGGGCTGTGTGGGTTTGCTTTCTGGAGGGGCCTCCTTTTGTAGATTTTCTCCCAAATTTGCCCTAAACTAGGACATACAAGACAAAATATGTCTCTCTTTCTGAGTCATTATCTTTTTGATGTGTAAAATTCTTTGTATAAAAGTGAGCTGAGGTAAAATACTTCAGCACTGCAGAAGAAATTTGCTCAAATTAGAATTATCTCAAAAATCCAAATCTACTGCATTTTACAACATCTCTGCACCTCATTCTTCCTAGTAATTTCCAGCCTCATAAACCTAGTACTAAGATTTTCTTCTCATCTTTGTTTTTTTTAAATTAAGATTTTTTGTGGTAAAATTGTTTCTTGGAAAATTATGCTGCCTAAATGTAAGCTGTGGAAAATATAACCAGGTACTTTACAGAATTAAATATGAAAACCATTTCTAATGAGGTTTGTTGTGTAACCTTATAGTAGAACAGAAAAAAAATATGCAAATTTTCTGAAATGCACTTTCTTCGCAGGTTTGGTCACATTGTTTGCATTGATTCATAAAAAGTTTATCTAAAACCTTTTTTGTTTTGTTTGTTTGGTTTGGTTTTTTTTAGGAAATGCTGCCAATTCTGTACTTTTCTTCCAATACTTGGTGCTATCCTAATATTTGTTAGATACTATTACAATTGGAAATTTCATTCTATGCTGGCTTTAGCAATGGTCTTCAAAAATGCACTTTTGTTCTGCTGACTGAGACCCCATGACCTTTTTGTAGGGTTGTGCTTTCTACAGAGATTGTCTTAAAATACTGTAACCAAGTAATGCAGGCACTGCACAGCTCCAGTGATAGAAAAACAATGGACTGAGTAGTTAGTAGGCAAAGTTCTGGTCTTAGACCTCTGAAACACACGTATGAACTCAATTTTATCTTCATTTTAATGAACATTAGGTCAAAAGCAAAACTAATCAAGCATCTGAGCACAACACAGCACACAAAAATGAAGAGGACCTATCATTGTCATCTATCTGTCACTGTCATATTTTTTCTCCTGAGAAGGTGAGGAGCCTCAGAAATGTCAACAATAATTATCTGCTGCTGTGGAATGTGGCAGATGAATCTTTGATTGGTCTCGTGAATTGTTTTTACTTAATGACCAATCCCAGTCCAGCTGTGTCGGGACTCTGAGCTGTCACGAGATTTTGTTATTAATTCTTTTTCTATTAATTTCTAGCTTTCTGATGAATCTTTTTTCTCAATTTTAGTATAGTTTTAGTATAGCATTTTTAATATAATAAAATATCATCAAAAAATAAATCAGCCTTCTGAAACAGGGAGTCAAGATTCTCACCTCTTCCCTTGTTGGGGTTGCCTGCAAATCCCACACCTATCTTCCCAGTGATGGAAGAAGAGAAATGCAGGAAGGGAATTTAGGGTTAAATACTATTAGCTCCTTTTTGTGGAGAAGTAATCACTCCTGTGAATTACTTCAGTAAGAAGTTTCACTCCTGTGAAGTGAGAAGTTTCACTCCTGTGAAAAAATAACTTTTAACCCCAGAGTAGCAGTAAATTTCACCAGTCATTGTATCAGGTTTGACTTCCTAAGTCACAGTTCAGATGTGAAACATCTTTAACATTTTTAATTCCAACATTTTCTAGCTACTAAAATTTTGGGCCTTCCTCAATATGTAAAGCATATGATAAAAAAATATTCTACTACTAGAGAAGAATTTACTTTGAAATTTAATAATATATCTTATAAATTAAAACCCTGAAATACCTCTAACATTTATCTGCCTTTTTTTCACTTCATTGTCCCTAAATCCCTCTTCCTTTTCCATTATGGTGAACATGTGGTTGTAAATATTGTTTCCTATTAAATAAAGACATTTTTATTTTGGTTTGTTTTTTTCAAACTGGCATGGAGAAATCTTTGCTTAGTTTACAGCATCATCTTTTTATAATTCAAAGCATCATCTAGAGGTAACCTTGGATGGTTTATGTGGGGTAGGGCCTTTCATTATCCTGAAGGATAATATATTTGCTGTTATATGGTTTAAATATGTGTGAAAGTCGTGCATCAAAAACTTATATTTGGATCTCTCAGCTCATACGATCTTAATAAAATTGTATTTTATGAAACAATAGTCCACTGTCTTCAAGAAAGCTTGAAGCTCAAAATGGCTTCAAGAAAGGTGAACAAATCTACAGAGATTAAATTTAACTATGTGTTTATTTAATAGACAAAAAATTAAATAAATATGTGCCCTGTGCACCTAAATGAACAATACTGTAAGTTTCTTTTCTACGGAAGCAACTTCAACAGAGTGACAAAACCCTGCTTCGCATCAGGTTCCCCACCTAGAAAAACGTTTATTTTTATTATTCTCTAGCTATCATATTGAACTATCAAATTGATTGAAATAAATAAGCCAAAATAAAAACAATTCAGATTTTTTTAGCCTAAAACCACTTTTTTTGGCTGTCTTCAAATGGATATATACATGTGTCACATGTCAAGGTAGTCATCAGCACCCAGATTGTTTTGTGTGTGAAGGACAAACAATATTCCTGTTCTGTCATTCTCTCATCTTGGTATTTTGGTCTTCTGCACTTCAACAATATACTGCCTGGAATTCCTCTTGAATTTTGAAAAATGAACGCTTTCATTTTACCTTATAAAATATTTCCTTCCCCCCCCATTATTTAAATGAAGAAAAGTGTAACTCTGTAAATAGAGATGTTAGAATGTCCCTTGAATTATCAAAATATAGGAAAAGAGAAACACCTGTTTTCCAAATGGCTTTTTAAAAACACATTACCATGATATCTCAGACCAAGAGAAAACCTGGCACTGCTGGCATAACAGTAATTTAGTTAATTTTCACTTTTAACTTGAAACATCTCTACTTTCATGTCTTCATAGACATTTTTAAAAAACCTAAATTAAACAGGTCAGACTAGCACTATACTGAAGACTTAGTTTCAAGTTAGTGTATTCTTCCCAAAAGAATGCTATGAATAGATCTGAAGTGACATGATATCTAAAATGAAAACTGAAATGAAAAACTGTATAGTTGTTGACACAATATGTTGACAAGAAGCATAGCATAGCTTTAGAATAAGCTGAACTGTCTGTCAGTTATGAGATCTTATTAAATCTCATTAAATCATTATGCAAAGGTTAAAAAAAAAAAACAACATAAAAACAAACAAAATGGACAAGTTTAACCAAACACAGAATCACAGAATCAATTAAGTTATAAAGGACCTCTGAGATTATGCAGTTCATCCTATGACTGAACACCACCATATCAACTAGGCCATGGCTCTAAATGCCACATCTAGTATTTTCTTAAACATCTCCACAGATGATGACTTCATCACTTCCCTGGGCAGCCCATTCTGAAGTCTAGTCTCCCTTTCTGTGAAGAAATCTTCCTAATGTCCAACCTAAACCTACCCTGAAGCAGCTAAAGTCTCCTTGTCCTTTTGTTTGCTCCCTGGGAGCAACCCCAACATGGCTTACAACCTCCTTCTAGGCAGTTGTAGAAAGCTATATGGTCCCTGCTAGGCCTCCTTTTCTCTAGAGGCTGAACACTCCCAACTCCCTCAGGTGCTCCTCATCAGACTTGTGCTTCAGGCCCTTCACCAGCTCCGTTGCCCTTCACTGGACAGGCTCCAGCCCCTCAATGTCTTTGTTGTCACAAGGAGCCCAAAACTGAACACAGGATTCAAGGCAAGACCCCAGAAGTGTCCAACACTGGGGGAAGGCTTTTGCCCTGCTTCTGCTGCCATACTGTTGCTATTAAAGGCCAGGCGCTGTTGGTCTTCTTGGCCAAATCGGCACAGCTGGTTAGTGTTCATCTGCTGTTGAGCATCATCCCCAGGGTCCTTTTCTGTTACGCCACTTTCCAGCCACTGTGTCCCAGGCCAGTGTCTTTTGGTTTCCAATATGATGTGACTAAAATGTGGCCTAAATGGTTATTTTGAGAGAGTTGTTTTGGAATGCCACTTTTCATGTGTCAATAGTTCCCTGTAGCATGGAAAAATATGGGCTTTAGAAGAATTTGTGAAGCCTAGCAATCACATGATGAATATTAGTTAGTGGTTAAGGCACTTGACTGCATGATAGGTTAGCATTATACTGTGGGAAAAGATCCCAGAGAAAATAAAAAGTTGAATTTATAACTGTACTCAGATTAAAGATAAAAAAGTGAGTTATACCTCCTGAATTCATTGTGAATCAGTGAATTGATCAGAAAAAAAAAGGGAAGATAAGTTCAGGGAAAATGTACTTAGGAATGCTGACAAAAAAGAATCTTTCAGTTGTAAACTGAAATTATATATATATATATATATATATATACACACACATATATATATATAAAAGAAAATTACTCCCCATACTTGTAATTGCTGTAACAATTGAAACTTGCTAGGAAACTTCACTTTGTATGCTGGAAAATTAAAATGATATCATATTGTATTTTGTAAAGGACCACTCATAATGAAACTATAAAATTAGAATTTTGCTCATTTTTTCAGCTATTTTGAAAACTATAACACAAAGAGCAGGTATTTGAGCGCCTTAATGTGCTATCTCTATGATCAGCAGGAGAAAAACCACTCTCCACCAGCATTCTCACTTATTTTAGAGATTCCTCCAAACTTTTAAAGGACCATCTGGTTGTAATCAAGTCCTTCAGTAAGTGTGAACACATAAGCTATAACTCCTGATGTTTGTGTGGGAAGATGTTTAACATGCAAAATTATTAATAGAATGTTGGACCTCAAAGGTTTCAGTTATATCTGGATGCTATAAATTATAAGATAGTACTCAAAAGTCAGAAAAACATGAAACCTCAGTGACTGTTAAAGCTCCTGAGGAATCCATGATAACTCAGATGCTGATTTTAAATTATATACAGAACTTTCACTTATGCTTAGCTGCAGGTATTCCCCATTTAACAAATATTCTGTCTGTGACATCACAGCGGGTATACAAACATGATATTCCCAAGGATACAATGAGTTAGGGCTTGCATCAAAGATTGGCAGAAGGGCATATGGTTGAGGTAACAGGAAATGTGAAAAGTGTAGAATGTTCCATAAAGAGAAACACTTTGAAGAAGAAGGCAGTTTTCATTTTAGAATGAAAAAAAAACCCTAAGCAATCAAGGTTATTTATCTGGTCATTTTAGAAGAAAGTTTCCAACCCAACTTAGGCTACTGACTTGGAGGAGTGATCTCTATGTGGAAATAGTTTTTTGAAGTGCTGGGGTGTGTCCAGAGAAGGAAATAGAGCTGGGGAAGGGGCTGGAGCACCAGTCCTGCAAGAAACAGCTGAGGGAGCAGGGTATGTTTAACCTGGAGAAAAGGAGTATCCGGAGGCCCTTATTGTTTTCCACAGTGAATTGTAAGGAGTTTGTAGCAAGGTGGAGTCAGCCCCTTTTCCCAAGAAACGAGTGACAAGATGACATGAAATGGCCTCAAGTTGCATCAGGGAAGGTATAAATTAGGTATTAGGAAAAAAAGTAGTGGAATGGACTGAAAAGCATCAGAACAGGTTGCCCAGGTAAGTGGTGGGGACACTATCCCTGGAAGCTTTCAAAAAAATAGTTGGGTATGGCACTCAAGGATGTGGTTAACACAGTCATAGTGCTTGGTTGATGGTTGTGCATGATGATTTTTAAGGTCTTTTGTAGCCTGAATGATTCCATAAATCTATGAATTTATGAAAGCTAGTTTTTATTTAATGTGATAGAAAGATTTCTTAATGTTAACATTTCTTGCTCTAAGAGCAGGAGTACTGCCTAATACACATGACTTGCAGAATTCAGTCTTTGACTCAGACATTCAGCAGCTTTTCAAACTCATAAAAGTGTTACTTGCATGGTCTAAGGAAAGGAACATCAGCAGTAGCTGAGGCACAGGCTGGTAAGAGGTGAGTAACATAAGTCTTTCAACTGTGAGTCACTAGTTCAAATTCAGCTGTTGTTAATATCAATGAAAAGTAATTAGGATGATTATATGATATGTTATTGACTTCTGACTTCATCAGAAAAGTGATCTACACAAACAATTTTTTTTATTCAAGTTGGTTTCTTAATCAATAAATGAAGAACCTTACCTGCAGATATGGTGAGTCAGAGTTGACACCTGTAGGCAGACGTTATGAGGAAACATGTTTCATCTGCTTATGTTCAAAATGATATGTTGTTTTTCTTCCATAAACATGTACACAACACTTAATTTAGTGGATTTTGCTTGTTTATTTCTCCTCAAATGGATAACTTTCAGGTTTCACATTAATAGATTTGTTGGAGGTGTGGTGTTTTGTTGTTGTTGATGAGGTTGACTTTTTTTATTTCTATGTTTTCTTTTTTTGCCTCTTGTGTATTTTGTCATAGATAGAATAGATGAAACACTCAGCTGAGTCCAAGCAAAAATGTTGCATATTGAAAGTGTTAAAAAATACTGTGGTTTTTTTGTGTTTGGAGGTTTTGGTTTTTTTTGGAAGGTGGGGCTGTTGATATATTTTAAACTTCTGTGTAACAGTATCTGAAGCCATATTTTATCCTCAAAAATTTTGCTGAACAACAATTAGATTATTTGGCAGAATATACTTACTCTAGCAGAATAAATAATTATGAAGCAAGAATCTTATTTATGTGATTCCCTTGAAAATATCTAACTTCTTATTTATTTGATTTACATCCTTCTTCATCTATCATAAAAATGTGGAAAAATTGCAGCTGCATCTATACTACCTTGAAAACAGGGTGCAGATAGGTAAACAGAGGTGTTAAAGCAACAGAATAAGTAACCTATGCTATATTTTTACAGTATTTTACATCATATATTTTCAGTAGCAAAGTGATGAGGTGGAGTCTAGACCAACAACAGTGAGGTGAGCTAAAAGCTGGCTGAACTGCCTGTCTCAGGCAGCTGTTATCAACAGCACAAAATCCCTAGTACCTGAGTGATTAGTACCTGAGGGCAAAGCTGTTAACCTTTTCATAAAGAATCTGAATGATAGCATAGAGTGTATCTTCAAGGATTTTGCAGATGATACAAAATTAGGTGTACCAGGAACCTCATGCAGCTCAGTGAAGAGATGTGAAAAGTCCTGCACCTGGGGTGGAGTAAGCTGACACCAGCAGAGGCTGGGGCCTACCCAGCTGGAAAGCAAAAAAAATTACCTGAGGGTCCTAATGGGCAACAAGTTGACCATAAGCCAGCAACACACCCTTGTGGTTCCCTCTGAAGATCAGGAAGCCCTATTTTACTCTGCGGGTGACTGAGCATTGGCACAGGCTGCCCAGAGAAGCTGTGAAATCTTCCTCCTTGGAAATGTTAAAAATGTAAATGGAAATAATCCTGAGAAGTTTGCTCTAGGCATCTCTCTGCTTTGAGCAGGGATTCAGATTAGTTGTTCTTCAGAGGGACTTGCCAATATCATCTGTACTGTAATACTGATTTTATACCATAATATATGTGTTGACATAAGTACAGGTGAAACTGTTTGTGCTGTATGTTTGCCAATCCCTTATTTTCTGTTTCCTCTCAAATTTCTGTGTAACTGAAATAACCAGCATCTTTCCTTAGGTTAGTTGTTAAACATCTCCTCTATCAAAGAAATCTGTCTGGAGATATCTCTGCCAAGATTTAGATCTCTTCCTATCTGAGTTATATACTACAGAATAACATGGGCTCAGCTTCTACAAACCAAAGAAATAGACAGAAAGAAAAAAAGTCCAGGAAAAGAAACAAATTAACAAGAAACTGCTAGCAGAAAAGAAAGCAATTATATGAATGAAAATGTATTCTGTACCTGTTATAGGAAAAGTTACAGAAACTCATTTTTAATTCATTATTGTCAAACTGTGATCGGTGTTTAGACTTGTATCTTTTAACAGTTATCACAAGTGTTTAGTGGAGATAGTATTAATGTCTTTCCCTTTTTCATCTCTCTTTTTCTGATTAGCTGAAAGAACTCATTCTGCTTGTATATGTATGTCTAACTACTTACCTATCTATCTACTTGTATTTTCCTTGACAGCACAAGAGTAGGTGAGAGATTCTGAACCCCTGGGGAAAACATTCAGAATTATGTCTTTTCTCTGCTGAACACATGCTTTATTTTTGAACTTTGTGATATGTGATTATCTTCTGACATGGTTGTGGATGCTTCAAAATGCTTTGAAGAAGTGCAAAATAAATGGGTAAGTTTATGTGCAAGGCAAAAGTTACAGGGGTGAGTAAGATGGCTATCTCACAGAAAAAGAACTGAGCTTTCCATGTGATCTCAAAAGATTCTATATGACTTGTCTTACTGATGGTTGATAATTGGGCTAGACATCACATATAGGAACAAACAGCTATATTTAACCTGAGACAATTATGCAATGACTAAATACATCATGACAGTTAAGGTAAAGTGCTTATCCACACAATGATTGCCAGAGCTAAGCATGACAAGTTCCAGCACTAACTTTGGCTTTTTAATGTTATGGTGCTTGAGTTTGGGGTTTTTTAAAACAAAAGTCGCAATTCTAGATGCATTTTTTCTGTAAATCTTAAAATCAGACTTCTCATAAATTCTAAAAGTAATTGGAAAGTAAATATATTCACTTGTACACTGGTTAACCCTCACAGATTTCTTATCTCTGTAATGCTAGGCTTTCAGTTCTTTTCAGTTCACTGGTCCTTCTTTTTTCTCCAAAAAGCAGTAATAGTCTCCTCCTACTTTATATACTATTTGACAAAAGTACTGGGAGACGAGTAGGCACCCAAATTTCCACAACTAAAGAAAAGGTGAGATAATCATTAAAATGATTAGCAAAACTAATTATTTGACTCACAAAAAAAAATTCAAAGAGAGCGGGAAAGGGAAACGAAATTAAAAGAAAAAGGAAAAAGAAAAAAAAAAGAAACAACACTGTCATTACTGATAGATATGTTAATTATAAACTTATTTGTGAATTTAAATTGGAATTTCTTAAGTCCATCATGTACAAGCTGTATTTTCACAGGGAGGGAGAAATGTGTCTGTATCCCCTGTCTGCAATAATGAACACACAATTTGTATCCCATGGGATCATGTAGAGTGTAATTGTGGGCATTCCATCTCCTTAAAGAAATACAGAAATAGTTATTAAATAGAGTGGAACACTGGATCTTTAATATCAGCCCAAATATTAATAATTTTCATCATGATTTGATATATTATACCATAGAAATGGTCTAATCTCTCTTCACAGAACTATCCTACAGAGCTTCAGCTCAACATATAGTGCAGCTTTGTGCTTAAAGCATTAACAGGAGAGGTAGCAGAGAGAACTTAAAATCCCATGTCTGTAGGATTTATAAGCAGAAATTGGAAATATCATCTCTTACCTCTTGAGAGTACTCTAAGATGTATAAGGCCTTTGACTATTCAGAAGTAGAATTCCTCTCACGTTCCTTATGTTGAAAACAAATCCACTTTCTAGAAAACATTTGAACAGTCACGGATAGCAAGAGCCTAGAGAGAAGGGGAGACAGATTAAACTCCAACCTGGTCAGAGACCATGAAGCAGGGCACCTATTTCAGGCCTTGCTGGTAGCATTAAGAGGTATTATTTGAATATAGAATTATTAGAGCTCAGGATTTCATCTGAAATACAAATGTATGTAGGACAATAATAAAGTTTTTACAACGGCGTGAATAATATCGCCTTTGAAATTTACTTCTCTAAGTAGATAAGAAGAAAGAAATGGTGTAGAGTACTTTTTGCAAAATAAAAGAGGCAACGTGATATAACCCATATTACAAAAGGAGTAATTTATATTAGACTAGTAATGAACAAGACATTCAAACTACTATGTTAGTTTTTGTGGCTTTTAGGTTGGTGATTCTTTTTGGAATGGTTGACCTTTATGTTCATCAAGAATCCAGGAAAAAAATTGAAGCGACTTGTAATCCATCTCAGGAAAAATAAATAAGTAAATAAGTAAATAAATAAATAAACAATGTAAATGTTTTATGTGAGAAAATTAATTAATGGGGTGAATGAACACTCACATAATTTTTGCTTAGGAGGTGAATAAATATTGAATTACTTCGGTTGTTGCACAGATTTTTTCCATAGTAAGTATTTTATGGTTTTTTGGGGTTTTTTTTTAATAGAAACAAATACAAGAAGAAGCCAGTACTCCAGTATTCCAGATTCTCCTTTGATTAACTATTTATGATTCAAAAAAATTTATTTCTTTTGAATTTACTCTAAATTCATCCTTTATCAAAAAAATGCTGCTGGGGAATAAATTTTCTTTGGGTAGTAGGAGTGGTTTTGGTTTGCCAATTTGAGATTTCTTGGCTAATGTGCCGATTAATGTGGTTGGTTTCAGTGCTGGCTATACGCCAGCACACCCACTAGAATATACTTAATCATTTCTTGCTGTGAGATAGGATTAGGAGGAATGGAAAGCAGGTTAAAACTTTTAAAGGGTATAAAGAAAAGTTAATTAACAGAAACTAAAAGAATACTAAGAATCAGAATAAAACTTTTAGAATACTTCTCCTACCCCATAACTTTTTTTTCTCATTAACAATGTTCAGAAACTATTCAGTCAGTTTATTACTTTTAGAATAGTCTTTCTTCAGTTCACTTAGGGAGAGGAGTCCCTCTTGTTAATATATGGAGACTTGTCCACAAGAAAACAGTTCTTTCATGGCTTTTAACTTCCACAAATAAAAAGTGCCTAGAAAATCTGCAATCGTGAAGTTCCTCTCATTTTCACAGCTCTTCCTACAGATGTGTTTATGGGAGATGTCAACTTATGGGGTACTATTTTAAAGACAAGTTGAATAAGTGCAAATGTTTTCTTCATTTATCTCTAAGAACAAAGGTTTTCTTCTTCTTTTCCTAGGGCAAAGAGTCTTTATCACTCTTCTTTCTCTCTCTGTTCAAAATTCTCATAGGATCACAACTACCTTAAAATCTGGCTGCTTTAGCTTTACTCATACCTACAATTTGAAAAATTCATCTCTCCATACTTTTATGAGTTACAGGGAAAAAGAGTCTGATGTATCAATTAGATTCTTCTCCATAGGTTTACAAGAGGATTTCAGTTCCAAAACCAAGGCATCTCCTCGTCCCTTCTCTCTGGGACTTGACTCTTCACTGACTTTTGGTGTCTTCATGTTGTTTTTCTATGTGTTCTCATTCTGTCCTTTTCTCTCACTCGAGAGAGAATTGATGTTTGTGGGTCTCATCTGTGCACTGAAAGAGTTAATATCACATGCAAGCCTATAAATGGTCATGTGATTTCTAATGAACAGTGGCAGAGCTGTTTATGGTAGAAGATTTCTTTCATGGCTGCGCTGCGGTGGTGGTGGCGGGGGAGGCTGGAATCTCAGCAGCCAGGCTAGAGCACAGCAGCAGCACACCAGGAGCTGATGGCTTCTCTGCCCCCTGCCCGGTTGTTGCAGACAAACCTCAACGGCGGCAGAATCTTAGCCCAGCCAGCCCAGCCTCAGCTGCTCCTGGGGCCTGGTGCACCTGGTTTGACCTAGGCTGGTGGTGGGACAGGGCTTAGTAGCAGCAAGATGTCAGCAGCCGCAGGCAATGCCTGGCCTTGGCCCCGCGGCCTCCCCTGCCCTGCCCGGCCACCAATGGGGCCTGACCCCATGGCAGAGCCCGCCTGGCCTGGCCTGGCCAAGACAGGGGGGGCAGGCCAGCCTTATTACCTGCTCTCAGGCCAGAAGAAAGAGAGAATTCCCAGGATTTTTCATTTTTAACATGTGTGTTCACAGAGGCGTGTTCAGCTTTTTAGTGGTTTAACAAAGTGTCATTATTCAAAATGACTCACTGATTAGTTTTATCAGCACAGAGGAAACTCTCAGGTGCTCCTCTCAAAAAAAACCCTCCCTTCCACAGTGGCTCCAATGATAAAACTAGCACAGAAATTCTTAGACTATTTGCTTCACTCGCTCAAAAAAGGTCTAAAATAATTTGGTCTTCACACAGAGAATCATGTGGGTTAAATTAAGGAACATAATCATATATTACTCCTATAGATACTGTCTGTGTGTGTTATTCAGATATGTGTAAGTAAAATGCCTCTCTCTTTTGAAGTTATGCTGTAAGAAAGTCTTCATTTATTGTGGGCAATGTAATTTTGTGAAGGACCTTCATCTATAAGGACTGCTGAACACAGAAATGTTGTTATGGGCTATACTGATTTCAGGTGGCTACAGGTTTCCTTTGATGTGCTGGAATTTGAAATAAAATTACCTTGGTTTACAGTGATAAAAGTCCATGTTGACATACAATTCACAAAACCAATATCTGATGAAAAGTATAGAAATAGCAAAATTATGCAAATAAAATCATTAGTCAAAATTTACTTAAAGACAGTAAAAATCAGACAGAAATATCTTTGATGGAGTATATATATATATATATATATATATATATATATATATATATATATATATATATCCAGTTTTCTTGTAAGTTGGATGGTTTTGCAATTTTTTTACTTATGAAATGCCAGGTTGCATGTTAATTGCATTCACCTATTTAGAAGCATAAATGACTACTTTGCATTTAGTTAATGTAGTTTATATGGATTTAGTAGTATTTTAGTTTATTTTCTATATAATTTTTAACAGTGCTAGGACTTGTAGTCCTAGCAATAAATAAATACACTGTGCCTTTTTTTTATTTTTGCTGGGTTTTATTATTTGCAACATTGAATGGAAGAGGTGAATCCCAGCTGCTTTTAGTTAACATGAAATTCCTTGATTTTCATCTGCTGCATAGATGTTCTCACCTAACTTGTCAGGTAGTCCTAAAGATAACTTCCTAGTGCATTGAAAGTACCACATGAAAGCAGTGCAAACATACAGCATGTCTTTGTGTAAAAGATATTTATGGGACATAAGACCAAATCAATATTCTCTTTGAGGCACAGCAATGCTCCATCCCTACACAGGCACAGGAAGAGGGTACAACCAGAGGCCATCGTGGCCTAACAGTGAGCTTTCGGTGTGCCTGAAAGCAAATCAAGCAGCAGCGGCCACAGCGCTGTCAGGCAGTGCCTGCAGGCTCGGTTGGTTCTGGCAGCTCTGGTCTCCCCACAAGTGAGGAATCTCAGCCCCTGCCTCAGGCCAGCCCAGTCAGAAACCCAACAAAGTGAGACCAGAGGCAGGGGACCCTTCCCATCTCTCTGGGGCATGGCTGCAAAACAGCCACTGCATCTTCCTGCACCTGTGTTTGGGGTGTGCTGAGCCCAGAGCCAGCCAGCTTGTGCTCTGCTGTCCCAAGAATGTTCTGGGCGGGCAGGAGAAGTGCTGTGTGCACAGCGGAGCATCCTGTGGAAACAGGGCTCTGCTCCCTGGCTGGGAGCAGCCTGGTTTTGCTGTCCTGAGTGCGGGCAGGAGTTGAGGCACATGCAGAGGCAGCAGGCAACTTGTGTTTGTAGGGGCCCGGGACTGTGTGCCCAAGGCGACACGTGGAAACAAACTCAGGGGAAGGAAGATGAGCTGGAGTGCCTGTGCTGCAAGGAGCAGAAGTAATTCAGCCTTGACAGGGTTTCTTAAGGGTGTGTTGGTGTTCCCCAGGGAATGTACACATTTGGGGAAGTGCCCTTGGAAGAGAGGGGCTTGATTCCCAAGGAAACTGCTTCCCCAGGAGCCTCCAGTGAAGTAGGTGCAACTGTCTCCCTTTGACTCACTGTGTTTCCTTCAGTCCTTGCACTCTTGCACTTGGCAGAGGGGCAGGGGAAGGATGTGAAGAGCAGCTTTGGTGTCTGCCTGGGCCTGCAGAGACCAAGCCAAGCACCTGTGGCAGGGTTTGTTCCCCACCTTTGAGCAGAGGTCTGAGCTGGATCATCTCTGTCCAGCCGACAGCCCCAAAGCTCTCTTGGGGAGCTGAGAATTCAAAGGCCTTTCTGCACATACTAATGCCGTCTACCCAACCTGGTGTGTTTTAACTCTTGGCAAGAAGCGTTTGCCTCTTGCTTGCTGGAACCTGCTCTGGTGCAGGGCCAGCACCGAGCTGGGCCTCAGTGGGCCAGGCACTGTGGAGAGTACTTCCCTAAACACTTGGCTGGGCTTGGTGCAGCCCAGGCTGTCTTAGACACTTGGGGCAACAGATTCCTTCCAATCGGAGGCACTTTGGGTGGGGAGGGGAGTGGCCCCAGAGCACTTGGCAGCGTGTCCAAGGTCCATTTGGGACATGGTGCAGCACGGTCACCATGGGGTGGAGTGGGACAGGGTGTCCAAAGGGCCCTTAATGACATGCGCTAATATAGGTGCTGGCAGCAACACAGCCACACCAGAGCTCTCAGTGCATGTGATGGGACAGGATGGGAGAGAGCGGTGCTGTGAGGAGCCCCACACAGCCGGCTCATTCGTTGCTGACCCAGAGCTTTTCAAAGGCGTTACTCCTGCAGCTGGCCTTGCGGCCAGACTGTGGGACCTTGTGACTCAGAGCTTTTCTGAGGCATCTCCCATCCCTGTGGCCAGTGCCCTCTTGGCCAGGCCATAGGACTTAGTGACCTTCATTGTTCACGAGGAGTCTTCTGTTATTGTGGCAGGAACCCTCGAGACCAGAGTGCAGGATGTGTTGTTCTTGAGCCTTCCTGAGGCTTCTCTGTCGCAGGCACCTGCAAGGCACGACTGCAGCACTTGCTGAGTCAGACCTTTGCCGAGGCATCGGTCTCAAAGGTGCCCTTGAGGTCTGCCTGCGGGATGGCAGGCAGAGTGCTCAGCCTGTTCAAGGGGCTTTGGGGGAAGAAAAAGAAAGGCCCTGCAGCTGCTCCAGTGCAGCAGCCTGCAGAGCAGTAGCAGTTGCAGCCGGTCCAGAACGGTGAGTAGCAGAGTTGGGCTGCAGGGCTGGTGCCGGCAGCCAGCCTGGCCCCATCCCATCCTTGCCCCTGTGGACTTGCCCACGGACAGAACGGAAGAGGGGCTGGGGCTGCCCCCCAGCAGCCGCACTCCAACTCCTGAGCAGCCGGGGGCTGTCCTTGCCTGGGGGGCGCAGGGCTGGGCTGTGTGCTCTCTTCAGCCTCTCCCGTGACCCCTCAGTTCTGGCTGTGCTTGCTCTTTGCCAGATGCAGGGAAGGATTGGACACAAGAGCAGGACCCCACTCGCGGCCGCTTCCGCAGAGCAGTGCAGGTACTGTGGCCATCTCCGCTTGGGCCGGGCCTGCTGGCACTGCTCGGCCCAGCACTGTGTTTGGAGCAGACAATGGAACGTCCTTCTCTTCCCGCCCTTCATTCTGCTGCAGATAAACTGCGGAGGTTGCTGTGCATTCGGCGCAGGAAGACCAGCGCCACAGAGGACAAGGGCATGGCTGAGCGCGACTCCAGGCCGAGCGAGCTGCAGGCTGAGCCTGCTGCTAGCTCAGCATCCTCTGAGTGTGCAGCAAACTCTGATGGGGCACTGGCAGGGTGAAGACTGTCATGGCCCTGACTGAGGGCATGGCCACCACAAACACCCATAGATGAAGGACTCAAAGGACTTGGGCCATCTCAAAGATTGACACCACGCCCACTTGGCCTGTGATTCCTGCTCCCACTCAGGTTTTTTTTCTTCTCAGGAGCATATAAACAGCCTGGGGCCAGGGCTGAAGGCCTCCCAGGATCTGTGGCCCCTCAAGCCACGTCTGCTGGGCCCCCTTAGCCATTGAGGCTAGCACAGTGGGGTGGGAAGGCAAGCACTTCTTAGGGGAAGCTGGGGAAGTTGCTCCCTTGGACAGCACTCCAAGTCTTTCCCATGCATCCTCCAGGTGCCAGCCATGGTGAGGGACATTCACCAGACACTCGTGTCCCGTGTCACTGTGGACGCTGGGCTGCAAACGGACATTCTGAGCCTGGGTGAAGAGCCCCCTGCTAAGGTGGTGATGAGCCTCCTGCGCTGTGCCCCGACATGTGATGGGTATGGGGCACAACTGCCTCGAGAGCTCGGCGCTCACTGTCCCATGGGGCCCCTCCCCCTGTGCAGCCTGTCCAGTGGGGTCTGCCAGACAGGCGGACAGCTCCAAGACCCTTGGGCCCCTCTGTTTCCTGAGCCTGCTGCCATGCTCCCCCCTGCCCCTCAGGGCACAGGGGCTCTGTCACCCAGCCCCACACAGCCTCATGGGGCATGGTACTGACGTGCAGCTCTGGTTCCACAGATGTGAGAGAACCATCGGCTTGTCAGAACCCGCAGTGCGGAAGGTGCTTCCAGCACTCTTCTCTCTGATAGAGGATAGGATGCTGTACAGCATGTTCTTCTACAGTGGGGATAACGAGGCCATCTTTGCCCTGGCTGCGAGTTTCTGGAACTGGCCTTTGCCCACCCTCCAGGTCACCTCTTCAGCAGCTCTCCATGTTCTCCCTGTCCTGCAGCTCCCTGCCTCAGGCGCTGAGCTTTAAATAGCCAATAGCACTGTGAAGATGAGAGGTTTATACCGCTAAATGGCACCAGATTGGCTCAGAAGGGTGAGTGGTGCCTGCACATTGGCTGGGCTTTGGCAGGAGAATTTTGGGATTCACTAACAAATCGTAAAAAAACCACTACAGATACAGAAACAATGCCTTTTTTACTGACTTTAAATTACTTCTAACATTAAACACCAGATTTCACTTAAATAGAACTTAATGCTTTCAGATTTAGCAGTGAGAATTTATCAAAATCTGACTGACAGGTTGAGTAATATGTCATGAATTATCAGAAACACTATTCCTCAAGACATCATCTATTATGATTATTACCATCTCACCTGATGGGTCCTGCCTCTAAGTAGACTCTCCAGGTAATTTATGATTGCAAACATTTAAAATGATGGACCTTGAGATTAAAATGCATTTTAATACAATAAAATATAATACAAGTACTCGAATTGCAATGTGTAATAACAGAGGCATGATATTTCTTCTTTTGAGATGGTTATGCCACCTACTACCTGTGTAAGGACTTTCTAGACCTTTGGAACAAATAAGCCTGAAGTTATAAAATAAGATGTATCGTATTTAAAATAAGAAAATTGGTTAGTTAGCGTCATCATTTAAGGTATGAAAAAGTTAAGCATTCTTAATTCACACTCCTTTTAAATTTTTCCAAAAGAAATTTTTTATTTTATCAACTTCATAGAAAAATTGTTACTGTTTTCCAAGAGAAGTTTTTCAATATTATACTGCTAAGGATGTCATCAGATTATTAGAGCTATTACTGAGAAGAAGATCAAAGATGAAATAATAGAAAGCCAGGAACCATTCATGGTAGAAATTTAGATTATTATGGCTCAATATCTTACAATATAAACTTCTTACAATAGAAAAATTGCAACAATCAGTTTTCTTGAAGCTCTTATTTATATACAGGTAATCAAATTACTGATGTTTAAATGTAACATTACTGATGTTTAAATTGTCATATTAAAACATATTTGATTTACATGACAATAGGAAATTTCTTGAGGGAAATATCCTACTTTCTTTCCTTTCACTGCCTTGGGCCTTGCCTGAAATGAGACATAGATTTATATCTCCAAAGTTCATAAAGACAAGATAACCTTTGGTGTGATTCATTTGGGCTATTCGTATGGTTTTTTGAGCCAAATACAATTGAATTAAAAATACATCAGACTGGAAAGATTATTGATTACACCTGAGCAGAACTAGAAAATGATGAAATTTTTTAAAAATTCATGTAATGAGAAAATTCATATAATTACTCCCTCTGTTAAAAAAAAAAGAAAAGAAAAATTTAATCACAATTTCAAAAAGGAACAAAGAATCAAGAAATGTAAAAGAAGCAGTTGATTTCTACTGTTCTGGTTTCTTTTCTTTTGCAGTTGTTCTGTTTTGTCATTGTTCGTGTAGTTCAGAACATGATCATTTCCTTAAACAATTTCATTAGACATGGTCATTTCGTTAGATGGGAGTAAATATAAAAATTGAGTACTAACAACATGGTTAAGAAAGAATGTAAAAACTGTTTGTTACCTAGACAAACAAAGTCACTTTCATACAATGTCTTTTAATATGCTGTGTTAAAAATACAACAAACTCCATTTTCAGTGTAAAATCTACAATATATACCTTACAAGCCTTGCCAATGTTTCTGTACATAGCCCAGATGCTATGTACAGAAACAAAAAATATAACACAGCTGATCAATGTAAAACCAAAGACAACAGGTTTTTTTATCTCTTTTTTTTTTTCTGGTTTAAACTGCATAATTATCATTCATGGGCAAGCAGGTGTATGACTCTTACACACACAAGATATTGATCTGGGTGGGAGATTGAGTGAAATGTCAAGATGATAAGTACAATTCCAAGATATCTTCTGATTATGTGCTGCCATAATTTGCTCTTCTTTCATGAGCTCCTAAATGGTATACCTCAACAAATAATTAAAGAAAAAAAAAAAAAAAGAAACAGAACTCTACTTGGTCTGCTTAGAGGAAATTGAATACTGAAACTGAACTGAATGTAGATTTTCAAAGCTGTTGTTTCAGTCAACACTAGTAGCATTCAGCTCAGGTAACTGGAGAGTTTGGCTAAAAAACCCAAGTGCTGCTAGAAACCTTAATCATGAACAATTTGAACAACACAGAACTATATAAGAAGAAATTTAAACTTAAGAGATTCAAATTATGCAACCAAAGTTCTACACATTCCTTAAAAAAATACAACCAAAATATTTATTAATAAGAAAAATAGGTATTTTTTTAAACAAATAAACTGCCAATTTCTTATGTAGGCAGCGGGATTTGTTGGTTTTCTCTTTTAACAACTCAAGAAAATATAAGACTTGGGGCTTTTATATATTTTGTTGGAAAATTATAAAAAAGCAGATATACAGAATCATTCTCTGCATATTCTGTTCTCTTAATATGATTTTTTTCATAAATATTGGACAGAATAGAATTCAATAAAATAAATAAAGCTGCTATGAACTTAACCCATTTGTGTACAGTCAGCTGTTGCATCACAAATTCTGAAATGCAAGAAAAATTACTATATCAAGTAATTATCAATTTTTTAAGGTTGTGGAAAAATTTACCTTGCAGAACTGTAATTTTTTTTTTTTTAGCACTATTAGATTATTAAACCAAATATGAATTTAGTTGCTATTTTGCAAATAAACTAAAATCATTGTAACTGCAGTTTTAAAACTTTGGAAATAATGACATGCAGTCCTTTGAATTCACGTATCACAGTTTACAGTGACTAATCTTCTAAATTTTTTTTTTGTAATTTTGGATTTTCATTAGTACACATCATGTTGTACTATTGAAATTTAAATCCAGAAAACAAACAATTTTTAAACCAAGTTCCTTATAAAGAAACACTTGTACCCTCGATATGACATAAAATAACATCGTCTCAGCCCCCATCTGTTTATGCTGGTTGTTTGAAGGTGTCCACTCATAAGAAACACACTTCTGATAAATGTAATAAGTCCAGTGAGCTAACACCTAGGCAATAAGATGTTAACCACTGTGGAAGGAATTATAGGATGTTGTTACCTCAAATAAGAGGACCTAGACTTGATGATCTGGAATAGCCAAGTTCCACTAAAGTGCAAGAAATTAGTATGACTTAATGGTAGCAGAGAAATTTCTAGAAATTCTAAATGAAGATTTAATCCTCATTTATATCCCTCATTTATATCTCTCTGATGAAATTATTGCAAATTCCTGCAAGATTTTCCCCTCTATTACCCTATGTGAAGCATGGAAACAAAATGCAAAAATGGAAATTATTCAAGTTTTCATACCAGAAAAGAAACAAAAACACTGCACTAGAGCAGTTCAAGAACAGAGCATTGTTGTACTTTTTTCCCCCTTTATTTTAGCCTTTCAAGTCCTGTTGTCCATTTTCTTCTTATGAATTATTCAGCTAAAAATAAAAGTGTCAGGAATTAAATAGTTTTTAAGCAATGCGAAGAAGCAGAACAGGACATGTGAGTAGAGCACCCTGCAGTTTACATCAAAATACATAGCTGGGTGCTGTTTTATTAGGATCCAAAACAGGTGATCAGTAGTTACAACCACACTTTGTGATGATTGTTATTTGCTTTACATTTCTTCTGAAGAGTGTGTAACACCAAAGAGAATTTTTAAAGTCTGACTTTACTATCCAGAAAACCACTTAATGAATATGTGATTAACTTTACTTTCTGACTAGACAGCACAGAGTAAAATTTTTCTCTGACCCATTCACAACAATCAAAACCAATATGATCCAGCATCTCAGATCTTATAGTCAATTTTCTGAATAGATAGGAAAGGGAGTTGATTCTTCCCTCCCCTCAGCACAGAATAATCTCTCTGGTTCATAACACCAACCTCTTACAGGGAACCAGGCAGAGCTCTCTGATGCAACCACCTTCCACCATCTGCTCCTGCATCCACATATGTTGTATACACACCCTTGCTGTGACCTGCTTCCTCTTCTGCTGCAGCACTCCTAACCCCTGCCTCTACCCCAGCTGTTTCCAAAATGCTGTCAGCTCTATCCTCTGTCTCCTGGCTGGCAAGAAATGGATCACGGAAGTCTGGATTTAACTGTAGAGTAATCAGGTAGTACATGGAGTCTCAACAAGCATCTGGTTAAAACAGCAGCTGTCAGTGCACATCATAACCTTTCCTTTTCAGCAGCAACTGTTGCCAGCTAACACACACAAAAAAAAATGCAGGTGGTTTAAAAATCCTCCTATTCACGGTCAAATATGACTGAAACAGTTAATTTTTCAAAAGTTACTGAAAAGTAATGACAGACAAAACAGTAACATGAAATGTATTTCTCAGGAAACCAAGCTGAAAATAAGATTACTGATTAATCTCACATTTCCAATCTTAAAATTATCATGTAATTTAGTTAGAAGGGCAATTATCTCTTTTTTCAACTCTTTATTGCTATTGTATTTGAAGGGGCTTTTGTTTATTTCAGCATTATGGTAATTCATCTTTCAGTATTTTATTTTTTTCCGGCAGGTATCAGTTTAGCTTCCTTCTGCATATTTTTTTTAGTTCTTTACTATGCCATGTATATGTATTTTTAACATCCTTCACTTCTTGCTTTAACTGCTCTTTATATCACCTTACATAATTATGTTGGCCTTTTGCAACCTTTATGCTGTTTAAATTTAAACAGGAATGGATTTCAATTGCAGTCTGTTCAAGTATTTCTTAAATATTCACCACTTTGCTTCAATACATTTGCCATGCATTATAGGATTTCTATCAAAATCACCAAAGGCATTTTACATTCTTTCAACTCAGCTTTACCAGAGTGAGAAAAAGTAGAAATAAATCCTGAAAACTCTTGTGTATTTTTTAAAATGCTTTCCTTCCCATGATATTAAAATTCATTAATGCTCTCTTTTCAGATCCTAATGTTCTTTGACTTGAATTTGCTGTAAATTCTGGTGTTACTTTTCAGCTAAAATCCAATTCATTCAGGTCACAGTGTCAAATACCTGAAATTTGTCCTTGCTACCGTGCTATGGATTCTAGATAACACAAAACCTAGCCCTTTTTCACAGCAAAATCTTAGCCAATATTCACTATAAAATGTTTTTAGTAAATATTCCTAAATATCCAAAACAATGCATCAAAATTATATCAGTACTTGCAGTGCAAGTTCAGATACTTTAAATTTTGAAAGGTACAATTAAACCGTAGTTGATTGTGGAATTGATATGGAAGTATGAAACACAGTTGTGAAGGCTTAAAGTAAACTACTACTTTTCTGTAGAAATACATCATGCTTTGTAAGCATGAATTTTTTTTCTACTTAGTTACTGAGGCCTCTCTCATTCTCTGTGTACTGGGATACTTTCTTTTCAGAAAGACAATGATTTACAGTAGTCCATTAGGTATTTTTCACATGCAATGCAATTTCTCTTTTGTGTGAATCTATATCTTCTTCGTTTATCTTCTTTCCACAGCTTTAACCTAAATATTTTGAAGATTCATAATTCCTCAAGAGAAAGAGGAATTTTACATAACCCTGAATGAGACTCATGGCCAGATCTGAACTTCTGTATGAAAGAAAAAGACCTTTAAACATGTACAGAAAGAGTGTAAACAGGATAAACACATGATTATGGAATAACTCTATACTGTTAAATTTCAAATTGAACAAGATACAGTACACTCTATTTTCGTTCCATCAGAAATTAGCTTTTCCATACCCAAAAAGTTCTATCTGATACACTTGATTTTTGTGCATATTTAATTATTACTCTTATTTCGTGAAATTTTACATCTGGTACGTGTTGCCTCAAAGATCAAGAAATTAAAATCCAAGTCCTGGACTTATTGGGTAGTGTCTGATGCTAGCTTCACTCATTCAGAATGCACTGGCTTTGGATGTTTATGAAGTCTCAGATTCATTTTGCAGACTGCAGAGAGTTAAATCACTCTGTGTAGGAGCAGTATCCAAAGGCCCCAGGTATTTTAGGTTTGCCTGATTTATGTTCTTTCCTTCTAAGCCCCCATGGCTTCAGGGTAGCTATGGTAAATGTGAATACAAAAAGAACATTATTTAGAATTAATTTCACAACGCAAGGTAATTGCTACAACTTTCTATTTCTCCTCTTTCCAGAATTTTACATGCCGTAACCTACACATAGAAAAAAAAGAAAAACTCTAAATAGTCCAGCTTGATAAAATATCAGTTTCAGCACAAATCTGGCCAAAACTGATGGGCGTTGGGTGTTTGGTGGTTGGTTTGTGTTTGGTTTTTTTTGTTTGTTTTTTTTGTTTGTTTGTTTTTTCTTTCGCTTTCTTACCTTGTTACTTGTGGAATTTTGGAATTTTTCCCATTGAATTGCTAAGAAGCACTGATGGCTGGGTGCTTGAGACAGCGGGGGGGGGGGGGGGGGGGGGGGGGAGTGAGTGATTAGGGGGAAATCCTCTGGTTTTTGGGAGTTTCTCTCGGGGTGGGGTGGGTATAGAGATAGCGCGAGAATGGGGGACAGGTATAAGACCGGGTTGGGGGCAGCTCTCGCTCTCCCTCTCGCTCTTTGGCATCAGAGGAGGACGGCCAGGCTCTCGCTTACTGCGAGGAGAATTTACCGGCACTGCTGGAGCTCAGCCCTGAGGGACCGATCACCATCTGCTCGGGTGCCCCGGGAGTCCTGAGCTCGCCTCTCCCTGCTCGCAGCCGGGCTGCCGCTGTCCCACTCCTGCTGTTCTCTTCAGTACTGCTCTGGGTTTCTCCACTCTGTAGATACTTCTGATACATCCCGCCCACCACCCCGGGATTTTTGCACATTCCAGAAGGCTGTGACCATAACTGCACCAAAGGGGAAAGTGCCGGCAGCCAAGGAAATTGTTACTAGGTGCCTGGTTCTGGTTGTTCTTAATGCCATAGTTATTGTTGTTTGTTTGCCTTGTTATACATACTAGTAAAGAAGTGTTATTCCTATTCCCATATCTTTGCCTGAGAGCACTTAAATTTCAAACTTAACAGTAATTCAGAGGGAGGGAGTTTACATTCTCCATTCCAAGGGAGGCTTCTGCCTTCCTTAGCAAACACCTGTCTTTCAAACCAAGACACTAACCATAAAATAACATAACTAATTCAGCAAAAGTCTGGTGGATATAATTTATCTCTCTCCAGAAGGGGTTGTAAAATATCATCAGTTTGTCATAAATATCTATGTAGTAATGTTTCAAATTGTTTGAATAGACACTTTTGGAAAATAAACAGATACAGTGTAGCTATGAAAGAAAAAAACAACAAAAACCAAAAAACCATAACCAATTAATGTATATTTCAGTATTCCAGAATAAAAATAAAAAAATAAGCAGAATTTTATTATGTTGCATGCATTAAAGAAAATACAAATGTTCAAAAACTCCAAACAAGCTCATAAATGAAAACTTACTAGCTATCTTATTACATGGTTATTTCAAAATGGGAATCTCATCTTGAGTAACAAAAATATGTGAGCCAGTAAAAATGAACAGGCAAATTAATAAAATCAGAAGTGAAATTACAGACCTTTATGGCATCTTGCATTCTCTAGTTTCCTCGTTTTGGCATAGAAAGCTTATGATATTTCTGATTGTGATTTTTCCAGTGCTCATTAAGACTCCTGGAATTCTTCCTAAAACAGATTAATGCTGTAGACATGTTAATGGGCTGAATGAGTTTTAACTGTTCTTAAATTAAATCAAATACACAACCACTCAATGGCTGAACTTCTTGATGTAGTGTGATTTTATGCCAGGCAAGCTTGTGTCCTTGCAGCAAACAGGATATAATACCCAATGCCTGTACTCTGATATTTTCACAGCCAACTTCAAAGTATAACTCCAAAGAGCATTCCTGTTCAGCCAGTGAATGACAGATGCCTATTTGCCTTTATGTCCCCAGTTAACCTTTACAGCTCTGAAACTGTCACTTAGCAGCAATTCTTCCACCAGCCTGTGTATGGAACTGATACATCCTCTTCTCTCTATCTCCTCTCCTTTTTCCTATTCATTTATATTCACACTTCTATCATTCCAAATAACAAAAGAAGGAGTCTTAAAATGCTACGGGGTCGTCATGAATATTTATGGAGGGGGCATAAATCACAATGGAACATGCTTGTCATTCTAAGCAAAGAACAAAACTCAGTGTTGAAAATTATAGTCTTCTTTGTATATCCTGAAATTTTATGCAAGGACTTGCTGGAAGAACAGCAGTCCTTTCTCCTGACACATGAAAATAGTCAAATCAACCGCTGAAAACTTTGAGTCCTCATTTTTATAGGAACATAGAATTGTAGAATCATCTAAGTTGAAAAAGAACTTTAGGATCATTGAGTCCAACTTCAAACCTAACACGATGTCATGGTTTAACCCTAGAGGGCAACTAAGCCCCACACACAGCTGCTTACTCTGGGAAACATTTTCCAGTGTTTCACCAATCTCATCATAAAAAAATTTCTTCTTTATATATAGCCTAAATCCACCCCCTTTTAGTTTAGAATCTTTAACTGTTGTGCTTCTAAAAACTCTTTTGTCATCTTTCTTGTAAGGCCCTCTTAAGTACAGAAAGGCTGCAGTATCATCTTCACAGAATCCTTTATTCTCCATGCTACGCACCCCTCTCTCTTTCTCTAAGACAGGTTCCATTCTTTTGATCATTTTGTGGCTCACATCCAGACTCTCTCCAATATGTGCATGTCATTCTCATCCTGAGGGCTCCAGAGTTGGATGCAGTACTCCAACCTCTTTGTACATTTAATACCCAAAATATTATATTTATGTCACTATTCAAACATTCACCGCACCGCCATCATACTGTCTGAAGTTACTTACTGTTCCTACCATTCTGAAAAGTAAACTACATCTTCAGGAGCTGGTTTTCATTTTTCTCAGATCTGACATTGGAAACGTAATATTTGATACTGGATCATTAGTGAAAGACAGGCAATAAAATAACAGTTTTTTGTTAGACAAGGCCAATATGCTGTACAGTCTGCTGCAAAGTGATGCTCTTTCATTCATCTGCTCTCTTCTTCTACTGACAATCCTTGCAATTGGCTTATTTTCACTTTTGCTCAGCCCCCAAGAAAGTGCAATATGTTACTGGACAGTTTACAAGTTCATTTATTGGACAGTTTAAAAGATCATAAGCAGCATCACTTAAATGTGTTATCATCTTTTTTGCCTGAAAAGTTTTTTTTGCTCAGGTCCTAAGTAGTTTATCAGCATACAGCTAGGAATATTTTCATATTCCTATCCATATTGACATATAGATTTCCAGGAATGAGGCCTCTAGGCATAGCTGCTTCACTTACATGTCGGGACAGACACAGCTTATCCTTGAAATAATTCTCCTTAGAATTCTCTAACATTCAGACATATTTTTCTTGAAAAATTCTCAGATACCAGTAATACCTTCAGGGCATCATAACTTTAGCACTGGATATGCTTCAGGCAGAGTTTGCAGAATTCATCAAAACAGAGCAGATGCATCAGGAGGAGATTAAAAATAAGGGTAGAATACACACTCTAAAATTTACCAATATTTGAAATAGCAGAATGGGACATGAAATTGATAGATTAGAAAATGGAAGCTGTATGTATTGTTTCTCGGTTTTTGTGCATGCATAGTTCTTGTATATTCTAGAAAGCAGGCTTTCTGAGATCTGCACCATAGATGTAGACTTGGAACAGACATTACTTTTTTCTTTGTTTTTCTGTTATATGTTGCCTTATGTCTCATTCCTATTTTTCCAAAAAATGGTCCCTCACCATTTTTTCACAGACCTAAATCAAAAGAATGTGCATAATATTTAATGAAATTTCATCACATATTTCATCTTTGTGCTTGGCACAGTTGTTGTTGGGTCTGTATTTTCTGGGGAACATAAATCTGAGAATTTCAACTTACCTTTCTCAAGGAAAATAATAGTCCATATGATTATTTTGAAGCTGACAGTATGTTTAACCTCTACTGCCACTGTCAGGATGAAGCGTCTCTGTGACAGAGTATCTGCATTTGCTCTGTTGCAACAGGGAATGTCCACAAAGCTCAAATCATAATTTCTTTTTATATAGCTCTAATTCCTATAAAGCTTAGCCATGACCCAAGCTGGAAAGTAACTACCCTGAATCTGAGTACACAAATTCTTGGTTCTTGCACATTTAGGCTGGAAGTCGTGAGGCAATTTTAATAACCTTATACCAGAACCTGTGAAGAAAGAATCTCTGAAAAATTAAAATCTGGCAGATTTCATAAGCAAAAACCAACCCAGACTAATGTGATATTACCAGTTGAAAATGCCTGTAGTTAATACTTAGTAATCAGAGCTGACCAAGAAAAAGGCGAGAATAAGTGCAAATCCAAGAAGCTATAGAGATTAAGTGCTTCCACTTTAAGAATTCAACTGTTGAGTTACTTACAGTGTTTTGATAAACTTTGTGCTGGTTGATAATTGACACATTATCCAAAATCTAATATCTTCATCCTCATTTTATTTCTCAAAGAATTTCCTATATGGTAAACTATAGGACTCAAAATGGCAGTTCAAGAAGATGTCATCTCTGATCAGTGCTTAAACTAAACTATTAGAAATTTTAGAAGGCTGTGACCATTATGGTCTTAGGAAGCATTAAAAATTTCTGAACTTTTTCTATCAGTAAGAATGGTAGATGGCAGTTAATTTTGGAACTTTCAACAGAATTCTGTCAATCCTTGTCTTTTATAGCTCCACCATCTTTATCCTATGCTGGACTGCCAGGTGGCCATAAAATGCAGGTTTTCAAAAAATAAAGAGAAGAGTTTCCTCTGTTTTTATTAACTTTTAAAACCTAGTGGTCGAAAACTTATTAAGAAGAAAGCCTCCAGGCAAGGTGAAATAAATTGTGAATCATCTCCCAAGATAACTACATTTTTCCAAACAGTCCCTTACAAGCCTTATTGCACTATATATTAAAAAAAAAAAAAGACTTGCACAGTGGGAGAAAATATTCTCTTAAAAGGTCTGATTACACTACACAGCACCAAGGAGTAAATGAAAGGCATCTTGTATGAATGGCTTTGAAAATGTATCATTTCCATTGATGCTGATCACTACTAAAATTCCAAAACTGTGTATAGCTATGTAATTTTTTTTTTTTGTGACTAGGCAGGTGGGCTACCATATATAGTCAAAATTCAGTAAGTTATTGATGTTCGGCCTCTTATTTCAATTGCTGCACTTGTAGTTATCACCTACAGGAAAGGATAAAAATTGCAGTCCATCCCATCATATTGAATAACAGAAAATATTCTGCATTTCAGTCACAGTCTTCAAGTGCTAACACAATTTACTTTTGGAAACAGCTTGAAAGCTTGAAACAGTCACTACAACTCAGAGCTATATATGTTCATTTAGATGATAAAAAAGATATGTTCATTTAGATGATAAATCATTGCCTAGATTTTACTGCCACTCTGGCTTTACAAGTCACAAAACTATTTATGTCATCAGGTACTAGTTTTCTGGCATTCATGTCTGTCGTTCTGGCACAGCACTATGCCAGCAAGAACATTAAGTGAAAGGGAAGCAGAGCTGGTTTTCATGCTAGGCAGTGTACGGCAGAAAGGATGCAGTAGAAATAAATACTGCAGATCTTGAAATAATACCTGCATTGAGAATGGAATATTTTTACGCTTCCTACAGCAGCTGGTAAAAAGTAGAGAGGGGAAAGGGAAATCAGGCAGAGCGGCAAAAATATCCTTACAGCCTCCTAATATTTTTTGATTCAGGTCACAAAATGCTTTTGACTCTTGAAATAAGCTCATTTAGGATAAAAAGTATTAAACCCCAAAATCCAGTGTGTTGGTTTCACTAACCACAGAAGTGAATTTCTAAAAGAAGCTGTTAAGAGCTTCCTCTATGCCTAGCAAAACCAATCAGTAACTAGTTTTGAGGATCGACACCCGGTTAAAATCACTTTAAAAGTTAAATATGCCTCTGTGACACACGTTTTAAAAACAAGCAAGACCAGGTAAAGCTCTCTTTTTTCCAGCCTGGGTAGAGGTAACAGGCCAGCCTGGCCTCCCAGCGCAGCCAAGCTAGGCTGGGTGGGTTCTGCCGTGGGGCTGGGCCCCCAGTGGCTGCCAGACAGGGGAAGGAGAGGCCATCGGCCTGTCAGTGAGCTAAAGCCTGGCTACTGAGATCCTAGCCGCTTCCACCTGTTATGTTTGCCCAATTATCCCAATAAAAAAAAAAGAAACAAAATTAAATGTAGCAGCAATTTTAATTTCTATTAATTAATTATTTAATTAATATAAAATTGAATACACTCAAAATATTGACAGTATAATTTGGTTAAAATAAGGGATAATTTGGTTCTTATAATAGCCCAAAAGCAAACAAAACAAAACAAATCAAAAAACCAAAACAAAACCAAAAATGTGTGTAGCGCGAGGTACGGAGTGCAGGGCTTTTGGACCACTGCCATCTCACATATGACCTTATCTAGCCACCATTCCCCTTTTATACTGTATGTCATCACCATCTCCTCCCATTTTTGATTCGTCACACTTGTATCTCCACCCTCATCATCACCTTCATCACACATGTTTCACTATCCTTTTAGGTGGTTGTACCTCTATTTGGGGGTCGTCTTGAAGAAGGCTTTCTCTTCTTCCTCAGTGTCCTTTGTTTCACCTTTTGGATTACACGTGCACACTAAGCTGGTATAGTATAAGCCAAAGATAACATAATGTAAGCCAATATTATGTTCTAACATTAAAGCAATAAATCTCATATAATTAACATTTTCCTGGTTTCCCATCAAATTTTCCTCTCTTCCAGATACATTTAGTAATAGTTCTCTTGCTTCTTCCTGTTCAAACATCTACAGGAGAAGGGGGGGACCCCTCCTCCCCCTTCCTTTTTTTGGCTATTGCCTTTTAACTTTTATTATTCCCTAATATTAATTACTGTATCAATATTGATTACTGTTTCAATCTTGTCAGCACGAATCACACCTATTTTTCACACACCCCAGCATGGCTGCTGAAGAAACATTCATCAGAAACAACTCTGGCCACTCCCAGCAGAGATAACATGACTGTCTGCAGGCCCAGGCAAGATATTAACTCTTTTACTGCACAGATGAAACTTGCAAATCTTCAATCCTCTCTTGAGTGAAGGAAAAGGAAAGAGTGATGACATGTAGAAGACAACATGAAGATACCAAGGTCAGCAAAGATCTGAGTCAAGTCTAAGATGGGAGGAGAATGAGGAGATGTGTTAGTCTTGGGCTGAAATTCTTTTTGAATAGACATGGTGATGGACTATGATACCCTAGACTATCCAGGTAATTCATGAAAAAGCATGGGAGGATGGAGCATTCCCACTGTAGATGTGAGCAGAAGCATCCATGCTGAAGCAAACAGATGTTGACATACCTGGGATCAAAAGGAAAAGCTTGAACAGAGAGAGAAAAAAAGTGATGAATACCCTTTGCTCCCAGGGAAGAAGAAGAAAACCTCTGTTACCAGAGATGTAGATGATCTTAGAAACAGATTAAGAGAACCTTTACTTTTTGGAAATGTCATCCTTAAAAGAGTGCCCCATTAGCTAAAGATTGAGCCCTCAAAAACAGTAGTGGGCAAAGTTGTAAGTCGAGGGGAGGGACTTTTTACATGGTGATCAGATTTCCATTTTTTCCTGGGTGGCTGATTTGCTGTGACATCAAAGCCAAGACAGAACTGTTTCTTGTGGAGAAGTCTCCATGGCATGACAGGAGAAATGCCTCTCCATAGGTGAATTGAAGAATTATTTTTAGAGGTGGTAAACTGACTGAAAATACCAGGTTTTGTCTCTTTATGTTGTCAGTGGGAAAGGAAAGAGGAGTTGGGGAGAGGAAAACTGTTTTAAAGATTTATTCTGATTCTTATTATTCTTCTTTTAGTTATGTTAAGCCTGCTTTGCCCTTCTCCTAACATTATCTTGCAGCAGAAAAAGAATAAATAATTTTAGTGGGTTCATGGGCATTTGGCCAGCACTAAACCTGCTACAACCAGCTAGACATATATTTAATATCTACCACTGCTAACCAGTTCTCAGCAATCTAGCTAAAAAAAAATCCCATAGCATGCACATTGTCTTGCCCCACTTTCTATTTGGTCTTGTTGCATTGCATTACTTCATTAATAAAACCATTATTAAAATTCAAATGTGTAAACAGGAATCTCTACCTGAGGAGTTCCTAACACTTTAAATCCTTCTATCAGAACTCACTTAAATCATTTGACAACACCCTGGAACACACATTTAAATATTTTCTTTATATGTGAGGCACTGGCAGTATTTTAGACAATGTTACTGCAAAAGTGAATACATAAACATTATTGTGAAATTTTAAACATTTTAGAAGACAACTATTTGAATGAAATGGCAAATACAGCAGATTTGAAGTGTATCAACTCCAAAATAACTTGGGCCACTGATAGAAAATTAATTCAAAGCACGAGATTTTTGCAGGATTTTGCACATGATGATTGATTAGATGCTGCTTCACATGTACTAGATAAGGTCCCAACTCATTTTGTGGCAATAAAGTTTTTAGAAGTGGGAGAGTTTTCAGATTTTCAAAATCTTCCAGCATAAAATGGAAGAATAATCTGTAGCAGAAAAGGGAGGGAGGGAATCATATCATTCTGGTCTGTCCACCATGCTGTCAGCAAGTTGCAGCAATTTTTCCTTCTGTGCTACAGTTTTACATGAAGACAGATATTTTAAATTGCAGTCAGTGAATCATAAACATATATATGTGTGTGTGTGTATATATATATATATATATTCTCTCCATGTATAGCAACAATTCCTGAATTGTATTATTTTGTGTTTTTCTAAATGAAGTAAAATAATTAGAAGAATTAATTGATAATTTAGCTAATATGAAAGGTGCTGAAAATTCTTCTTAAGAAATGTTTATATTGATTTCTATGGAAAGGTTCCTGAAAATGGTACTTTTTTTTTAAGGATGGTCCCATCCCTGAAATTTCTATTCCAATACAGGGAAACTGTATTGGAATTAGAGCATCCATCACATAGTTTAATTAAATTGATGAATTTATTTAATCAACAGATTTGTCAGCTAAGCAAATATTACTGCGATGCCATTACCCATTACATTTCGTTAAATATTTGGTTACTGTATAACATGTCTCATTATATGCTTTGGCAATAGTGTATAATATGCATAATAATGCTAGACTACAGCCTTGGGGCACTGCATTAAGTACTAAAATTTCAATGCTCCTTAGGAAAAGAGGAACATGAGATGACAGAGTACTTCTGCATCTCAGCTTCAACTTGGAAGCTCAAGGATAATAAGTAAGGGACTTAGAGGAACATATGGGGAATAAACAAGTAACCACTTAGTAAATAACAAAGCGCATGTGATATACTTTAGGTTAGGGTTTGCCTCCAGTCTTCCCAGAGTATAATTACATAATCTTAGAGGAATTATACTGGAAAGCATTGCAAAAACATTTTTTTTCAAATCAAAGTAATTTAAGACAAATGTACAAAAATACTCCTCAGACCTTCAGATGCTTTTTTTTTCCTGCAAATCCATCTACTAGCATATGCTACATATGGTACACAAAAAAGGTACAGTACTTGCAATACTTTTACTTTTTCCTTGGTTTCCAAAGTATTTTACTTTAAAGAGTTGACACAGGAGGAGAAAGAAAGCAAGAAAACAAGAAACAAAGAAAGAAAGAAAATAAGTTGATTTAATCAGCAAAATACCTGATGCTCTTTCTCATAATATATGTCTGCACAAAATGTCCAGAGCTGCAGAAATACATCATGTGATGATTGAGCAACTGGCTTACAGGTTGGGCACAGAGGGCTGTAGTGAGTGGAGTGAAATAAGACTGTTGACTTGTCCTGCCTTAGCCCTGTGCTCTTCAGCATCTTCATTAATGAACTGGATGCAGGACTCAAAGGTATGCTAATCAAGTTTGCTCATGGTACTAAATTGTGAGGAACTGCAACTCTTTCAAGGGCAGAGAAGATTTTTAAGAGAGACCTTGATGAATTAGAGAGATGGACAATCACCAGCTCTCTGGAGTTTTACAAGGGCAAGTGCCGATTCTGCACCTGGAATGGGGTAACTCTGGATGTACAAACAGACTGAGAAATAAGATGCTGCAAAGCAGTACTGCAAAGAGGGAACTGGGAGCAAGGCAACACTGCCCTGGCAGCCAGGAGGGACAACCGAGTCCTGGGGGGCATCAGGCGCAGCATTGCCAGCTGGGCAAGGGAGGGGATTGTCCCACTCTGCTCTACAGTGGGGTGGCCTTGCCTTGAGTCCTGGGGGCGCTTTTTGGTGACGCAGTATAAGAAGGTTCTAAAGTTATTAGAAAGCGGCCGAAGAAGAGACATGAGAATGAGCAAGGATCTGGAGGGGAAGCTGTATGAGGAGCTGCTGAGGTCACTTGGTCTATTCAGCCTGGAGGAGATAGAGGGGAGACCTCATCACAGTCTGCAACTTCCTTGTGAGGGGAAGAGGAGGGGCAGACACTGATCTCTGCTCTGTGGTGATCAGTGACAGGACCTGAGGACTAGCCTGAAACTGAGTCATGGGAGATTTTTGCTGGATATTAGGAAAGGTTTTTCATCCAGATGGTGTTTGGGCACTGAAACAGGCTCCCCAGGGAAGTGTTCACAGAAGTACCATTCTGGTAGAGATCAAGAAGTGTTTGAACAATGTTCTCAGGCCCATGGTGTGACTGTTGGATGTGGTTCTTTGCAGGGACAGGAATTGGACACAGTGGTCCTTTCGGGTCCCTTCCAACACAGGATATTCTATGATTGACTAAAACTACCATTAAATCTATTTAAACTACAGCTGGCTAAGTGATTGTTACTCTCAGCAAACACTCTATGTGGGTCTCATGGGATCTCATTGTGTAACTTTCAGTAAAAGACATTGAAGTGAAGGAAATGCAGGTTGAACCCCAACAAGTGGATTGTGTAATTTTTGTTTGAAAGCTTTAACTGTGATTTTTTCCAACTGGTACACAGCTCTGAAAAAATCAGAAATTAAATATCAGAGTATTTTGATGTATGTTAATCCCAGTCCTCCAGCCATAGACAGTGGCTAATGGCTAATGACTAAAAAAAGTTTAAAGCTTCTCCAGATGGCAGATACACTCATAGCAGCTGTTGCAATGTCCTACAGTGTTTCTACAGGAGCTTTGGACCACCACAGGAAAAATCACTGAGGGTCAGCTTCTTATCACTGATGTATGGTTCTAGAAAGGTCCGTATTTAGCAGGTTTGCAACAATTTAAGAAAATATATCTTGTCATGACATTTCATGCACATACTGATTTCATGACATTTCTCTAGAGCAACACAATGGGCTGAGTACTCAAGATAATGCAGTTTAATTCAAAAGAGCTATGCTTTCGTATATTCCAAATATGCTATATTCCTAATGATGATTGCTTTTGCTATTGATCCATTTCTCAATTTACAAAATATCTAAATTTTTTCCCTGATATGTACAACATTCATAAAGAAATTCCAAATATAATACAAAAAATGAAAACACTTAGAACATGCTAACAATGATATGTCTTGGAATGGATCTACAGTTGTCTGTTCAGAACTACAAAAGAGGAAACAATAATGAGAATCACAGACAAAGCAAAATAAATAATAAATTTTTTCACTCAGTGGATTAATTAAAACTCTTAAAAGTTCTGAGTAAATAAAGATGTATTTTTTGTTTAAGAAAGCTAAACTTAACATTTTCCTCTATTTTTAAAATTTCCTTCTTTTTTTTTTAATGTTAAAAAGTGCCCAAAATAAATAAAATCAAATAGATTAGATTAATTGAAATTAAACTTCTTATTTTTTCTTAAATACTACTAGTTCAGAAAATAATAAAAATGCTCAGATAAAGTAAAAAGCAATGTAAAATATATATAAAAAAGTAGAAATGGCAGCATAAATGAAAGTATAAAATGGTTAATAAAATTGCCAACACACTTGTTCAGGAGAAAAAAAAGTATCTGGTCTAACATGAATAGGCAAAGCAGTAGAAATTAATGGAAAAATTCATCAGTGTGGGTTCAGTCCTGGTTTCCAAGACTGAAAACTGCAAATCGGTAGTCTAGAAATGTATCAATTATTTTAAAAGTTTTGCAATATGTATAGTGCAATTGATTCTGAATGTTCTGAATGGTGATCTATTAAACTGTAAGAAATATAAAAGCCCTGTTGCATAGACAAACAGTTTTTTAGATCTTTGTCATGCTTCTTTTTATAGTTCATTGACCTGGGAACTGAAGAGACTGGATAGTAAGTCCTTCATAACAGTTTGATCTACACATTTCTTGCCACATAAAACAATCAAACTCTGATTTAATTTATATACCTTTGACCACATCCCACAAGACAAAATAAGAAATTTTGGAGAAAATATCCTAGAAAGCATCCATAATTTGCCTTTATGAAGATTTTCTCAAAATAGAATTTTGCAGAGTGAGTGGCGCAGTTAATTTGAAGATTTGAAGTCCCACTCTTCCTCCTTTATGTGTGTATATATATATATATATATGTGTGTGTGTGTGTGTGTGTGTGTGTGTGTATTTATATATGCCATATGTGCTCTGGTTTCATAAAATGCAGTTCAGATGGTTGAAAAATGCTTTTGAGATAGGATCACTGGCACGAATGAGTATTCTTTGAATAAGACAAGGCTGTCTCAAAATGAACACATCTATCTAATATCTTTGTATTCTCCATTATATAAATCGGCTCCCTGATGATTTTTTATGACAATTACTGGCCTCAGAAAGCTATATAATCTCTTTCTATTTAAGGGTCATAAAACACACTCAGTGAAGACCCTGCTATTTATTTAGGTTATATCTTTTGTCAAGTGAGAATAGTGAAATCAATTTATTTGGCGTCTTATCTGCATAGTGCTTTATCAGCTGTGTACAAAGTATGAACAAATCCTAAGGTTGAACCTCAGGGTATTTGCTTGTCTGAATTCTCATTCCATTGGCCAACAGGAAATAATTACAACTTCCCTCAGGAGATGCAGTTCCCTTAGAGAGTGAAGGTGGCACAGCTTTTCTTTGCAAACCTCACCTCACAGTGCTAATTTCTGATTTGACCATCTTTTTTCTCAATCTTTGTACTACCATTTGTTTTATTTCTGAAAGCAGACATACAACCCAATATACTTATGAAAATGCATGTTGCTCTTTAATATAGATTTTAGATTTAGATTGAGAGACTAGTTTTTCTTTCTAAGTGACTTGTATGAATAATGACACCATAAGACCACACAACTATTGCACCATTGCATGAAATTTATTACACTGTTAAAAAAAAAGGCAAACTAAACCTAACTTGAGAATGCTTTCCTCTTACTTTTATTTTCATTAGAACAGCAATGGAATACACCACACTAGTTAATTAAGAGAACAATCTCAGACTTGTAATGGGGAGACCTAAGCAGAATAAGGTGGAGCCTGACATACATACCATAAAAAGGAAGAGGAAGTCAAGAACAGGTCTTTGTTCAGAAACAAAGTAATTGTCCATGAGACATTTTCTTTGGCTAAACATTTGACAGGAGAAGTTGCAGAATTTAACTGTCAACTGATATTCTCCAAACTTCCTCAAGTGTGGCATCTCAGAAGAGGTGCTTCAGGATCCAAATGTCCAGATAAATTCTGGTACAGTTAGGCAAGTAAGGAGAAAGCACGAGAAGGAACCAGGAGAAAGGAAAGGAAAACAGTGTCATATTGTATCCTCTCATGCATCACCAGTACAGAATGGGCTGTAAATCTTATTTAAGTAGTAGCTTGAGCAGCAAGTTGTAGACATGGGAAGGTACTTTTTATTTTTGGACTATTTTGAAACTGTTTTAGGAGAACATGTTAAATAAATTTACAAGCAGTTGAACCACTCAGTTTTAATTTATCTTACAGTTATTCGTCATTTTAAAGCAAAGTAACTAAAGCTGTAAGAAAACTAAATATTTTCCTAATTATTTTCTTTTGTTTTAAACTGCAACTGTCCAAATTTGGAAATATTTTTGGTTTCCAGTTTTTGATCTGACAAAGAATCTCATTATCGAACTGCTGTAATTTGCTTTTTCTCATTTACAAATGTCAGCAAAATGAAACAAACAATGAAGGGAAGAAAATCCACTCTAGAAATCAGTCTTGCCTTGTTGAAAGATTCCTCATGGATCAATGGTAAAAGTATGAAATATGTCATGATGAAAGATAAAATGCTTATTTGAGAAATCTGCTGGCCTTTATAATAGATATTATTACTGATAAAACGAGGGATTCAGACTAGGTGGTGTTTTTGTAGCAAAACTCATTTATGTAAGTATTACTTCCAGCTTACAACTTTTGAAAGGATTGAAAGAAAGAAAGATATTTACTTGAGCTGTTATAAACCAAAACCACTGCCTGGTGTTTTTGCAATACATGTGACCAATTTTACTGGTTTAATTTTTTTTCTGTTGGGCTTTAGTTTTGAGAGAAAAATGTTACCAATGATTATCAATTTAATTTTAAAAAAAGAAATTAAAAATCATCAAAATTTTAGACAATGTCTAAAATATTTTTTTTGGGAATTCTTTAAAGTTCTCCCTAATTGGGAGCACAGTTAACTGCTATAAATGTTCACATGTGTACCCATAGTGCCATTCTACTTCTGCATTTTTGCATGAATGTAAGGCAATCTAGTCTAAGTATAACTCTGTTACTCTTCTTGTTCCCTGTTCCAGTTAATTCTCTTGGGAACAACCAAACTTGACCTTCATGGATTAAAACCTGCACGTGAATGTCAAGTAGTTTCATTTCAAGGTCTACTATTGAAGCTGGTTTGAATAGGATGGGGCTGAAGCAGTTTCTATGCACAATAGAGTAATTTCTTTAGGTAGCTGAGAAACATCTAGCTATTTGACTGTCAAGCTCATAAAAAAAATAAATGATCAGGCAGGAAAAAAATCTCATATTTTTAATGGGAAAACAAAGGTACATTAAATAAAAAGACAAGATGGCTAATAAGTTCCACCTGTGTTCTACCTACTTCAGAACCTTCTCACAAGGTCTGCAAGGTACATATTAATACCATATCCACAGAGAGGCAATATTGATCTACCGCTTCTGCTGTAGTGAATAAGGATGTCAACAGTGCACAGACAATGCTGAATGTGGAAAAGAATGTTCACTGTTATTTCTAGTCAAATATTTGAGTTACAAAAGAAAATACTGAAATTTAGCTGCAAACCTACCATAAAAAGATATTAATTCACTGTATATGCTATGAGACCAGGACTCTGGTCCTGAAAGTTCATGAACGCTCTTCAAGAATGCTGCTACAATGGTGGAAAAATAATGCTATTGAAAAGCTGCAGTAAAGCCTCTTTGCAAAACATGGTCACTGTTTTCTAAAACCTGGTCTGGCCAGAGCCATTAGAGACCTACTGGTTGCTGTATACACAACATAAATCTCTTCAATGTGAACAAGAGTTGCAGGGACCCTGATGACTGCTCAATCATTCAAGCAAATTACAGCAGCCAGTCTTTCAAGCCCTCCTTCGCACAGAACTTACCATTCACAAAAGCGCACACGTATATAAGTGTGAGAAATGGATTTGTGAAGGATTCTCAAAACTTGATTGAAAGCTCACACCATTTTGTACATTTGTATGCTAACTCTGAGATAAGGTGTGCTGACTTAGAAAGGCCGTGGAATAGAGATGACATTGTTGAGGGAGAGAGTGAACTAGAAACAAGTTTCAAAAGATGGCCTTGCAAAAAGACCAGATAGTTTAGAGAATTAGAACTGTGAAAGATGCATTGTAGCAAGACTAAGTGGGGTAAAATAATAGGTGATTGGTGTTAAAAGTATTAGCATCATTGTGGGGCAAAAGCTAATAGGCTGAAAAACATTTATAAGGTATTGTAACCAGGAAATAGGCTGGTTTCTGATAGAATGCTGTTGAGTTTTACATCTTTTATGTCTCACCCTTCTACAAGACTGGTAATGGAATAAAACCTTTTAAAATGCCTCTCAGTTGCCCCATCTCTGTAGAGCTGGGAGTTTCCAACAAACAAGGGCTTGTGACAGAAGGAAAACATTCACCGCAAATTTCTTTTTTTTCCCTTTCACGTCAGCAGCTGTTTGAAAACAGAAAGCCATGCTCCTACAGGTACAGTGTTTTTCTGTAATGATCTTTTAGACACAGATATCATATTTAGGAGCCATCCTAAATGGCTCCTAAATAAAGAGAGATTTTCCATTCAGAATAATTAGTTACTTAATTGGCTTTTTAGAAATGACAAGCAATTGGCTGTCATACAATTCTGGCTTTCAAGACTTACACTCCTAAAAATTATTTTTTTTTTTGTTTGGATTGTGTTTGAATTACAAATTGAGATTTTACATACTCAGAACATTAACTGCAATTGATAATAATAAATATCAGGTAATATCAGGTTTTGTTAAAACACCATTTAGAAAGGGTTAGTGATTGAATTGTTACTCATTTCATGCTCACTAGTTTATTTTCTCCATCTTTGTTTAAAATCACCTGTGAATATGAAGGGAACTTAAAGTCCTGCTAATGTAAATGAGGGAAAGCATCAGTTTTTAATTCTTATCTTTCTTATAAGTAAACTGATTGTAGTTTGGGTCTTGAGAGGCAGTCACTTCTGTGGTAAAGTCTTTACAATCAGTATCAATATGGAATCTATTTTCTATATTAGTTAATAGTAAACTTGATGGTTAAGCTTGATATCCTGAAATTCAAGCCTCTTCTTCCACTCAGAGTGGAACAATGTACCACTATTTAACTCCTCTTATTGATAAAAATATAAAGAATAAAATATGTTTTTCATTATTGAAAGTCATAAACAAGCTAATGAAATTTCACTTATGTTTGGGCTTAATTCATATGAAATTCAAATAGATTTAGTTACCTTCATCTTGCTAGGAAGCCTTATCCAGCAACAAAAAGGTTTCAATATTGTGTTTCTCCTGCCTTTCCCATCACAGTTTTGTCTGCTGGCATTTCTGGCATGTGCAACAGTAAAAAATATTAAATACATAATTTTAAATTAAAAACATTGGTGAGAGCCCCATAAAAAGAGATGTTTGGCCTGATATTTCAACTTGCTATGGAATGTTTTGTTGTGATGTGTTTTGTTTTATTAGTATGATTATTGTTTGATTTGTAATTTCCTTATGCTGCCTTTTGGTCTCTGCTCTTTTCCCAGAAATTCCTTTACTCCCCCTGTCAGGAAATGCCAATCTAACCCCTAAAAACTGCCTTCTCTCAAGAAACTTCTCTGTCAGTTTAGTATTTCTCTAAACTTCATTAGTTCACTGAAACTGTTCTTTTCCCTTGGGATTCTTCATTGGTTGACATTTGAACGCCCACCTTGTTTGTTATCTCTAGTTTCTCCTGATTTGTTGAATTCTGTATCCTCCCCTGTGACCGTTCCCCGGTATATAAGCTATTGTCTGCCCCGAGGTCGGGGTCCTGGAGAAGCCAAAAGCGGAACTGTAACATCAAATAAACTCATCCCAGGATCTGTGACTGCTGTGTTTGTTTTTGCGCTGTATCTTCCCTGGCAGCTAGGGATCAGTGGAGCAGAGAGAGAGGGGGCTGTAGCTGCCCATCACCATCTAGCTGGGACAAGCAACAATGTTTTATTCTCAATCTTCAAACTTTTCACTGATTTTAAGAAACAGAACTCATTACCTGTACTCTTTTCACTCTTTTAAAAAAACTGGTGTAACTAAATTAATTTGAAAATTAGGTGGAATTGGGAGAGTGAAGAAAACATAGGAAAATGTAATTTAGTAATATAATATAAAGATAATTAACTCCAGCAACTGCATAGTAAAATCTGGTTAAAAATAAAGTATTTACTTTTAAAATATAAATTTAAAATTACAAAATTCTTTAAAAGTACAAAATTTTTCTTGAGAGAAATTTTGAGAGAGAGATTTTAATTAGGACTGGCAGAAATTTTCATGTGACAAAATAACTTTTGTTTAGCAGATACGAATTCCTTCCAGTAAAATGTTTTTTTCTTCTCATGACTGTTCAAAACTCATGTTGAATGACAAGCCTATTTTGCCTTATTTTTCAAACCAGTGTTACTATTTTGCTGGTTAGTTCATATTCTGTTTTCAGGAAGACAGTCTTTTTTTTGTCTTCTTTAAAAAATGACAACTTGATGCAGAAAGTGTCAGGCTATTGAATAAAAAATGCATGTGTTATTCCTAAGGGAAAAAGAACTTAACAAGGCAAAAATTGTCTGAAGAAAAATCCCCACATTTAAATTTATGAACTTCTTGTAAAATAAATGTCAGGAACAACTCATAACATTAGTTAAAATATCCATGATTCTAAAAAAACAGCTCAAATTGAAAAATTACCTACCTTTCTTGGGAAAGAGTCTCTATAGGCCTAAGGTTTAAACCGAGCATTTTTGCACCAGAGGTTTTCAAAATTGCTAGAGATTTTTAATTTCTGGTCTTAATTTATAATTCTGATATTATTTAATATTTAGCAACAGAAGATTAACATCATGATGTGACATCATGTGTTGCAAAAATGAGTTTGCTTTTAAAACTGGCACTTTTTTTTGTATCCAGAATCCACTTCACCATTTATCCAGTGGCTTTGTAATCTGAGGTTACATTTTCAGGAGTTTAAGAAGGACATCTTTTGGGATGTAAAGTATTTCCTGATGTAGTTCTGTGACTGGCACAAGATGGTTTTGCTCAGTCTGATGAATTCTGCAGTGACAGGAATTTGCTTCTTCTTTCTTGACCTTTATGACATGCCTCAAAACATCTCAGGGTTTTTGGGGCCTGCATTTTTGTGAAGAAATGTTTCATCCCAAACCTTAGCACATATTTTCTGAACAAAGTATCATCTTAGTGTGTAAAGATGTCTAAAACATTTATTTAGAGTAAAGGAAGAAACAGTTGAATAGACAGGTAATTGGACATGTTTCATTCTGGATCAATTAAACACTTAATTTCAATCTTACTTAAGGAATAGTTCAGTTTATAAGTCTCAGATTAAAATTTTCCCACATTTCTTCTCCTTTTTTAAAAAAAAAAAGTGGAAAAAGTTTGCATCATAAACCTTATCTGGGGTCAACTATTCTCAGTACAAGTTACTCTTATACTTGTAAAAGTCAAGTTTTGAATGTGATGCTCTATGTTGCCAACCTAAACTCCCTAATTTTCTCACAGAACATATTTGAACAGAAACATCAAAGTGTGTACTTTCTGTATGTTTTTTTGCCCAGTAACCCATTTGCTAGAACAGTCACAAAAACTGAAGTCACATCCTAAGATAGTCACATCCTAAGTAGATTTTATTTTCTATTCACATGAATATTCATGCAGAAATGTAAAGTGTTTGGCCAGCCTTATTGATTTTCCTTCTCATAGTTCAATACTTTTTTCTGGAATAGGCAGAAACCAGAAAACAAAAAGGAACAGGTCAAAAGAAAAAAAATTAAAAGCCGTAAACCATAATCCCTTCGACCTTTGAATTAAGCTTTTTTTTTAAACAGGCTATGCAAATCCTCAATATATGGGAAGATTGAGGTCTTTCACAGGATGAGAGCAAACAGAAGACCAAAATAGAAAAAACTGTGATAAAAAGAGTTTGCATACAATTAAAAAAAAAAAAAAAAAACACATGCACAAACCCAATTATAATTTTCCTTCTACTACTTACTCTTTTAGCTTAGAACTGCTCATAAATGAATACTGAGTACTGCATGCAAAGACGTTTTAGTCAGATTCCAAAATTTTACTCAGAGCCTCAAATATAGTATTCCTTATGGCCCTCAAAAATAAAAACTTATGGTCATACTTCACAAAAAAGAAAATTATGCCAATAGATAAATCATATTTCCTTATGTACAATATTAAGAAGAAAGAAGATAGGTTGCTACTATGTGTGTTGGAATAAACTTTTTAGGAACAGAATTCAAGGAAGAAAACTGTTAACTGTGTATTATTTTATTTTGAATGAGCCGTCAAGACTGCTGGAGCCCAAATGTCTGAAATGTATTGTGGTGCTAGTTCAGCTTTTATCCACAAAGCATGCTGTTAATCCTGTGAAACACTTACTAAATTAATAATGTGAGAAATTAGAAGAAAAAGATTCCCAGTTAAAAAGAGGTTACTTGACGTGTTGAACATTTTCTTCCTAACCAACCATAGCAGCATCACTAAATGCAACATTAAAACTTTTTAAAAAATGTCTCCATATTTCAGATAGCTTTTAGGCTTTAATTCCTATTGGGCATAACATTCTAAAGTCAATTGCAGATTGAAACTTCATGCAAATGATTTAGAATAAACGTGTCTTCTGTGGGTTTTTCATCTTCTTGACTATAAGTTGTAAACTGTGCACTGCTGCAGCAAGATCAGAATATATCCCACTGAAACTCATTGGTGATTCTTCTCTCGGACAAAGTTATATTTTCTTTTCAATATCATATGGAAATATGAAAACAACTCTTTGAAAGATATTGTATATGAGCAATGTACTGGAACAACCACTGATCCATTGTGTATTAAAACAAAAACTGTGAGAAAACTCAAAATGCTGATACCTACTAGACTATCTAAACACCCATCTCGATTCTTAAGTAAATTTATAAAGTAGTTAATAATGCACTAGAAGGCCTATTGACTGATTAAGTGTACCAGCAGAGCACAGCAAGAAGAAGTAACTTAAAATGTTTACCTTGATTTAGAATTTACAATTGAGGAATTATGCCTCTGTATTAAAAAAGGGGGTAAAAAAGGCAAAAAAAAGTGCCAATTTTAAAGTAAGTTCTACAAGTTCTGCAAAGTGGAAGCTTTATAAGGTATACAATTACTTTAATCTTTCTCTTTAATTGGAAGAGAAAGTTTAATTTTCATCCCTCAATATACATTTATATTTAGATAACATTTATTTCTATAGTAAGTACCAAATAAGTGCAATTTAAAAATGTTTAAGATAGATGTAAAACAAGGCAGTCACAACACACCTTAGAAAAAGTGTTTATGACGAAAGTGGCTAACATAACTTTGAAGAAAGTGATCTTTATTAGTGCTGCGTCTTTGTTATGTAACTTGTTTTCATGACAGGTGTCAATACTTCCTTATACTATCACAAAAATATCCCACACCTCAAAGCCAATCCCTCCCCATAAAACCCAGCTGAGACCACTTCATTTCTAGTCTTAATCTAGACACAGAACAGTATTCCACCAAAATAGGGTAAAAAATATCATGTAAGATTAACTGTAATCCACTAATCAAATTAATTTATCTAATTATTTAAATAAAATAAAAGAAAGACAATTGCTTTCAACAGGAACATACAAATAAGGAATCCTAAGCTGGCAGAATATTTTGTCATCCTCCCATGTATTAAAAATAAAAATAGCAAAACAAGCACAAAAAATCATAAAGAAAGTCAAATGGGCAAGATAGCCTAGAGAAGACATGTTTCTTGAAAATGTACTCAATAATTCATTCATTAGTTCTTTCATTTGTACATAGGTAATCTGTCTACTTATGGAATAAGTGAGTATAAAGCACACAGCTAGGTCTATTAAACTGAATGGAGAAGAAATTTTGTCCAATCACCTCTTTTATACTCAGGACAGGGCTAGTTTTTGGGTTTGTGCATACAGCTAATAGGATTCTAGGTCACTTCTTCCATGTATTTTTGGAATATGCTTTAAAAAAACCCCAAGACAATAAATACACATCTATTTACATTAACTTTGTATAAGTAGATTGTAAATTCCAGGGGAAAGAAAAGGGTAAGTGCAGTAATATTCATATACAGAGGGTTTCCTATAGGCATGCTCAGAGCCAATGAATTAAAGATAAAAGTAAGAAACCTAGCAATGGATTTCAGAGTTCCTGTGGAGTTTGTTCTGAGCCCTACATCACAGCTCAGTGCAGTGCTGAAACACTACTGTGCTTCTTACACCAGCTTAAAATATTGACAGACACTGACCCATTCTGAGCAAAATTTTTTGGGGGTTTTGTTTTGTTTGGGGTTTGTTTGTTTGTTTGTTTTTGTGTGTGGTTTTTTTGGGGTTTTTTTTTGGTTAGTCTTTCTGTTAAATCCACAGGTGAATAAAAAAATTGCAGTGTCTGGAAGCCACCTGCTCCAAAGTGCTTCTTTAGGAAGGAGGCTGACCTATCTATGAAGAAAAGATAAATTCTGAACGACAGTGACTTTCAGTAAGAGATTTTGCATCCCAACTACAAGAAAAAAAAGGATAAATTATATTTACACAGAATGAAGGAGAAAAAAAAAAAAAAGAATCATACTGTGGTTCTGGAAAAAATATCCAGTACACAGCTAGATTAGTCCAGAATCTCATGGGTGAACAACATGCTGACAGTTTGGGTACAATAGGATTATAGCAAATGAAGGGGCATCAAGTTGGTGACTGGTCACCAGTGGAGTATCACAGGGCTTCATCTTCAGTCCTGCGCTTTTCAACATCTTCAAAAACAACTTGGATGCAACACTAAACTGGGAGGAGGTGTTGACACCATTGCAGGCAAAGGGGCCCTGCAGGGAGATCTCAAAAATTCAGAAGACTGAGCAATCACCAGCTGTACAGAGTTTTTTAACAAAGATGAGTTCAGGATTCTGCACGTGGGGCAGGGCAGCCCTGAATGTGTGCATAGAGTGGAGAATGAGAGCATGGGGAGCAGTGCTGTGGAAAGGGTCCTAGGGATTCTGGCTGATGGCAAGTTGAATCTCAGTCAGCATTTGTCCTGGCAGCCAGGACAGGGCCAATCCTGTCCTGAGGACATCACAGCATCGCCAGCTGGGCAAGGGAGGGGATTGTCCCACTCTGCTCTGGGCTGACGTGGCCTCACCCTGAGTGCTTGGGGCAGTTTTGGGTGACATGTATAATATAAGAATGTAAAGCTAATAGAGAGCACCTAGAGGAGGGCAATGAAGACTGTGAAAGGTCTGGAGGGAAAGATATATACAAGGAGAGGCTGAGGTCACTTGGTCTGTTCAGCCAGGAGAGGAGGAGACTCAAGGGAGACCTCATTGCAGTCTGCAACTTTCTTGTGAGCAGAAGAGGAGGAGCAGACACTGATCTCTGCTCTGTGGTGACCAGTGACAGGACCAGAGGGAATGTCTTGAAGCTGTTTTAGGGGAGATTTTGGATGGGTATTAGAAAAGGTCCTCCATCCAGAGGTTGTTTGGGTGCTGAAACAGGCCCCCCAGGGAAGCGGTCATGGCACCAGGCCTGACAGAGTTCAAGAAGCATTTGCACAATGTACTCAGGCACATGGTGTGATTCTTAGGGTGTTCCATGCAGGACAAGGAGCTGGACTTTGATGATCCTTGTGCATCCCTTCCAACTCCGGTTATTTATATGATTCTATGATTCTAACAACTCTAAAACAATATTATTTGGATGTAGCTACATGACTATAGTTTGTACATTTCTTGATTTTACAATGTCATTAAGTTAGCTTTGGCTCTGTTTCATGATAGTACTTTGAGAAAATCAATGAAATAGTTAACTGAAAAAAAAGGGAGGACCAGCTTTTTTCTCTTAGTCTACATTATCTTACTATGTGTATAGTCAAGATTAGATGCTAAAACTAATCAATTTTAACTGCCAAGTGTTGCTTTTCCATCAGAAATTCTGTCATGTGCCTCTGTTAAATAAAAAACTGTTCCATAGAGACTACTTAACTGTACTGGTTGTGTATGTTTTAATTAAACTATATTACTACCTTTCACTGCAAAACCAATCTTTGTGATAGCTTTCCCTCACTCTCTAACTTTAAAACTTTGTGTTTTAATTATATATAAAATTGCTTTGGTCCAACAAACATAATTTTATTTTTCATAGTTTTGGTTTAATCCTAGGATTTTAACTTCCATAACTTGTGCTTTAATCTCTTTCTCAGGACTTCAGCAGAAATTACAGCAAGAAAAAATATTTAAATAGCACTCTCTGTAACAGAATAATTTTAAATCAATTAATTATATGTCAGTTTATTTTTCTAGGCAAAGAGTCTTTTTTTGACTCTGATCCATGACCCTTTCCAATGACCTTGTTATTCTCTTCATGACCCCACAGCTCATTATAAAACCATATATAAGACAGCCCTAGTAACCCTTTTTAATATATTTATCTAGGAAATAAACAAGAAAAATGTTGCTAAATTTCAATCAAGTCTATACAGTTGACATCTTTGTGTTCTTTTGTTGCACAAATATTTGGAAAAAGGAATTTAATTAGCTCTTTTGAAGCCTATCTTGCTTACTGCTTTTGTAAAGCCACTGTATTTGAATACATATATGTTAAAGATATTTGAGTCCTGATTTAAGAAGTAACCTGATTTAAGAAGTTACTGGTTTTTCTAGTTCCTGCAAATACAGATTCTAGTACCCTTTCTAATGTTTGGGATTTTTTTTCCTATAATGCTTAGATTTACACTAGAATTAAAGGATGAACAAAGCAGCAGAAATTAAAACTACAGTCCTAGTGATCTTTCACTTGTTCAGAATAATTTTTGGTAGCTCAAGGATGAGCAGTTGAATGATAAATTAGCTGAGACTATGTACAAATCAGTAGTAAAATTAATACAGAGCCTCTTCCAATAAAAATAAATTGGGATATTTCTACTACTTATCTGTCTTCAAAGTACAGATAAGAATTAACTATGTAATTATACCCTCTGAAATTTTCTGCTCTTTTTTTTTAATGGAATTGTGATTCAGATTCAACAGACTAGCCTTCACTTGTCTATAATAAATTTTCTTTTGAACTGATAATCCTCCCCTGTGATTATCTCCCCATCTGGGAATACCTAGAAACAGTGGGGTGTGCATAGAACCTCCCCTGAGATTCCTTGGCCGGAGTACAGCAAGGCAAGGTGTTACCTACCCACTTCTTAAAGATGAAAAAACAATGAGAAAGAAAAGAAAGCTTTCAAAATATGTTATTTCAGGTGCTTCCTGCTCTCTCTTGCTGCCACAGATACTAGGGAGATTAAATCTCTGCCATTGTATTTTCTTATTCCATAGCACATCAATAGGAAGATAGCTGGCAATGTTTTGCCTTTAGTAAGGAGCATAATAACCAGATCAGGACAAGAACTGCTGTCTTGGGGTGATTTTATGATGATCCTCTATCCCCTGATAATCTGCTCTATGCCCAGAAATGGTTGCTATAGGTTTAAGGTGGGCCCAGAGCAGTGGGGAGCCTTGAGGCACTTGTGAAGGCTTTTTTTGAAGCCTCACTCCCCTGGCACCCATGGACAGGCAGACTGGGGTCTATTCATTTGCCTGGGTAGCTTGGGTTTTGTTAGCTTAGGCAAGAAGTCTTTTCTTCCTTTTCCTGCCTTTGGAGACTGCAGCAGCAGTCCTTCAGAGGCCTATGTTTTTTCTTGAGCTGCTCAGTTTGGTTTGGTCCAAGGTCAGAGAGGACAATCGATGGGAGAAAAATCGGCAGTGGACCAGCAGGGAGCTGAGGGGCTGCTCTGTCCCAGCTCCAGGCATTGGAAAAGCTGTACCCACAACAGAAAGGACACTAAATCTGGCAGCTTCATCTGCTGTGAAGAGGAGACCAACATCGAAAGTTCACCAGGTTTCTATTTGTTTTTGCCAAAGCTGCTGTGTGAACCCTTTGTTTTTTCCTTCCCTGAGGCAAAAGTTGGCACCACTTTTTTTCTCCTCCCCACCACCTTGCAGCTATTGTGGGGTTTGGTGATTTTTTTTGGTTTTTTTTTTTTGGGTTTTTTTTTTTTTTGTGTGTGTGTGTGTTTTTCCTGTCTGGCAGTTTGGGTTTTTTTGTTCTTGTTTGTGGGGAAGGGGGGGGGCGGGGAGGGGGCAAGGTCTAACAGTTCAATATCTAGCACTTCTTCACCATTTTTTCCCAAACCATGTTGACATTCTGTTTGTCAATAAATGGTTGGATTTTTTTTCTCTTTCATCCACCAGAGTTAACCTCTCATATACAGAAATAGATTGTTGGAACCCTTTTTTAGAGGAAACACTCTTTACAGAGCATTTTCTCCTAAACTTGTCTCCAAACTGAGAATACTGCCAATAGAGAAACATCTCAAGAGAAGAAGTATGTTATAATTCAATTCACAGTTTGCCTCAGGGGCAAGAGATGATTACAAATTTTGGTTTTCTTTTCACTGAAGATTTGACACTGAATACTTAGCATTATTAACCAGCATACATGCAGATTATGCTAACTAAATATTGTGCTGCTTTTTTGCCACACAGTTTCAGATACACTGATCTCACATAGTTAGCCACTAATATTATGAGATGCAGTCTTGAAATGGAAGTCTGAATAATTACATGTGTAATTATTCAATGTACAATGTACATTGTACACGCATTACATGTACACGCATGTAAAATGTACACGCATTACATGTGTGACACGGGAAATTACATAACTCTGTGGGAAGACTGCAATTCATATCTAGACATTTTGTTCACATAGGTACCTCAGCTAGACATTGAATAATTCTATTCATTTATAATCTTACATTGCACTATGTTCAGTACAACCAGTTTCTCAAACTCCCAAAATACAGCATTCATACTTCTCAGAACAACATAATTCTGTACTAAATTCATGAAACAGTAAAAAAAAACCCAACATATTTCTACACCAGAAACATAAATCCGCTTTTCTTGTCAACTTTCAGTTGTGTCTACATTTGGGTTTCAGTATTTTCTATCCAGAAGCATTATTATTTAACCTCTATCCTCTTCAGTTATTTTTGTATGATTTAGTTTTCCATTCACCTTTACAGGGTCTGGATAAGACATTTAGTCTTTAGTACTTATTTAGTACTTTCAAGGATAGAACTTAGGCACAGATGTTGATATTTAGAACCCCATAATCAAATCCTTTTTGACTGTGAAGTGCAGGACATAAGGGTCCTAGCTCCCTGAGGTAGGTATGTTAGGGGAAATCCTCTTGAGAGTATGACCATCTGGCATACATTTTGATGACATTTCAGCAGCCTGGCAGGGCTTCTGACAAAGATTTCAGATGTTTCAGTAGGAAGAGACAAAATAAATATCTGCGTTACCAGCACACTGAATTTTCCTTGCTTCCATAAACAAGAAATAGGTCCAGATTTTGTTCTTTTTGGAGTCAAATTAGAGGTGACATCAGTAGAAGGAAGCAGTACTACAACAGGACAGGAATTGTTCCTGCTATAGCTACCAAAATGTGACAAACATATAAAGAGCAAGTATCTGGAAGGTAAGTATCTTTAGAAGAAAATGCTAAGAGAAAACAATTCCCTGGATAGTAGGAATTAGATAGATTCAAAAGCCAATTTAGGAGAAAAATAGATATAGGATCTAAATATTTTTGTTTGCCTGAATTGATTGTACTGGTGATGAGGGACAGGAATTTGTGCCTTCTGTAATACTTATTGATGGAGCCCTACTAAAGTGATTCAGTGCAGCTCATGCAGGTTGACTTATATAAGTTTATAGCGCTATGGTTATCCAGTTTCTTCCTCCCTAAGTATCTGGTTATATTCAGGCTATTTAGACTATTCACTTCTATTTTAGCAGGAAATGTGTCATCTCCACACTGCTATTAGGCTTGAAAAAAAGTAGACTATCATTCCAGTATCTTCTGTTGCACTATAAAAGACTCTTAAGTGCTCTGTCCTAATTCCCTAAGTAACTTTCAAGTCAGTAACTCTACCTTCTTTTAAGTACTCAGCTCTAGTTTACTCATTCCAGTTCAAACTTGTCCTTTCCAAACTACTTAAGAGAATAAAGTTCTGAACTCTCTCACATTTTCATTTACTTTTAGGAATTATTTTTTCCTACTCTCACAGTAGTGTGGAGAAAGCAAACTGTAAAATTTTCCTCTAGGACAAGAATCATCGCGTCAATTATTGACAAACACTTTGTTCTCAAAATTAATCATTAAACCTAAGACTCTTCCCTTTCCTTTCTGCAATAACTACTTCTGATTCTAGGCCCAACTGTAATTTAAAGGTTCTTTTTGTCACCTGTCAAGAACCACTTATACATAGCACCTGTCTCCAATTCCTGCTGGATGATTACTCTTGGAAATACTTTATTTCAGTGGAAATGCCTTGGAGCAGGCTGCTGCAAACTCTTGTGGCTCTTTGGATTAGAGTACCTTGCTGAAAAAGGTTAACAGTTTATCTTGATCACAGGCACCCAACCCAGTACATACATTCCAGAATCAATAATGCTTTTGACTGGCTTACAACTCACTGATATGTGTGCTAAACTCAGACTAAGGGGTGAGGAGGAGATAAAAAGGAGCAAGACAGATGTCAGTCCTTTGCCTTTTCAAAGCTCTGGCTCTGAGCTAGGCTTCCTGTAAAGATAAAACAGTTGGAGGGCATAAAGGCTTGTGGCACTAGGCAGGTGCTGAGCGGTATGTAATAGAAGTCTTTCTCTCTTGTTTCTGAAACTATCATATGCCATGGTTGTTTTACCACCACACTAAAAGGAGACTACAGTGAGTCACAATACACAGTTATGGAAAAAGGAGTTATGGAGGAAGACATAATCTCTTGTAGGAGAGACTGAAGAGGTTTGACATGTCACAGGGTGACACAAAGGTCAGCACATTGACCCTTTTTGTTGTTTAATATCCGCCTAATAAAGGACTCTACTATTGATCTGTGTTTCAGGGAATACTTTGTACCAATAGCCTGGAAAGAAAGAAGGAGAGGGAGAATGTAACTGTTTTCAGCAATGACCACAGTTCCAGAGGAATAGCACTCTTATTCCACTTTTTGCTCGCATAAATGCATTACATAAATTGAAATAACATGAAAAGCCAGCATACTTCAGGTCATTATATAGCTATTCAAAACATTTTACTTTTCACCAGTTCTGTAGCCCAGTATTTATTCTAAAGAGACAGTGAGCTTCACTTGCACTGCTATGCATCAAAAGGATGGAGAAGTTCCAAATACTCTGTCAAAACAGGGAACACCTGTCAAAGGGTGAGTAATTTTGGGCAGCCCAGATACAGTCCTTTACGTCATGGGGAATTTTATCAGCAAAAATATGAGCTCCTGTGATGCCTTTTCAGGGCTACCTAAAAACAGATGCCAGAAAAAATGAGGGAATAAAAAGCAGTTATATTTATTGAAGGGCCTTCAGGTACATTTTGGGCAGATGAAGTCCACCCAGGAGCTAATCCAAAAAATGGACAAAGTGTCACAGGTTTTTTCAAACTTTTGTATGTTTGGTCCATTTGCATATTGGGGGTTAATCTTCCATTTACAGCTTCAGCTAATGAAGTAATTTACCCCAAGTTTGCTCCTTCCCAACTCACTTTTGTTTACATTTCTTGGGGCCTGAAACAGTGAGGTGTCCTTAATTCCCACGCTCAGAGAGGAATTGTGTTGTCTGGCCAAAATGTGAAGACAGTAGCTAACACTCTATGTGGAGTTTAGAGTCATACAGTAAAGAATTGCAGGATTACAAACACATGAAAAATATAGAAGCTAAAATCTCAAGGCATCACTTGCATAGTTTGGATATAAATTTTGGTGTGAGACCTACATACATAACTAATTTAGATGAAGAAAAGTTACCAGTTTCTGAATAAATCTTTTCCTATAAATCTTAATTTCTTCTTGCACTGCAAGAGATTTACTACTGAGGTTGTATTTATGAAGTATTAAGGCATTTTAGGATGCAGATGGATGCCTAATGAAACCTGTCCTGTTCAAAAGCTCCTAGTTGCCAAACTTCCAATGTAATTACATTTCCCAAGCTTCTTTTCTTCAACTGAAATTTTATTGTGCTTCATTTAAAATACATACTTTTTTTTTCCCCTGCAGTTGCGAAAATCACTATACTGCAAACAATACTTCCCCGATAACCATTCCAGAAGATGAAAAATATTGCCTACCCAGCTGAGCTTGTAAAATTCTTACATTGGAAAGAGAAAATCAGCATTATTTTCTTTCAAAATGGGCTCTTATCATTTGCATTTTTAAAGAAAATTATTTTACCAGTTTATGACTCCTCCTGCCTGAAAGCGAAGTAAGAGGAAACACAATTTTTTATTTACGGATACTCCTGCAAATTAGGATAACACCCACAGAATTTGACACAGTTATTTAAGGATTTCATGCCACATGTTTTTCTTCTTTAGTGGTTATTTGTGTAGATAACTTCCATTGTATATAAAATTAGAATCTATTTAATTCTGAGCTGTTTAGGAGTTAACAAACTAAAACCTGACAGCTGAAAAAACTAGCAGTTAATATTAGGATTTTTTATTATGGATTAGATCTATTTTCAAATATAGCTTCCTTTCATGAAATGATGATTTGTTTCTTTTTGTGTTTTATGTAAATCTGAAATAATCAATCACCTTAAATCATTTTGTATTTAGGGACATTTGTTGTCAAGTTGCTTTTACATCAAATCATTATATATTGTTTTACAAATCTGACTTTCACCATATAAGATCATTGTAATAATATGACTGTTTATTCAATGACACTGTACAGTTTAATACAAATGTAGAACATACCAGCATAGACTAGTTAATCTATCTGAATTTGAGAAGCATTCTTCACTGTGTAAGCAGAAAAAAATATTTTCTTAAAGAATTTCCTTTTCAGTCTTGATAAGCATCTCTTCACATGTTTCACAACCCAAACTGAAAAGAATTCTTCTAATAATCTGTGCTTAATATTATTTTTACTTAATGTTTTAACTCTGCAATAGAAGCAGAGACATCATGAGAGAAGAGATATCCTCCAAGCATATTTACATAATGTTGCAGCTGGCAGTGTGGAAAGAAGATAACCTTATTCTTATCCTGACATACTATGGTCACTGTTCAAGAAAGGAGAAATGTTTTTTCCCTTCAGTTATATTTTTTTCATTATATCAATCTTCAAAGCTAAAGGCATAGATCTGGCAGACTGGTGGTCCATTCGTATTTTCTGAAACTATGGACAAGATGTTTTTCAAATTCTGAAGTCCCAGGTGCTTTACTCAAGAGGTGAGTGAAAAAGCATGAAAACATAAGAACACTGATAAGAAAACCTTGTATCTATGAGCTGAATATTTCTTTCAGCATCTCTGTATGGACAGAAGTACTTTTTTATAGCTATTATATTTAATTAGGCAAGCATTTTTGACAAAGTTTTTTACAAATATACCTACTTATTCACCTGATCAAAATGTTCTTAATGCCTTTATTTAATTTTCTTACATAGAGAACTTGTCTCCTGGCCAAACAAACTAAAATGTTTGTGTTATGAGCTATGGTTTTGAAGCTTTTCCAAAAAGAGTTCAAAATTAGCCTAAGCATGTCTCACTTCTACCCAGAAACTGAAGGACTATATACCTTAAGGATTAATTTATTTTTCAAAGTCTGTTCTTTTCTAATTACAAACAGATGCCCGTCTTCACAAATTTGGTCATTACTCAGATTTTAATGTTTGGGGTTTTGACCACTCTAGTCCTCCATGACTTGCTGCAACAGTAAAACTTTCTTTGGCAGCCATGGAGCCAGGCCACGTCTTAAGTACAAGTGATGTGTATGAACAGTGGCTCAGACTGCTTGCTGAAGTGTTGGGAGTTGGTTGTCCGCCACCATCCTCCCTCAGTCAGGTGATTGTTTCTGTAGATTGGTGGAAAGGGAATAATTATATAGGAAGAATATACAGGATGGTGTAAATCAGCTTTTTTATTTATATATTTATATATTTAATTCTCATCCAGAGTATGAGGTTCTCATTTGAGGACCAGGTGTGTTACTCTTGAGGGAGGGCAACTGAGGTTCCTCTTAATAAACCCCTTAGGGTGAACCAGAGTAAGGTGACACTGAATGAGTGGTGTACTGGAGGTCTCCAGATGTTCCTTACTCTCCTAACAACAGCCCACGGTCTGGTAGTTGGATTGGTATTATTGGAAACCATCAGCTGTCTCCCAGAGGTTATTAAGTCCTGGGCTGTTACAGTACTGCTAGGCTGTAGCTGGACAGATAAATCTGGCGATAATAGGAAACCAAATTTGGCTCTCCTAGTTAAACAAGATAAACTAGATAAACAAGTCCCTAGGTGAACAGTAATATGACAGATTTGAACTCAAATAGAGCACCCTGAGCAATCCTTTACAATGATAAATGCAGACATATTACTGGTCAAAAGAATGGGCGGTGTTAAGACCCAGACCAGTCAGTTGTGTAGACCTGGGAGTTTTAAACTCCTTGTACAAGAAAGCTCTAAACAATAAAGAGTCCCTGTCATTTCTGTCTCCAAACCATCCCCAGCGTAGTACTGGGCTACTTACAGATGAGTCAAGACACATGCATTCTGGTTGTGGGGTCTGGGAGCTGACTTTATTCATTCAGAGAAGTGTTTGGTATGAATGTTCAGAGTGTTAGGCAAATCCTGGATTAAAAACAGAAATTTAAGATTATCAGATTTCATTTCCATAGGAGAGCTACCTTGAGCCTCCCATAACTGTGTATGCATTAACTGGAAACACACCGCCTTTTGCACGCTTTTCTGTATATGACCAATTGTGAGGCTCTTAGGTATATGGCATTCTCTCTGCTCCACAGGATTCAAGCCTCCTGAACAGTATGCTGCCCTCTGGGTTAGGATCATGGCTCTTGGTTATCACCTGTGGTTGGGAAGACTCGTGGTCCCCAATATCCCCTTGCTTCTGCTTCACTCAACAAGTCCAAGTCTCGTTCTGTAAGATACCCTCTCTATATATTCAGTTTCTGTCTCATTTCTACTGTACTTCTTCTGTATTTGAGCAAGGGCTTTACCTGTGTAAGGGGTTGTGTGTGTTGTAGTTTGCTGAGCTCCACCCTGAACAAATCTAACCTTTCAGTTTTAATGAAGGGGCACAGTTTTACTTCATAATCATACCCCAAGCAATTTACTTTGTTTCTCCAGTTTCTCAGGGGGGTATGGGGACTTGATATTTTCTATCCTCCAAAAGCTCCCTGTATTTTTAGTACATGATTCCTATTCTCTAGTTTCTTGTTGCCTCCTGAGGATTTCCTGTCATTCCAATGCCTCTTGTAGGGTCAATTAGAGTAACTTACTTATTTCCCTTTCTCTTCTGGTTGCCTCATATTCTGTGGCAACCTAGGACAGCTCTTTCCCCAATTATTCTTACAAGATTTTACCAAATCTTGCAAAGATTACATGGTTTTATTCTCCTTTTTTTGAGAAGCTAATAATTCTTCTTGCACAGCTACTAGAGATGTGCCCAGAATGGCACAGACAACTGCCTTTACTTTTACATGTTTTAGTTTTATTTTGTCTCTTACAATGGCATTTCAATCTGCCATAACTTTTGAGGCATTCCAATTATGTGCCCAGATCATACCCAGGATGATAAGCTTTACAGGTTTTTAATCTTACCAGTAAAGGACTGTCCCCGTTTGGATTGCCTTGGGTGGTCATATTTTTAAATTCAGTCATTGTAGGTCTCTGGAAGCTACTGTCCTTCTCCCCGCTTTCCTCTGAGAACAGGCAAACTTTCCTGCAGGAGGATTTTGCATAAGTCTAGGCACTACTGGTTAGTCCACAACACAAATGTATCCTGTCCATGATGTCAACAAAATGTTGTGATCTGCATCTAAGGCAAAGACAAAGTTTAACTCCAGGGTCTAAGCAGTTTAGCAGAAGGTGCAAGATGCATAAGTAAGAGCATAGATTTTAAAACCACGTGACTTTCCTTTGAACCAAAAGAGATATTTAAAATGCCATCTAAGAGACAATATCATAATATGGAAATATAGATGGACTGGAAAAAGATTTAATGAAGATTTTTTTCTGTTAAAATATATTATAATTCTAATATAACATGGTAAATATATTAAAATTATGTGATGTGATATGATGATATGATATGATATGATTGATATGATATTATATGATATGACATGATATGATAGTAATGAATGCAATATAAATATAATAAAACAGTAGTAAGAGGGGGAGTGAATTTTAGAGTCTGAAATAATGAACAATCTATTTCTTAATTCATATAATTACATAAGTGATAGGCTTACACCACAAAGAGATGGCAGTAATCACAAATAACCTAGTTTTAGAATATTTACTTGTAAAGATTACAATTGTGATAAACATAAAAAGGTGAAAACCAGAAGTATATATGTTTTTGTTCCATTTTACATATTTCATATACTGTATTTGTATGCATGTTAAGGCTTTTTTAAAATTAAACATCACAATAATTTTTAGTTACGGGAACAAATGTACAGGGAACTTTTGAGTTACTATGATATATATTATTCTAAATTTTTTATTGAATATGAGTAATTGTGATGGAGCAATAAAGTACTTCTCACAGAACAGGAGAGATTAAGAAGTCAACCAAGAGATGTCAATACTTTCATGAAAAATCAATGGGGTTGAAAGTAAATATCAATTGTAAATCAACCTCAATGAGATTTTCAGACATTTTCAAAAAAGTTCTTACTTCTTGAGTCCAAATATCAATATTTAAGATTTATTTTAAAGTACACTTTTCAGAGCTACCCAGCTCATAATCTGGACAGCCCTGACTAAGAATTTACCACCCAGTTTAATGATAGACAGATGTTCTCTAACATAGCAGGGAGGATTTGATCACTTGTTGAACAGAAAAATACATTTTAATACTTTTCAAGCATTCTGTTGTCCGGTTACACATTTTAAAATGCCTCAGTTTTAATCATCCTAATCAACCATCCAGTTTTCTTTGTAAAGTGGATTGGAAGATAAGTTTTCAAAGCCTTTTGTGACTACAAAAGCAGGCATCCTTCCTGCTGATCATAGAATTATAGAATAGAATCAAAACATCATATAGGTTGGAAACACCCTCTAAGGTCACTGAGCTCTTCCTAACCTAACGGTGACAAGTCTACTACTAAACTATGTTCCTAAGCTCCACTTTTACGCGTCTTTTAAATATCTCCAGGTATGATAGCTTAACCATTTGTCTGGACAGCTTGTTTCACCATTTGGGTGAAGAAATTTTCCTAGATCTATTTTTTTTTCATTGTTATCATTGTTGTTGCTGTTGTTGTAGTATTCAGGACCCCACAACACAACTGACAAATCCTCTGAAAATGCATACTCAGTCTCCTCTTCTAATTGCAGTTCAGCAGAACAAGGGGACCTCCTTAAATGTAATTCCCTGCAAGTTCTTGCTAACAAGGGATTTCTGTCACAGAACAAGAGAATATTGGTTTCATAAACACAGGGAGCTACCTGAACACTACCATTCACTCTCTGCCCATAGTTACTTCATCCTTCAACTTTCTTAAAGTTCTGATGTCGTATGTCAGAGGCAAAGGGCACATGTACAGGGAAACATGCACTCCTAAAATGACATTTGTTCAAAAGTAAGTTCTTTTCTCCTTTTACAAAAAAAAATTGCCAGTTTCTTTTCAGCATCTGATTAATAATTTGTCTTAATTAGCATTGAAACAGTATTTTTAGAAGTTTCAATTTGACTAATTTCAATGCTCTTTTATATCTAAGCAGTACAAATCTTCCTGATTGATATCACTAAGTCTAAAATATTTCTCTCACATCCTTAAAATCCTTTAAATTTGGTCTGCTTTTTAGAAGGAAAGACATCTTACCAGACAGCATGTGTTTTGCATATCTTTTCAGAATAGAAAGAGTTTCAGAACCTATTCTATACAGCTATTGAACTGATTCGGGTAAGAGACAGTAATTTCTTAGAAATGCATTTAAACTAACAAGCAAAAAGAATACAAACTTCAAAATCAAGAGAACCTAATGAGTTCAGGTCATAAATATCACCCAGTTGAAAAGCAGTACTACAGTCTCAAGAAAGTGTTTATAATTGGACATGATTTTTTTTTGTGGATGAAATTCATGGAATACGCATATACTTATCTTTTGTCACACCTCTCCCAGCCTCTTCCCAAAATAACAAATGCCCTTGAGGGCAATTCTTATTGTTAGCCAATGATAGACCACTAATATTTAATATTAGGCCACTAATATTTAACTGTGATATTTTAGCTTTCTGCTAATTAAGACAGCTAAAAATTTAATTGGTTACAGCAAGAAAAAAATATAGAAAAAGAAATACCTCAGAACAAACAACATCTAATCCATTACAAACAGATGATACACAATCGTTTTTTTCTTTCTCTTTCCTCAGGCTCCATGCAAGTGAAGAACACTTCAGAGGGGATTTTCTCTGTGTTAACAATGCCATCTAACAAGTCACATTTCCTCTGCTGAGAATGCTCATTCTCTTTCCATGCAGAGCTGAAGGCAGTGTCTCCCAGAGCGGCTACTAAAAATGCTGGCAGACTTATGATGTGTGTTTTGTACACATCAGCTCACAGAACTGGAAAGATGCACCCTTGAGATCAGCTTGTATTTTTCTGAATCCACTTGAAGTTTAAAAAAATTGCTTCTCTCTCTCCATTTCTTCTCCATCTCGCCTCTTAGTAATGACTTTATGGACACACATGTATTTAGTCTCTATAATTGTGAATTAATGCCGCTTCTTGACACAAATAATTGCCACTATTCTTTCAATCTTTACTAATAGGATTGCAAGAATCTTTACTAATAATAAGTAATGCAAAGGACAATATTTTGGAATACAATTAGGCATGAAAGGAATTACTTGTTTTCCTCTTTACCCAATCATTAAAATCACTGAAAAACAACGAATTTGACAGTATAAAGCTGTTCAAATAGTAGACAACTTTTGTGGTTGAATTATTACAAGAGAAGGATCTCTACTAGTACTTTATTTCCCCATACCAAATGGGACAAAAGGGGAGTAACACATGAAAAAGACCCATTGAGGCATTACTTCAAAAAACATGACTGGAGTGAAAATCTGTCCCTAGGATCTCTGCTGCCACAGGTAGAAACTGAAAGCACATTAGTATCATGTAGATGGTCTTATTAGTTACCTAGAAGAGATATAATAATCATGAGGGCAGCAGAGTTTGTGGGGTTTTTTTTTTTGGTGGGAGTGTTTGTGTTGAGATTTTTTTAAATTTTGTGTTTGAAAATTCTTGTTCGGTTGGTTGATGTTTTTGTTTGTGTGCGGGATTTTTTTGGTGCAGACTTTGTTCCACAGCAAGGCTGTTTCTGGTGATCAGACGTCAGGAAAACCATCCTCTGTGTTTTTTTCCTTACTTCTGAGAACATACGTAAAATTTTTAAGGGAAAGTACAGCATTTTGAGCAGACTGAAATGTAGATGAGAAGATTTATGATTATTTTATCTAAAGTTCCTACATAGCAACTTTCCAGAAGGAAGAGTAATATTCTAAATAGACAACCAGGAGACCGCAGATTAATGCATTTTTAATAACCGGAAAAGATTGCACATCGCATGTGTGTGGAGAGAGCCAAGATTACCTATTAGTGTTTTGAGAAAATTCTTCCAATGTGATACAAGACTATTTTACTCTAGAATCCCTCAGGTATGTTTTTTTCCTCAGAAGTAAAAGTTACAAAAGACAATATATTGAAAAGTAGTGCTGAGTTCAATCTGTAGGTCTTTAAGTTTTTATGATGGACTATTTGATAGTAGAGAACAATTGCTGACACTGTCAGGATTCACTTATAAATAGTTCATGGTATCAGAAATATAATAGTAAATTTTGTATACTCTATGGTCAGAAAATTAGTTACTAGACAGTTAAGAGGAGAGTTCAGATTGGAGAAAACAGAACAATTATATCACAAGATTCCAAGAAACAAACAAAAAACCCCCTATTTAACATTTCAGAAAAAAAGTGATTCAGCCAATTTCAGGAATTAAACATTGTCTTTATATCTTTATAGCTGCATGAACATGATGAATTATGTGGTTATAATACTCACTGGAAGGTGTAATAGGGATGATGAAGGCAATACACAGAAAAATACAACTTTCCAATAAAAAAAATATTTCTAACCTCTTAAAATCAGGTTTTGACATAAAATAATGTTTTCAGACTAGTTTAAATATTGTCTGCACGGATATTGTGGCAAATCATGGTATATCAATGCATCAATGGTTTTGAAGGTAAGTGCACTGACATTGCATCCTGATCACGGGAGGAGCGGTGGCGCGGGTCGTCTGCACGCTCCGATCCCCTTCCGCTTTCGATGCGCGTCAGGAGTGGCCGCGTCGCACCTCAGCCGCCAGCAGGCAGGATCACGGTTTGGCCACTGGCTGAGGTCCCTGACTGACAGCTGCTACTGATGAATGTGGACCCACGTCTAAGGATTGAGGCAAAGGAAGAAGGAAGGACTCTTTGCTAGCATCTCCTAGCCGTCTTTATTCTTTCCCATGACGGAGCGGTGCCGGAGCTGCAGTGCCACGCAGGAGTGGCGCAGATGACACAGCGCCGTGTGGGAGCAGCACAGCTCAAAAGGGGGAGCAGCAAAAGAGCATGAAACAAAAAAACCAGGGGCTTTTATGGGAGGGTGGGGGGGGCAGTTTCCCAGGAGGAGACCGTCTAACAAATCAAGGGCTAGATAGGAGGGGTATGGGGGAAAAAATGTAAACATAAAACCAATAGAAAAGGGGAAGGGAAAGGGGCATACCAATGAGTGAAGGGAAATATCATAACTGACAAGGAAATTTCTGGATAAATGGGTGTAGCAAATTATGACAGATAGGCTGCAGGGGCAGGATTTTGGAGGCTAGACAGGGAAGAATCTGGAATGATCATAACTGCCACGGAGAAAAGGTGGGAAGACAGCTGGTAAACAACTTTAGCGAGACACTAAACATGCAATCTTCAAAACCCCACTGCCACAGTGTACTACCTTCTTCCTCATAATACATAATGTTATTTCAACACTATGGAGAACTGAAGATCTGAAAAGCTAAAGAATGCAATAAACCCTTGTATGTTTTCAGAGAAATTTGGATACTTTATCTTTTGCTCTTTGGCCCACAGATCTAATGCCACAAAGGGATCAGCATCTGTGAGAGGTTTAACATGATTTTGTTCATATCTCGTTCAATTAACCACCCTGCAAGAGCTTCTTAATTATTTGCTATAGCACAGAATCATGCAAAGCAGATCAAGTTGTTGGAACAAATCTGTGCCTACACTCATAACTCCTGCCTCTCTCTAAGATGTGGGAGAGCATAGCTTGTCTCTTCCCCAGTTTTATCTTGGGAGGCAATGACTGTGACCAAGTTTACACAGGAGACAGAAGCTTTGCTCCTTCCACTTGAAATGTGCTGCACATTTCCAGAAAGCAAATTTCTCAAGCTTGGGATCTAAATGAGCTGGAATCTCAGCACAGGCTGCGCACGGTTAAGCGAAAGCAACTTCTGGGCAGTTTGTTTTACCTATGTGGTGCTTGCTAGCAGCAGCCTCTGTCACAGTCAGGAAGTTCTGTCTTCTGTATGAGTTAACAATATGATAGATCACATATCTGTGATAACCTTATATTTCCTGTAGATTTTGAGAATGAAAGGATTTGATTCAAATTAATTCAATTATACCCTTCCCTGTCACTAGGAATTTAATAACTTTCTAAAGTCTTTTCACTTGTAGGGCCAGAAAATTTCAAGATGTATATAAACATGCACACATAATAATTTAAATAGAATAAAAGTATCATTTTAAATTAAGTTTGTCCTTTATACCACAAGTGAACTGTTCTGTTTCCAGGCGCTTTAAAGCCCTGAATGCAAAATGCAGCTAAAAATCAAAGCAAAGCCCTTGCATCATTTTATTTATAGTTTGAGGTTTTTTTTCCAACAAGATATCATTTACTTCAGTGCAATATGCTTGGTATTATAGTAAATAACATTTACTCTGTTTGTGCAACTTTCTTTGTTCTAATTATAGAAATAGCTTCTGCTACTGAACTTCACTAATGTAAATGATTAAGATGGAAACCACCCTTGGATGTTTTGCTGAAAATGTCACAGATTTACAGAATATTCTGAGTTGAATGCAATTCACAAGGATTATCAAGTCCAACTGTTAACTAAATGTCCCATGCAGGGATTGAACTCACAACCTTGTTATTAGCACCATGCTCTGGGACAGGGTTCCTTGTCACTTATTTAAAAAAAAAAAAACAAACTTATTCCTTGGTAAAGATAGAGATATGAAACTTTACAATTTATCATGAGGTGAGTGGCAAAAACTATTTATCCAAGGACATAAGAGTAAATGTGCATGCAAACTTTACTTCTGCAGAGGCTGATTAAAAATGTTCTGTTTGTAGCAGGGAGGTAAAAGGTGATCAGAAGCCAAAAGTAGTGGCAATTCAGATTTTGAACAAGTTTAAAGTAATAACAGAATGACATTTTAAGTGCTCTGAAGTAAATAAAAATCCAATTTGTAATAGTAATTAAGTAGGCAGTGTTTCAAACAGAAGTGAGTGTCTCAGCATTTATCTGTACTCAGTCCATAAATCAACTTGTGGTTTTTACCACGTGATAGATGAATAAGCTATGTACTCCCCAAGTATATAAGACTAAAACATATGGACATATATTAAACGGCTTCTTTTGTATTTTGACAGACTATTCCACTTTTAAAATTACCAAATCATCTGGTTTTAAGCTTAATTATAAAAGCAAAACAACACCAAACCAAATAGCCTTTAAGGATGAAACCTCCTGTTCCAACTTAATACACTAAATAAATACACTTAATAAACTAAATAAATACACTTAATAAACTAAAATTTTACAGCTGAATCAAAAAGTTATGAAAATAAGAGGATTATAATGGAATTGGTGGCATAGCCTTAAGTATTTCAATGCTAGCAGATATAGTATTTATATTAAATATCCTGCAGAAAACACATTAAAAAACTGAAACAAAAAAAACCAGCCCTCCCCCTCAAAAAAAAACTCAACCAAACCCAAAAGACAAAGCCCCAAGATTCAGCAGTCACAGAGAGAAAACGCTAATATTTTGCTATTTTTTCTTGATGAAAAGGAAGAAATATTATTCTCTATATAATGGGAAAAGCCTTAGAAACAAAACCATAAGATTCTATTAAAAATACTTCAGCCATTCTCTCCTCATTGCTTAATGAGACATATCACTAATGAAAAGCTTTGCTGTTAAGAAACACCTGTGTAAAGATCTTCTCAAGGGTACATTTTAGGAACCATACTGAAAGAATGGAATAAGAGATTTGTTAAAAAATAGAGATTAAAAAATTCCTCAATCCAATCTCTTTCTTGATGTTATTCTCAAACTAATAGGAATAGGAATAAAGAAAATCAAAATCATGTTTGGTTTAATGACAAAAATCAAAGGCATGTTGGGTTGAACACTCAGAAAAAAAAGAAAAAAAAATCCATATTTTCCTTATTTTTCCCTCAATTTTATGTTATTAATTTGGCAGAGACTTTTTTCACAGATCAATACTGACTTAAGTTTGATGACTGCTTTGGTGTGCATATGTCCTAAAAATGAATCCAGTAAGCACCAACTTCCCCAGTAACAGCTCCAGTAAATGAGGTAGTTGAACATCAAATTTCCTTCCAAAATATTTTCCTCTCTAATAATTTTTTGTGCTTCTGAGCTTTCAGAAAAACTGAAACTACCTGATTATATAATTTTTAAAAATCCATTTTCATTGATCTTGCAATTCCACCAAATCTTTTTCCTTTGAGGATCTTATACTCTCTTACAGCTTTATGGAAATATGTCAGGTTACTAAAATTAATAATATTTTCCACAAGGAGTCTGTATTCCTGGTAGAAAATTTAGAGTCTTGACATCATTTAACAATTTTTATATGAGAAGAAAGCATTCTCTCATAATTTCCTGAGGTACATACAAAAGTTAATTTTTCCCTTGATATCAGACCAGAGCACACAGTTTTTCAGGAACTTGACAAATGAAATTACTAGAGTCTAACTGCAGAAAATTCCCCGATTGTTTTATTCATAGACTCTCTAGCATATTCATGCAAGAAAAGAATTTGACATAAAAGAAATGCCAGCAGAAAATTTATATCAGTAACAGAAAAGGTAAATAGAAGAGAACCTTTTTAGCTTTAATACTAAAGTGGACTTTCAGAGTGATCCAGGTGGAATTGCCAGGATCCATATGAGAAATGTAGACTTATCTCCACAGTAATACTGTGGGTCTTTTTTAAAGTTATTTTGGTTTTTAATTTTAAAAAAATACTGTCTCATATTGTGTCTATACCTTGTCTGAAAGAGCAGAATGTTCCCATGAGTTCCTGGGATATAGTGATCCAAGAATTGAGCCACATAATGGTCTTAAATGTGCTAAAATTGTCAGAGAAATGCTTCATAAAGGGGTAGTCCACAAGACTAACAGAGTGCTTGTGAGTGAAAACATTTCCTATTTAAAGACACCCATGAAAATCATAGGAAAGATATATTTGCCTAATATAGTACTACAGAAGAAATCAAATCTATCTAGAAGGGTCTGGTCAATTAATTTTGGAGAATTCTCAAGGAAGAATAGAAGCAAATAAAGGAAACATAAAAAATAATGACTGTTCACCTTTTAATATCACAATATTTTAAAAGTTTTAAGTAAAATATATTTGGGTGTTAGTAATATGATAATCCTACACTTACTATAATAAAAGGAACTCCTGGACACTTACTTGATGTTTATTTGACTTATTTTAACTGATTATAATTAAACAATGCATTTACACACACACACACTTCTTTATATACATGCATAGCTATGAATGAATAATACATACAATACAGGTTACAGATTGCTCTATATTAATTACAGTTGATGAGGCAAGTCTTGCATGTTTTTTCCTAATTTGAACAGAATTTACAGAAAAAAACCCAAATCTAAAATGGAGGATAGAGGAAGACAGCAATAAAAAATGAGAAGAAAAGGTGACATGTTGAAGAAACTTAATTTGACCTAAATAATAAGCATAAAGTAGACTAATCTGCCACATTAACTTCACAGGAGACTTAGCATATAAATCTGAGAAACAAATGTTTTACTGGTTACCAAAATTTAACCAGTAAAACTATTTATACAAGTTGTTTGAAGTTAAACATCAATTTACACCATAACAATCTTTCTGAATTTCCATTCAAAACAATAATAGTTAGCAGTCTTTATGTGGAAGAATGATTTTTGTTCAATCTTGCTCTCTTTCTTGTCATGGTTAAATTCAGCCATTGAAAAAGCACATTCTTTTATTTCTTTTTTTTTTTACTCTAAATTATCAAGATTGTATTTTACCTATGAGGTATGCAAAAATGTTTGTAAGGATGAGACATCTTGGAGAGAATTAGCAAATAGTAGATGGGATATATCAAGTTGAACAAAAGAAATGCAGTGAATCATAAACTGTCAGTTGATCAACTTTGCAGTAAAGAAGCTTGACAAAGTTATATGAGTTGAAAATACTTAGTTTGCTTTCTCTCTTAAAGACCTACCTGGAAGGTATTTATGTTAGAGGTCAAGCTTGTTCAAGCAAGCAAATAGTTCCAATCCTAGGTATTTGTATGGTCAATTTAATAGGTCACTGCTAGTCTTCACATTTCTTTCCAAACAAACTGTTGACATTTTGACCATAGAAAACAAATAATTATAAAATACATCACTGTTAGTAATTTTGTCCACATGAAATCTTTCTTTTTTTTTTTTTTTTTTTTGTTTGGGTTTCTTTTTCACAACTACTTCATTGAAAAGATTGCAGAAAATTTTAAGTTGACAATATATTGGTAATTTCCTTCTGAACATGTAATATGTATCTCCTCTTTTCTACTGTAAAATTTCCCTCCAGTAGATCTTTCACTTCTGGAAGTTGGTAAGATATACAGCTAACAACACATTTGTATAGACATATTTACAACTGCTTTCAAGCTTCAGATATGTCAGCTTCACAGTATTATTTGTCACTCAAATCTTTAGTCAGGTACTTTAGTCAAGAAATCCTCAACTTCATATTTCCAAGCCTTCTTAAGCTAGCTTCCTTTTTCTTTTTTTTTTTTTTTTTTTTACTGTTTCCATGTATTTACAATTAAAGAAATTTTATCATTCAACAAAGCTAAGCTCCAAGATCTAAGCTCTTCCTCACTTCCTCAGTGTTATAGGTAAAATATGATTGGTCTGAATCAATAATTGAGAGAGCCAAATTAAAATAAAAGGTACAGAATTTATTTCACGAATTGAAATAAAATTTCAATGGCCACAATCAAAAGGACAGCATCGAGCCCGGGTCTCAGCGCTGGGTCAACCTCATTCTGACCTCTATCACATCGGAACCCCCAATGTTCACGAAGTCTGCCTGGTAAGCCTTGGTTTTATATTATTTTACTTGCCCGGGGCAATATTCCTCCTGTTCTTTTCTTCTCCTTCGCATATTCATGTAGTCTTCTTTCTCTGTCCAGAATTGGAAGAAGCCTGTCTCCAGGTGGACAAAGCAGTTCCTAGGTGTACAATAGAAGTCTCAGGGAAAAGATGAATGTTAATTTTGAGTTATGGGAACCAGGCATTGGGATGCAGGTTCTGGGTTATCTTCATCTTGAGTCGTTATCGATCATTGATGGCTTGGGTGTTCCTGAAGTCGCCCAACATTTCCGCAGTGGCCAGCTCCTTCAGTTGCTCCTTCAGTTTGAGATTCTATTCAGTGACCACCTTCGATTTCACAAGGTAGTGAGGTAATCTTCTCTCAAGCCCAGGTGTGCGATTGCTAAACCTTGGAACTATTTCTGACAGGCATCCCACGGATATATTTTACTTCATACATAACCTTTTATAAGCAGGAATTATTTCCTTCATTTATTACACTCAGCAACATATCACAGCATAAAAAAAATAGTTCTCTACATCTCAGTGATTGTGCACGCAGAAACAAAAGTATCCCAGAAATGTCTAAGTAGAATTTTGCTGCATTCTACAACTGACTTAGGCAGAGCTAGTGTGTCACTTAACATAATTCTTAAAATATATTATATTCTTTGAAATGCCGTATTCAGCATGTCTTAATTATAAATTTGAAAATGACAGTATTGGAATCATTTAGGTCCCTTATTTGTCCTGATTATAGTTCTTAAGTATAAGTGAGCAACAATCACATTTTACTACTATTTCTATTGTTGTTCTCTAAAATCATACTGAAAAATATTAAGACCACAGAAACATTACTGACATATATGCTCACTCTGCATACCTTTGCATACAATATTTTGCTGGGGGTTGGGTTCCTTTACTTTTGTTCCTTTCCACTTGTGGAGTTTTTCCCATTGCGTTGCTGAGAAGCACTGATGCCTGGGTGCTTGAGCAGTGAAGAGGTGACCAGCCCTCGGGGTAGCACTCCTCTGGTTTTTGGGAGTTTCTCTCAGAGAAGGGCAGAGGTGCTGAGAGGCTGGGGCAGCTGCTAGCTCTCTCTCGCTCTTGGCTTTCAGGAGAGGATGGCTGGAGCCGCTGCTTGGGAAGAGAATTCATTGCTGCCACCAGAGCCCAGCCCAGAGCTGTTTCTTCTGCCGTGAGGTGAGCCTTTGCTTGTAGGAGCAGCCACTGAAGCGGGACCTTTTGAACACCCACCTCACTAAAAGACGGATCTGTCCCCGTTTGCTCGGGTGCCCAGGATCTTGGGCTGGCCCCTCTCTGCCCTGCGGGGAGCCAGGCTGCCGCTGCCGCTGCCCCGCTGCTTATTCGGCACTGCTCCGAGCGTTCGCTACGCGCTAGCCCCGCACCCGCGGCCTGCCGAGACATCCCACGGTTCCACCACGGCTCTGGAGTCTCTGCTACATCTCACCCACCAGCCCAGGAATTTTGCTCGTTCCTGCCGTTCCAGCTTGGTGCTCCTCGGAGTCCTGCTGGGGCTCCGGGATCGGCTGCCCCAGGGTTTGTGAAGCAAAGCCTCTCCTCCATCCCTTCCCGTCTCTCCCAGCGGGAGCCACCAGCGCCCCTGGCGGCGGTGACCGGAACTGCACCAAAGGGAAAGAGCCTGCGGCCGAGCGGGGCACTGTCACTGGGCTCTGGTTGCTGTTAGTGCCATAGTGATTGTTTGTTATACAAATTGCCTGGTTATACACACTAGGAAACAACTGTTTTTTCTATTCTCACTTATTTGCCTGAGAGCCCCTTCATTTCAAAATTATAATAATTTGTAAGGAGGGGGTTTACATTTTTTCATTCCTGCCTTCCTTAGCAGACAGCTGTCTTTCAAACAAGACATACTTCAAGAAATACAATCTAAAAAAAAAACTCTGCTAGACATGATTTTAAAGAGCTATAGTGAGTGGGAAATACAAAATCTTTCTGTTTCTAGAGGCCCAGCAGTATCCCAGGATTCCTTCGGCCAAATTTTATTTACATGTCTCATTAGCAATAGCTTTAGATTTCAAGCTTATTACTTATTCTAATAGTTTCACAGTGTGTTCTCTTCTCTTCAATGCACTTTTATAATGTAAATTATATTTTATAAGCAATATGTCCTTTTCATTATGTATTTCCACTATTGCTTTCTTATTAGACTTTCTATGGCTCTCATAATACAAGCTAGAATACTTTAAATGGTCACAAATCTTTGTAGAAGCTGGCAACAGAGAAAATAGTTTTCTACCTTTCAATGACTGACACAAATGCAGTTACTTGTATATTACAAGTGAATCAAAACCAAGGACTGGTCTAGAATGTTGTAAGAGAGAACCTAATGCACTCAAAAGAGGCTTCAGCTAGTCCATTGCACAGTCTACAATAAATTTCTCTTAAATGCCATCTAAATGACAATGAACTTAGAAATCAGATATAATCAGATATGTCAGATATCATTCTTTTGTTACCCTGGGTATATAATTTTGCAATAATTGATTCTTGCATATTCATTATATCAGGCTGTTGTAGTGTGTTTTCTTTAGTTTTATTAGTATGTTTACTGATGGTTTTGTGATTCTGTAACTCCCTTATGTTGTCCTTTCCCTGCCTTTAAAGTGGCACAGGTTTCCCATTTTGTATCTTATGTTTTTAAAACTATACTTGCTCCCTCATTGTTATTTAGTTTAGTTAAGTGTTGGTTTTTCATTTGTTACCTAGCTATTCCCTGCCAAGTTTTAACCCCATCCCCTTCCCAGGTGTTAACCCCTCCTATCCATACCCATTCCCCAGAACTTTCTTTACTCCTCCTTCCATGAAATGCCAATCTCTCCCGAACCTGCCTTCCCCCTAGAAACTTCCCTGTCAGTTTTGTCCTTTTTCAAACCCCATTAGTTTACTGAAGCTATTCTCTTCCCTTGAAATTCTTCATTGGTTTACACATTGTATTCCCTGCCTTGTATTTCTCCTGATTAGTTAAAGATTGTATCCTGCCCTGAGACCTCCTCTCGTTTATAAGCTGTTGTCTGCCCTCAGTTCAGGGTCCTGGGACCCTGAGGATGAGGAGTTTTACCATCAAATAAAGTTACCCCTGTTCTACCCCAGGACCCGTTCTGCTGCTCTTTTGTTTCCGCACTGCACCTCCACTGGTAGCTGGGATTCAGCGGAGCTCGGAAGAGGGGGATCTGTCGCTCCCCCTGTCACCATCTAGCCGGGTCGTGCGACATCGGACTATGAGAAGTTACTTGTGCAGCCCAAGCCCCATGCTTGTGCTTGCTTAACAGTTATGCCAAAGGAGAACTAGCAACACAGGGAAATAACCTGAAAACAGGATTTGAAATTGGTTTTGTGCAAATATTTGAGATAAAGGAAATGTTGATTTACAGAATCAAATGTCTCTAGGGCATATGAATTACCTTGCAAGAATAGTGCATGCAGTAAAGATTGTAACTCTTTTATGCTGGATATTTTATTATTTAGAAATGAATAGGAATCATGCTTACTTGATATGAAAGAAAAATTATTCCATGCCAATAATGTATACTATTCTAGCCCACAATTCATTCAAAATGCTGATAAAACCTGTAAGTCCAGGGGACTGAAAGAGCTCAAGAAATTTATACTGGTAAAAAGAAAATAAAATTGAAGGTAAAGAAGCACATTTTTGCTTGTAGTTCAACAAGAAATTGTACTGCCTTCAAATGAACCTAAGAGAATCAGGTGGTTTCACCTTCAGAGATTAAGTGCGACTTTCAGAGCTTCCTGAAATCACGTTCACCATGCAAACCACTTTTCCTGTTGTATAACAAAGAATTCAAGTTTGTTTTACTATCTCCAGGCATTGCTGCTGAGACCTCTGTTTAGCCTAATACCTCCTTGTTTATAAATACAGGTGTACTTTGTACACACATTTAAAGAGCCTGGGTAATTTAGTTTAGTATTTGATATAGGCACCGCTGCAAAGAAGTTAATGCTGTTCCTAAACTGCTTAAAGGACAAACCATGATAATTTATGTTATTGTGAATGATGTGCTAACAATTTGCCAAGTTATGTTTTTTGTACATTACTGTAATAGTAATAATAACTGCAATAAATTCTCCATGGAATTTGACTGGGATTGGAGGGGACCACACAGTTTCTTCTTTCTGAAGACAACCTCTTCCAGTTCAATTCGGGAATCACACATTTCTATTACATTCCTAGTTTTCTGCTAAATGATTATCTGGGCTCTTGCACATTTTGTGTGGACAATTCTTGTCTATTCACAGCTCTAGCATGCAGTCATATGGCTATTTTGTATGTGTCATTTCAAAAATGGAGATTGTAATTGCATTACAATCTTGGAGGGGGATAGAAGATTTTATGGACAATCTGGAAATAGGAAGTCATCTAGGATATGTAGGTATGCACATCCAAGATGAAAATACTTACTTTTTTTTCCCATATATGCCTTAGAGAGTCATGTAGGTAAGCTGGCTAATTAGGACAAATTATTTCTTGATCTTAAAGATTTCTTAATATTTTCATTCAAATTACTCATTTCTAGTTACTTGTGCTAATTTTATTCTCATGGGAATTCTCTTTTCACTAAAAGGATTCTTCTACATTACAGCAATGCGACATAAAAAAAAAATTATAGAGCTGTAGAGAGGGATTTATTTAACAAAAAGGGCTATGATTCTGTTTTCATAAAGAAGATAGACAAATAGAGATAAAACACGACTTGTATTTCACTTGTATGTAATTTCCCAATAATGCCAAGTAGGCTTCCCTTGGATGCCTTGTACCCAGGAAGCAGCAAGAGGTCACTACGTACTTGACGTCTGATTTTTAGATTTCCTTTGTTCAAGAACAATTTATTGCTCAGGATTTAATCTGAAGACAGCCTTTCGTCTTTGAAAACTGAGAAATCATAGTAAATTTTTTTGTCTGTTCAAAAAGGGGTTTTTTGTCTGTTAGAAATGTTCTGTGTTATCCTCTGATTTTGTGACTAAGTAGCATTTGACTTTGGATTGTTTTGTGGTCCAGCTGATGTTTACAAGTGATGTTAAAGGCACAGGCATAATATATCTGTGTATCAGATACAGACATTTAAAAATATTTGCTCTGCCACTTCGCAGCTGATTACAAAACTGAGATATGGCATGCTATATGCTTTCTCTAAAAATAATTGGTTTCAAATTTCCTGGGGTTTTTCAAAGTACTGGTCTTTGTGCATGTTTTTGTAAATATAGAACATTTAGAACACTCACAAAGAAAGCTGCACAACCAATTGAGTATGTGCTGTATGTGAAATTTCTCACTATAACTCACTAGAATGCCTGAGACAAACCAGAGACAATTACAGATGAAAAGACATCTATTCTATAATGGTAAATTTTTGTCTTGCTTTACTTGCATAAGGAAACATTGTATGAGTAAAAACAGTCCCTTCTTTCCATGCTTGAGTTGCTCTGTTTGGGGTTTTTTTGTTTGCTGGGAGAATTTTACTGGCAACAGATTTGACCAGGCTGAGCAAATGCCTAAGCTGAAATATGTGACACTGAAAAATAAATTTGGTGTTTTAGAATTACTCAATTACTTTGGGCAACAGCTAAACTAAAATATGTATAAATACCTTTACACCAAGTCTAAGATGAGTAAATGAGTTCCAAGTTCCTATTCACATTATTTTATTTCCATTTTTCACCATTAAAAAGTAGCCATTACTTCAAAACACTATTTAAAATCTTTTGGAAAAAAATATGGAAGTTGTATTACTGTATTTTAGGTAGAATATTTTTTCTGAACCAGTAACTTATTCCTTCACAAAGTATTAAATGGAAATAAAGTTTGAAAATGTACACAGTAAAATGAAGTAATGGAAGAAATGTGTTTTGGAGATGACAAGATTAGTAAATACTTAGAAAAATGTTTTTATTATGTTTAACAGAACTGCAAAGTCAAATATATTTCCACCTTTATAGCTGTTTACAGATACCTATTACTTCTACAAGATAATAGAGAAGGTTGCCCTTTAGACAAACAGAATAATCAGTCCCTCAACTCTTTTTTTCAAGTCTACACTGGAAAGTTGGAATGAGCACGAGCAAATCCATTTACTTGGATCCAAGCTTTCTATTATTTGTTACAAGCTTTCCCAATCACACACACCACACTTCTTTTGTTGAATCTGCAGCTAACTAATTATTCTTAATCTTGATCTCTCCATTCTGCTCTTGCTGTTTTTTTCTGCTCCTTGTCAAGAGTCAGGCTTTGCTTGAAACCTCTCTCTCCCTCTCCCTGCCTTGATCCCATACCACATATACCAGGACATCCTATGTTGAATGGAAAATTTCTAGTTTTCAAATTTCTTCTTCTGTTTTGCATCTACAAATCTTTAATTCTTGGGTTTTTTAAAATAATTTTTCCATAACATATTAGCTAGGTCTATGTAAATACCCACAAATCTACATCTGCATGCCAGCTACTAGTGCTAATTTTTTTAAACTTTGTACCACGTTGTACTCTGGAGTGCCTTTGATATTTCTGTTTAATTATCCTCCTTCTACTTGCCTATAATGTTCTGATTAATAGACTTAGTGGGGGAACAGCTAAGTCACTATTTCACTGGCTGAGTCTCTTGGTTCGAAAGGTGGATGGGTGTCTGCTAGGAAAGGCAGGAGCCTTCCTTAGAATGGAGAATGTAAACTCCCTCCCTCTGAATTATTGTAATTTTGAAATTAAGGGGCTCTCAGGAAAAGATAGGAGGATAGGAATAACAGTTCTTTACTAGTATGTATAACAAGGCTCACAAACAAACAGAACCAGGCGCCCAGTGACAGTGCCCTTCTTGGCCGAGATGGGAAGGGATGGAAGAGAGGCTTTGCCTCACCAAACGCAGGGCCGGTCGACTCCGGTGCCTCTGCAGGATTCCGAGGAGCACCAAGCTGGAAACGGCAGGAATGAGCAAAAATCCCGGGCTGGTGGAGGAGAGTGATCGGAAGTCTGGCGGCGGTAGCTGGAACTGCGGGAGCTCCCGGCAGGGCAGGGGGTGCGGGTTACAGCGAGGGGAAACCCAGAGCAGCAGAGAGGAGACAGCGGGAACGGGACAGCGGCAGCCCGGCTCTGAGCAGGGCAGGGAGAGACGAGCTCAGGATTCCCGGGGCACCCGAGCAGATGGCGATCGGTCCCTCAGGGCTGAGCTCCAGCAGTGCCGGTGAATTCTCCTCGCAGTAAGCGAGAGCCTGGCCGTCCTCCTCTGATGCCAAAGAGCGAGAGGGAGAGCGAGAGCTGCCCCCAGCCCGGTCTTATACCTGTACCACATTCTCGTGCTATCTCTGCCCCTCCAAGAGAAACTCCCCAAGAAAAAAGTGTAGCCAAATGCCGCATTCCCGACTTCAGCTAATTCTTTTGTCTTTCTGAAGTACTCGAAAGCACCCATAAGTATCCAGTAATAGGTTTCTAGCAACTTAAGGGAAAAAAAAATTATATAAGTAAAAAAAAAAGAAAAAAAAAAAACCAACTCCCAACACTGATATAAAATTATCTCAGACCTCAAATAACCAAGTGCGATTTCCAAGAGCTTCTGACTGGATCAACTGTTTTCATAATTTTTCAACTATAAAAATGAATTTAGTTTTTGGCATTTTAGGCTGAAACATCTCTGATAAAAAGACTGTTTCAAAGAGCAAAAGCAGTTGGATTAAAGGTCTAACAGTAATCAATTTGTTTGTTCATTTGTTTGTTATTTGAAGTGAACAGATACTGCAATAATCAGAGAATAAACAAATCAGATGGAAATAAGGCATATGGTGTGTGGATACTTAGGAAGGTTTGTTAGATTTACTTGAGATTGGATAAGGCCTTCATCTATTACACATGTTGAGGCTTAACCTCCTGAACATGGTTGAATATTGTAAGAAAAACTAAGTAATAACTCAACATTAGAAGATGAGACTGGGTTTCATTATAAATTGTTTCAGGAGGACAGTTATGTGAAAATAACACCACAGTTAAAGAAGAAACTGAAATTATAAGAGCTGTATAAACAGCAAGTGAGTTCAGCACCAAAGATGAATCCAAAGGAATGTAGAAATGATACAGATGCACTTCAGGATGTTTGCATTGCTCAGTAGGGGTACTGCTATTTCTGAGGCATTCATGTTGGAGAAGATTAGGAAGAAAATTTCCAATAAAAGGCAACAAGAGAAGTAAAATAAGTTGAATGTAAAACGGAATTAATTCTTCACAGAAGTGAAACAGAAGTCATATCAGTTTTAAAATCGTAATTAGATAACATGAACAAAGGTCTTTACGATGTGACGTGTGTGCTAGCAAAATCATACTGTGGAAAGACCTAGAACGGAAAATGGATAGGAAAAAAAGACACATGCAAATCTGGCAATTGCTAAAAGAAAATGCACCATTCTTTCTTTGAAAATAAAGTAAAGCATAGAGGTAAGGATTTGGTTCTTCTACTGATACTCCTGGAACAATAATCAGGGTTTATTAAGTATATGTGTTTACTTCTGAATATGTCAGTTTTCCTTTTAATTAGAATTGAACAGTATGACTAACAAGACTACTTCTCACTTGCAGAATAAAAGTCAATGAAGCTCTGGCTTTTATAATGCCTTAGGACTCTCCACCCATTTATTTATCTTTTCTGCTTAAAATTAGTTTTCACTAGCCCACAAGCAATATTCTCAGATCACTTCAGAGATCTGTGTTAGACAAATGGTTATGAGGAAAGGAAGCTTTCTCTTGCGAAGGAGCTGTCCTCCACAATGGGGAACATTTCTCTTAGCTATAACAGAGTGAATGTATCTTAAAAGCCATTTGAAGCCCTTTTGAACTTAAAGGCCTATTTTAAATGGACATGGCCACATTGACACCCTTGTCTTCAAAAACTAATGTAATTTTACAGGGAAAGATCTTGATGACATCAGCATTTTATCTCATGTGAAGACACTTGTCTGTTTAATTATGTTAATCACAATAACAGTACCTTAAAAAAGGGTAAAGGGGGATTTTGAAAATGAGAGACTTACTTTGAAAGATTTACTGGATTCAGTCAGTCATATTTACTAGCATGCTACTAGGTCACTTCATAGCTACCTACTTTTATTCTTGTCTGCTGTAGACTTTTTCTTAACTAAACCATAATGTAGAGTAGAATTGAGTAGCAACATTGCAAAACCTAACATATTATAATACACTATAGTTTATCTAGCATATTAACTACATGCTAAAGATGCATATTTTGAAACAAATGTTATGCAAATGAACAAATGAATCTTTATATTTTCTGTAGAGAAACCTCTTGATCAGTAGAACCACTGACATTAATGAATAAGCTTGCGTTCTTTGCTGTGCTGAGCATTGCTAATGCTATGGTTGTAGGCCATAGTTAATCTCACCTCAATAATTTCTCTGGTGCTCTGACTTAAATGTAACACAGAAGAGGAAATTGTAGTAATTCTTAAGGATTAGGTCTTCTCAAGGGGCAAAATATCTGTGTATCACAACCCTTAGTCATGTCAATGTGGCATCAGTGGCTGGAAGCAATTTAATGTGACTAAACTGATCCCTCTCAGGCCAAAGCTGTGCACCTTGTGATTCAATGCATCTGGGGGGAGGAGGATTAGAGAAGAGCAGTAGTCTAGTCTGAATGATAGGTGAGGAGGAAGATGCTGACAGTCTAGAGCTGTGTTATTAGTCAGGTGAAGGAAAGTAAAGTTAAATTAGAAGGAGCAGTGGTATTTAGTTTACACTACTGTTGAAATGCCTTGTTTCATCAACTACAAACTTTAAGACTATGACAAGATAGAGGAGATTTTTTCTAAAACATTTTTTGTTTCCCTTTTGGAGGCAGAACAACAAAATATTCAGCATTACTATATTGGCATTTCTGCTTTATTCTGCTTTATTCTGCTGCTGTGGATATGACTTGAACACTTGAATCCAGCTAATATGGAAGGGTTTATTGCTCTTTTAAAAATACTATATCAGCTTTTGTTCTGATGGGCAAACTATGCAATTCTTCAGTTATTTTAGCAGATACAATAATATAAATCAATGAAGTCCATCTTTGCCTTGATTTTCTAATACAGTATAAAATCAGTAGGAAAGAAAGAAAAAAAAAGGTGGTATGCCATTATGACACAGCCATGGCTTTCTATCAGCTTGGCATCGCTCTAATACTTAATATTACATTCATTTTTGCTCCTAAGATTATTTATCAAAGAAAGTAAAGTAAAGCCTGGCAAACAATATTCGGCTCACTTCAAGCAATGCCAGAAGCACAGTTGTTCATATTTACAGACCAGAATATATAAGACAGTAAGTCTCATTGATAATTTCAAAATCCATCTGTTCTGCCTTAACTTATAGTATAATAAATGTATCTGAAATGTAACATACAGATAAAGCTTCATTCTCTTTCTTTAGTGTATATTTTCTAATGTATTCTAGAGTTTCTTGGAAACAGAACATTTAAGATTTTATTGGAATACTCTGCTATATCTTATCAAAAATACCCTAATACTACATTTTAACTGAATTATAATTCACTGTAGCCTAAGGAAAAGTTAGCTTGCCAGGAGTAATTTTAAACCTTTACATGTATATTTATACATGTTCATCCATATGTATAACTATAAATTCAGGATCTACAGCTGCACATTTACGAGCATGAGTAAACTCTGAACTTAGGAGCAGACAGCAATATGCAGGTGATTTGAAACTTTAGTTTTCCTTTGCTAAGCAAGAAAACCCTGTGCACAGCATAGCATGTGTGAAGAAAGAAACAGATAATAGCACATTTACATATAGATTCACCAGGTCAGCATGCTTACCAGCATTATTACACTTTCTGCAAAAGCACATTATTTTTTATGTTATCTATGAATTTGGCTTAATATCAGGCTGAAGTCTGCAATGTGTCAATATAAGGGGAAATAAATAGGAATCCCCACCTCCAAAATAATTTTTGAAGTGTATTTGACAAATTCAGTGTGCATGTTGAATCCATATCAGAATACCCTCCAAGGCAGAATGAACTCAGAACCTTTATGTCATTGAGAATCTCCAGGTCAGTCTGAAAAGTCTTGCTTTTACAAGATTAATATATACTAATGTCAAATATAGCCTAAAGCAAATGTAGCAAGATACATGTGGTATTTTTGTCCCTGTTTAAGTAAATTATAGTAAACTGGCAGATTTCTCAGCACATCCCTGAAGCATCTGAAGGTTGCGTAGCAGAAGGATCATAGAGGCAGACGTTAATCTGTTTGAAGAATAGACAATTACAAATGCATTCATTTTAAGTGTATATTGAACAAAGCAAATAAAATGATTGTGGTGTGAACATTCAGTAACTGCATCTCTGATATTTGTTATGAACCTTTTATATATATGTATATATAATAATCTGTAAAGATTCAATTACATGTTTGATAAATAGAAAATTTGCACTACAATTCTATTTTTTAAACTTTAGGATAAATTGAGATAGATAATAATTTTCTGTGTTCACGACAATCATGTGTTCCATAATTAAACACTTGTTTACATCTTGAAATTAGGTAAAATAGCAAAAGCAATTTGATACATAAGTCAAACAAACCTAGCTATCTTGAAATTTTTCCACTAAGCAGAAACCCAATAATGCAAAGTACTGAAACAATAAACATCATGCAAAACACTTGTAAGAGAACTGGAAATGGCACAAGTACTAAGTGGAGTGCTGCACTACATTTAAAAGCCTTACTGAATTATGAAGACTGCTGCTGAGGACAGCTGTATTCTAAGGATCAAGCCAATAATATGTTTTCTAGTTTTGTACTGTTATTTGTGCACTTGGAGCTTGCACTGCTACTTATTACCCTGGCTTTGAACTTCACTGTGTTGCATATATGCGTGCCACTGTTTACCTCAGAATAACAATCTCGTTTACTTGTGGTTACAGAGGAAAAACTGATATTATCATGATGTTCGTAATGTATCTGATATATAAAGATTCAATGTATTAAACTAAAAATTCAGAGCTGTGAACTTCACAAGCCCTAGTCAAACACACACCCAAGTCTGAAATGGCCCCTACTGATGATTAGATCAGAGTGGAGTTTTGATCCTTCATTTCCGTTGGTCCCTCATTTACACAAAGAAAAACCTATTTATTTCTGTCACTGGGACATGCTTTGCAAGTTGTACCAGGACAATTTCCATTAGAGTTTCAAATTTCTCCCTCCAAAATTTAGGGTTAACCTAACCTAGGGCTAATTTCCAATTTCTTTCTACTGTGGAAAGAAATTATCTGGTCTTTATTCTCTACTCATCTGTGCACTGTAATACTTTCTCACCAAAGTGGTCAATCATTTGTATGTCACATTAAAAAATTCTCGAACACATGCACATTTAATCAACATATCAATCGTATCACATCAACAATCAACATAATTAACCATATCACAGAAATGGTTCTAAAGACAACCTTTACTGATGGCATTTTGATTTATAGAATGGTCACCACACTACACTATCATCCTGATGCTGGTCAAATAAAGACAAAATCCATTTCTGATCTTTTCAGTTGGCCAAAGCCTTCAAATGCCCTGGAATTTTTGGGAGAGTACCACTTTTTAGGTGATCTTTAGATTTTTAATTGCTACACTGAAGAGGTTCTGCACATAGGTGAAGTGAAATATTTGTCTGTGCAAATCTCACTTGAAGAGATGGACATTCTTCTATATGTAAAAATCCCAGGGGAAAGATTTCATACAGGAGAAGGTTATTTGGTTGCAGGTAGTAAATGAATAGTTCAGAAAGATGGAAAAATGGAGAATGATGATGGAACAGTTAATTTCTGAATTAACTGTTCCTCAAGCATAAACTAGATTAATTCTGTTTACCTGGTTCAAGTTACAGAATAATTTCTGATGGAAAAGAGCATTTTTCCATAGATTTACAGTTGTGTTTAAGAGACAGTGGAAAACAAGATGACCCCAGACCCTAATAATATTATTGGATTGAACTGTCATGTGACGTGTAGGAAATTTTGATAGTAAGGGTATAATTTTCTAGTGACTCCTTTGTTCAGATTTCCTCTCCAGAAGCACACAGCTTGAGCTATATGTTGTCACTGTGTGAAATAAATAAATTAATTTAATTCTCCCTCATATTTTGTTCATGGAAACCTATGGTGGAGAAGCTTCTTTAAGAGATGACCTTGACATGCTCCAAGACACCAGTGTCTTTGTTGTAGCAAGGGACCCAAAAGTGAACACAGGATTGCAGGTGTGACCTCCCCAGTGCCCAATACAGAGGAAGAATCACTTCCCTAGTCCTGCTAACCACACTATTGATGATACAGGCCAAGATTCCACTGGTTTTCTTGGCCACCTGAGCACACACTGACTCATGGTCAGTGGCTTTGCTGCCAGGCATCTTTCTAGCCACTCTACCCCAAGCCATGAAATTTCTTTTCACGACAAGAAATTTAAAATACCATTTGGGAATAAATTTTTCTGACTGTGACTGTATTCCAAGTATGCATTTCTTGAAAAAAAAAATTAGGCAAAAATGTTCAAATTTGTTTCGACATTTGGAATAGTCCGAACATTGCCTCCCTGTATGAGAATGAATAATGTGAGTCACACCTCTTTCATCACACATGTTCTTCACTGACTTCAGGGACAAAAGTAAGAGGGCTTGGGTAAAAACTTTGAAACTATTTCCGTGTATTGGTGTTGGATTAACATTAAAGTTTATACTAATAAGAAACAGTCTGGGTCAGGAATCCAAAAAATTTTCTCCAACCATTTGGAGGAAATTGGTTCTTAATATATGTGCACAGCATGCAATTTTAAAAGGAACCAGGCTGACAACCACTTATTGCTTCTTTAGTCTTAGATTGAAGAACTAATTAGAATAATCAGATTACTATACCCCAGGAGTGATTGTGTCACCCCCGACATTTTCCTTGATAAGCTAAGGTGAGTGAGCTCCTTTCAAGTCCATCATGTCTATGACAAAAGGGGAAAAGAAAAAGCTGCTTGTCATGAGTATAATATATTAGAGGGTAGGAATTAGGGTTTGGAGGGAACAAGCATAGGAAATATACAAGTCTACATGTTCTGTCCATATAAACAATTGCTTTTAAATATGTGAAAGGAATATCAGAAACAATGAATATAGGAGGACTACCAAAATTTCCACACTTGAATAACATCTTTCACTTTTCTTTGATCTTGAGATTTTTAATATTATTTGGAGAAAAGAAGTGAAGTACAAACACTGTAACTGGACTCAGTACATAGTCATATCCATGTAAAAGTCATATAATTTCACAGCTATATATAGATAAATATAGATATATATAACAGAGAGGTAATAAAAATTCTGCTTCATTTAGAATACTTCCCCTTGGAAAATGTTTCATTCATTCATTCATTCATTTACTCCCAGTCAAAGTTTTTACACTTATTTACTCTACGTAAATATTGTACTCTATGTACATATACTCTATGTAAATACTCTCTGAGTAAATATTACACATATTTACTCTATATTTTACTTCTATAACTATGTATCTTTTTTTTTTTCTTTTTTTTTTTTTTTTTTTGTCAGAATCATGACAGCAGGACTGAGGAGAAAGTCTTGGGAGCATTTGTTTTTGAGAGGTGGGACAACAGCAAGCACTGTGTGCTTGAAGCCATGAATGATGACCACATCCTGGGCTGCATGGGCCACAGGTGGATGGAGGAAGGGGATTCTGCTCCTCTATTCTGCCCTTGTGAGGTCTCACCTGTGCTACTACATCCAGCTCTGGGGTCTTCAGCACAAGAAGGATATGGACCTGCTTGAATGGGTCAAAAGGAGGGCCACAAATGTGATCCAAGGGCTGGAGCACTTCTGACATGAAGGCAGGCTGAGAGCGTCATGGTTGTTCAGCCTGCAGAAAAGGCTCCAGGGAGACCTTACAGGAGCCTGCCTGTAACTAATGGGGCCTACAATAGTGCTCCAGAGTGAGTTTTCACAAAAGCATGTAGTGACAGGACAAGGGCTAATGGCTTTAATCTGAAAGAAAGAAGGTTTACATTAAATATTAGGAAAAACCACTTTACTATGAATGTGGTTGTGGTTGAGACACTGGAATAGGATACCCAGAGAAGTTGTGGATGTCCCATCCCTGGAAGTGTTCAAGTAAATGTTTGATTTGGCTTTGAGGCATGTGGTTTTTAAGGTCCCTTCCAATGCGAACCATTCTGTGATCCTTCATATTGCTACCATGTGCTGCATTTTTCTGCTTGAGTAATTTACTTTATATCTATTATACTGTAATACTCAGTTTATAAGTGACTCTGTTTACATTAGTAATTGCTATTTATAATTTAAGGAATCAATATTTATTATGTAAATACTTTACAGTAGAAATTTTATTACTCCTATTTTACTAGTGGTGGACCGAGAAGTAATTATACCTAGTCCTTCCAGATACACTGCTAACCAGACTTTATTCCATATAATTTATCACCAAAAGGATTTTGTACTGTTGAACTCACTGCATCAAAATGGAATTATTCAAAGTCAGAGATTGAATGCATCCCCCAAATTTGCAGTTGTATTCAAAGGAGATGCTAAGTTAGAGCGATTAGGCTTAGGTTTCATACGTGCATTTTAATTGACAATAATTATATTAACTCCTCTTAATTCTTTCTTAATCAAACCCTGCTCCATTATTTTCTTCAGGATCGATAGCAGGCTGACAGGGCTATAATTAACTGTATCTATTCTCAATTTAATTTGCATTTTCTAAATATTGACATAGCATTAGCTTTTTCCTAGTATTAAGAATTTTCACAGTCTTCCAAAACTTGTAAAACTGGTATAAATGAGTGTGCCAATTAAAAAATACTACATGCTAATAAATGTCACTTAACATATTTGAGAGTTAGCAGCAGAATTAGAGTGTTGTCATTACCACATAAATATTGCATCTAGCTATTCCTGAAATACAGACATACTAGCTGACCTCTTTTGCCTTTTCTGGTGCCAGCATTGTTGCTGGCAATGCTAGGATGTTCTTGTATGACAGCTCAGTGTCATGCAGACACTATAGAATCTGTAGGGCATTTCAATATCGCAATGAAGACCAGAGACTCTTGCACTTGAATGTGTAAGTTCATATGGCAAGAAGTATGTTGATTTGCAATATTGAGTCCAGAAGCCATGTAATACTATTAAATTATCACTTTGTTTTACCTGGGTGTTAGTAGTAAAAAATAGTCAGTAAAGAAGTTAAAACTCAAGAACAAATTTTGATAGTAAGGACAGCTGTGAAAGGAAATTAAACCATCTTCTGAACCTGGAGGTAGGTATTTGGCTATCTTTGCCCTTCACTACTGAAGGCAAGGCCTATTAGCTAACAAATCATGGAATCATACACTGTTGAGATCTGAAAAGGACCTACAAGGATCACTGAGTTCAAAACCTGCAGATCTGTAGTTTCTGTATTCAGGCTGAAATGTGACTAAGCATACTGATCATAATAGAATTTATTCCTCTTAACATTGTGTGCAGTTGCGTGTGTGTGTGTGTGTTTGTTATTCATTCATTGTTTTACTTTTGAATTTCTACAGTTTGCATTTTATCATCACTATCAATTTTCCCTTTTCTCACTGTGTGGTAGGTATTTGCTTTTGCTTTTTTATGGATAATATTACTTCAGTTTAAAGAAATTTAAAAAATACTATTTAACTATTTTTGCACTCATGGAATCCATTAACTTTTTTATTCATTATTTGAGGCATTTATTGTACTACCTGCTTCTGTGCAAAGTTGTTTCTAAGTCTGGCCATACTTTTAAGTATCAGTTATTTTTATTAGTATCTAGGATTTCAAACATAGCACGTTAATGCGGCCTCCACTGGGTTACAGGGGTTCCCAGCAGGGCTGCAAAGAAGCCGGATAGCTCAGTTCTGTTTGGAACAGCCTGTCCGAGTTCCCAAGCAGCTCCCAGCCACAGGCCACCTTAGCAAGCTTCAGTGATATCAGCTCTCAGTGATTATCAGCTCATTTGTGATTTCAGCTCTTTAGCTTGCTAGGTGCTGCAGGCAGACGCAGGGCGAGAGAGGAGAAAAGCCGTGTGAGGTTCCACAGGGAAGTCTTTATCGCTCTTCTGGGAAGGTCTCAGGGACAGCTCTTCTAACAAACTGGGCAAAAGTAGCCCTTTATATAGGGTACAGCGGTTTTAGAAATTGTCCAATAGTAAGGGTCAAAGGAAAGTGACTTACAGCCTTACACAGAGATAAGCAAGGGTCTGAAGGCGGAAGAGAGAGGCTTCTAAGGTCCAGTCATCGTGACTCGGCATTTCCTATCTTAGGCTGCTCACCGCAAGTGAGGCCTTGCAGGCCCTGGGCCTGCTACAGCACATCTAATCAGATGGGTTTTAATGCTGTGATCTTTTACTGCCGCAATATATAATGTCACATCCCCATATGTCAGAAACAAAGGCCTATTAAAAAATTGAAGATAACTTTTAGGAATAGTAGTATCATTTTATAGGTATCTTATCTGGTACTTGTCATGTATTATAAAATGAAGGCATATTTATCCAACATTGTTTACTTCAGACTTTTCAATGCCTCAGAGTTAATTACTACATTTCAGATAGAAAATCTGCCCTTCATCTCTCTTGATCATTTAATCCATATTGATTTTAACAGTGTAATAATGTGAATGTGAAAAAGTTTCAGTATTATCCATTAAGGCAAATTTATGCCCACAAACATGCAGTTCTAATTCTTCCTGTTTATCACCTGCAGTCTTGGTGCAGACATATAGACAACTACAATTTTATTTTCTTCAAGCATTTTCTTCAAGCATCTTGTTGGCCTGGTTAATTTCATTCTTGACACCTTAATCTTTTAGTAAGTTAACTCTCTTTTATTCACCTTCTGCTGTTAGCTTTATATCTCCCTGAGTAATTAATTTAACTTTTCTTCTAGCTGGTTATCATACTACTCAAATATATGTCTATGAAGCTTTTGTCATGAGCAAAAGGATTCAGCCCATCACAAGATGAAGAGTTTCTATTTGATGGGACAGCAGGAGATTAATGTTCTAAAAATGTAAATGGAAAACTATGATTGTAAGGAATTATGAAGTGTGGAAAGCTGCTTGAAAATTTAAGGAAAGCAATAAATTTTTGATTTCTATGAATAACTTATTATATGTGCAAATATTTTCATAATGTTTAGAGGCCATAGATATTGCTATTGTAGTAAAGAAACAGAAGAGGCATTGTTGTGCAAAATGTACTATTAATGCTAAACCAAGAGAATTCTGTAGTTGCATTTTCAATGCAATCAATTCCATCTTCTACAGGATGCAGATTCACTCCAAAGTGCAATGTACAGTGCTGTGAATTAGATGGTTCAGATCTTAACTGGAAGGTGCTACTATTCCAATTTAAAAAACTGATAAAAAATACAGCCTTTTTCCTCTGAAAAAAAACTATTTGTCAATGTCCAGTTTTGATATTGTGAAATGTTTTAGTTTGACATGTAAGGAATGCATTTATTTTTGCTGATTAATATGTATTTATCCTCACAATTATGTATCCAATTTAAATATTAACAAATGCAAATTTCTGTGCTGATCTGTTCTAATCTTTTGCCATAAATGTTGTTAAATATTTCCTTGTTGATATGTTTCTGTAGGCATTGTTGAACTCTGAATTTGAAAAGAAATTAATTCAATACTTTGACTAAAAATGCATGGAATGTGTTTAAAATGTTCACTCACTTCAGAATATAATGTTGAAAAAACTTACAAGTAAATAATTTTACTGCCTTGTTTGTTGTTGTTTTTCAATCTATTGGGCATCAACTAATATTTTTGTTTACTAGTGAGAATAAAACCCCACGTTTCTTATTCTTCCTTTCAGGTTTTTTCTGCTTTTCTTGATGAGAGCATTCCAGGAAAGCTGAGGTACTGACTTGAACTACCACTACAGGGTGGAGTTGCATTGCTGCTTGTACTCCCCAAATTTTTTGCACTTTTGGAAACTCTTACAACATACAAATTCTCCATGTTTGGCAGCATTCCAGTAAAATTCATGTTCTCACAAGAGCTTTTTTGTGTTACCAGACTGGATTGATTTTTCAGCTATGACAAAAGGCCAATTAGCATTCATGGCTGTATATTGCTTTCTGATGAAATCCTGTGCCAGAACATCCCTGACTGCAGAGGCAGAACTTAGTTCTGTCAAGCCCACCACTTCTATTGCTTTCCTTTCAAAACAACATAACTGAGCAGAAAACACAGGCTTGTGATAAGTTAATATATCCATGGAACTTTGTAGCAGGTGAAAAATTACTTATGTACTTATACTTGTATAAACTGACCTTGGCGACTACTGTAAAACAGTCTAATTATTTCACTCTTAGAATGACTATAATTAATGCAATCTCCAAAGAACAAAGGTATTAATATTTCAACTTCCAGATTGTCTGTAAATTTTCTGCATAACCTAGTGGTTTTAATGTGCAGGCTGTACCATAATTCACAACTAATCTCTGAATACTGTATCTTTAAAGCCACAGCTCTTAATAAATTGTGACTATAAAACTCAAAGTTTGAGCTTAGCTCTCGTCAAACACGAGCAATTTAAAACCAGAAGTAATCTAATACAAAGAAAATTAAATTAAAACAAACAAACAAAAAAAGCAGATACCATCTCTAATGGTAGCAATTATAAACAAGAGCAAAGTATTATTAACCAGGCCTTGATATTTAGCAAAGCTGACTTATTGTATCCATTGTTTCATACAGACTTTCAAAATCTTTACTGTGTTTCAACAGAATTTACAGAAACAGAGAACATAATGTTTCCTACTTGAATACTATCAAAATTTTTAAGTGAGAAAATAAAAAAAAATATTTCTGCTATAAATTCACCTAGCTTTATATCTTTGCAAGGCATGTGGTGCCGGCCACTTTGCCGAAGAATGTGTGTTAACCTTGAATTACCTGATACAGTCAAAGCATATCTGAATAAGCTACAAAAGAGATTGACATGCATTTGTATTGAAGTGATTTGTGCTGCAAATGAATTTTCTTCCTTGAGTTACACCTAGTCTGCTTAAAGATTTTGAAGAATTCTATGAAGAATTTTAATAAAAGTATTTCCTGTAAATATATTGTTTAAGATTTTAAGGCACAGATATAATGGCACTTGTAAGGGATATTAAAATAATAAGGCACTCTGTAAGCATTCAGAAAAGAAAGGCTGAGAGAATGTGCCTCATTCAAAAATGAGAGGGGAAAAATAGCACCAACAGATGTGGCGACAGGAGGAGAGGCTGTGGCAGGACAAGAAGCAGCTGACAGCTCAGCTCTGGTCAAGAGCCAGGACAAAGTCCTGGCAAAGCAGCACCCCCAGCCTCAGAGTAGGACAAGCAGCTCAAGCATATGTTCCATCAAAGTGGGATTCCATCCAATGGGACAGGTACTGCCTCTGGAACATTAGACAAGCGCAATCACAGTGTAGACTCTCACCTCTGCTAATGGGTCCTTTGGAGAAAGTCAGTCCAGCCAAGGCTGGCAAAGCCTTGCTTGTCTTGGTCACTCAATATCTTTCAGTCAGGAGTTTGCTGGAGGAGAAGCAGTCAGTGCTGCATATGTTCTTAGAGGAGTGCAGGAAGCTAGCAGCTGAATGAGCTGAATTCCATAACCAAGTGGCTGATGGAGGAGTGTCTGGAGCACAAAATGGACCAATCCCAGAAAATGGACTTCACCATGATGAAACTGGCCAAGGTATCACAGCAGAGTTCCTTCCTGTAGCTTCCAGCACCACTTGGGAGGCTCCAAGGATAGGTCCTGCCCACAGGGGAGACATTCAGTGCTGTCTCCAGGCGTAAAGCCAGAGATATTACTCAGGGTGATGAGAACCAGGAACAACCTCAACCAGCATGTCTGGACGTCAACAATCATCAGTCACCTTTGTCTCTATCCTGTGCCTGTGAGGAGTTTGGGCAGAGAGAGCAGAAGCAGCAGAAGCATTTTAAGTTAGCTGAAAGGAAACTTTCCTATGCCATGGGGATGTGTCCATAGTCAGTTCTGCTTCTGCCTGGGAGGGAGTATGTGGTACAGACAGTGCAGCAGAAGTCCTTTTTTAAGGGCTACTGAGGTGAAAAATAACCATTCAGACTTAGTTTTTCCATTGCTGACAAACTGCTGATCCTTGTCCAACATGGTGAGGACCTCCACCGTTCCTGGGGGAAGAAGTGTGGGTGTGTCTGTACAGTCACAGGTCTGCCAGCTCTGGCCCCCAAGGATGGATGAATAGAGAACACTGTTCATGTACTTGGTGGTGTTGTTCTGCACCCCAAATTGGCCTGCAGAAGTTCAGCAAGGACATATCTCCTTCATCTATTTAGGAAGGCATGAGACAGTGTCAAGAACAGGGCAGGTAATGCTTTGGTTTCCCCTATGCGCATCCTAGGAGCAGACAGACCTGAAATTACATGGCCAGAAGCTAAGAGCCAAGGATTGTCACAGACATATTTTATGAAAAATCCTTTTGCCAAGATCTTTTCTCCTGAGAAGCTGGGCAGCTTCAGCTTCTCCATGTTTTGCTGCTTTGGAATGTGATTTGGAGAATTGTTTACCCAGCATGTGAAATTGTTTTTACTTGATGACCAATGACAACCACGTGTGTTGAGGCTGTGAGCAGTCACAAGATTTTATTATGATTCCATTCTATTCCTTTCCAGTCTTCTGATGAATCCTTTATCTCAATTCTTTTAGTACAGCATTCTTAATATAATATATATCATAATACAATAAATCAGCCTTCTGAAAAATGGAGTCCAGACTCTCATCTCTTCCCTCATCCTGGGAGCCCTCAAACACAGTCACAAAGGAGGAGCAGCTGGAGAGAGACAAGGAGCAGATGGATGAATCCTGGAAGGAGTTTCACCTGAAGAAAGAGAGGTGGAAGAGGGCCAAAATTCACATCCAGCAGAGGGAGAATGAGCTTAAAAGCATGACTGTACTAAGCATAGCATCTCTGCTGCAATTCACAGCTGTAGAGGGGCTGGGAGCAAGGCTGAGGTTTCCCACTTCTCACCAAGTCAGGAATCTTTATACTGAGCTGAGAGCAAGGATGTGTGCAAAAGGGTCTTGCCCCTGGGCAGTGATGGTTTTTGTTCCTGGTCTCTTCAGCTGCTCTGTCTTGCAGTGCTCATGTCAGAAGGGGAGCAAGTCTTGCAGGAGGCATGCTGGATAGAGTCCAAACACCAGGAGAGGCTCAGGGCCATCCAGAGAGAGATAGAGTGGCTGAGGCAGCATGTAGAACTTCTGCACCAGACAAATGACCTGTCATCTTCCATTCTCAGCCTGCATCCAGTGAGTCAAGGGCCTGAACAACTTCAACCGCCAACAGCTTCTGTTTCTCGTGGGGATGGGGCAGGATCATCTAAGCATGGCTCAGCAGAGGAGGCAGCTTGAACAGCTGCGCAATGAGCTCTCACACAAGAAGCAGAAGAGGCTGCTGACTGAAGACCAGGACTTCTATGCCCCTATGGGTGGCATCTTCTGCACACAGTGTAAGACTTTTTATGTGCTGCTGATGGGAAGGGATGTATGAGAGACACATGTGCTTGTATTCTGCTTCGCAGGACAGATGTTTCTGGGGGCTCTTTTAGGTCACCTGTGTACAAAGATCTTGTGTGTTTGCCTTCTCATCTTGTGCAGGAGTTCATCTAAACTCTCTGAGTCAGGGCACTGCTCTGGCAGAGTAAGAAGGGAGAGGTTGGTGGATTAAAGCTCATTTGTACTAGAAGTTTGGGGAGGGCTCTGCTGTCTGTACACATGGGCAATAAAAAAAAAAAAAAAGGGTTGTTCTATTGTTTTCATCTGATCCCTCCAATAGCATTGGCATCACCCAGTCAGATGTCTTTTGCAGGCAGGATGTGTCTGCAGCACAGTCTGTGCGGAAGCAGAGCCAACACAGCCAGCTTCACTGCATTCTGTGCTATGCTCTAGGTGCTGAAACACAAAGCCCAGAGAGTGAGGTGGTGGGACATGGAGGCTGGAATACATTCAGAAACAGCCGATGGGAACAGCACTGGATAAAGCATGAGTTGAGACTAACATACATAGGGTGGGGTGTTTCCTGAAATCATTACTGAGCTGCTGGGATAGGCAAGCTGGCAGAAGCTGTGGACTGTCACGATGGGTGATTGTCCAGAGTGCCATAACCTTCCCAAAGAAGTGTCTTGAAAAAGACACCTTGGGGGCACAGGCAGGTCTGTGCTCACACCAAGTGATTTCAGATCTTCTGTGATCTGGGCAGCACAGAAGGAGAGATGGAGTCTGCATGTGGAATTCCAAGGAGAGCCTTTATTGAGCTTCTTCCTCAAAAGAGTCTAGGGACAAAGAGCCACTCAGGCAGGGAAAGCAGGGGTTTATACAGGGATCTTGAGGGGCAGGACCAGAACACTAGGGCCAATGGGATGAGGGCACCAGGGGGAAGGGCCAATGGGATACAGTAAATCTGCATGCCACAGTGAGGCATGCAGGGAGATGCCTTTTTTCCTCACCCTAACAAAAGTAGCTATCACTTGAGGGGTTTTTCCCTCCAGGGGAATGTTGACGTCTTTTTCCCTGTTGGCCACCAGTCTCCACAGCGGACAGTTAAAGGAGTGATAACAGAAACAAGGACAGATAGCTCCTCACCGCTTTGTCTTACATTCATGGATAATATCCTTAGCTGGCTGGAGTTGTCCATCTCCCACCCTGTCCCTGGGTGGGAGAAGCCAGCCCTGCCTGACTCTGACTTTGTGATGTCCCTGTCCTCTCCTATCAGCCCCTGCTTCCCTGCTGTGCCCTTGTCCAGGCAGAGATGCTCTTAAAGACTTTGTCTGTAGGTCTTTGTCTCTAGACTCCCACTCAGAGTATGAGACGTGGTCCTCAGAAGGGCTCCCATGCACCCCAAAGGGTACCATGGATGAGTGTCAGCCTACTGCTACCTGCATGGGAGACACGTTTGGGACGCTTCCCTCAGTCATAATCATCATCCAGGACAGTGCCCCTGTTTCCGTGTAACTCTCTCATACCCATCCCTTCCACCCCTCTCTTCTTAGGACCATGATTTCTTGGAAAGTGAGCACATCTTTCGGAATTCCCTGAAGAAAGTGACCCACTGTCCATGATGCCACTCCCACACACTGCTGCAAGAGGTACCATCCCCCTGCAGTATCAAGAGATATGTGCCCTCCAATACAGGGAAGAAAGTAAAAATAAATACTCCAGTTGTCAGGTTCTTTTCTTTCTAAACACTTTTCTGAGTGTTCCATAATTCACTGTAAATCACTCAATATTGTAGAGATGTGTAGCTGCAGCTCTCTTCATAGAGAGCAGGCAGGCACAACTTGCCAAGGATGTTTCCTGGGAATCACAGCGAGGAATCTCAGAAAGAGAAAACAATTCTTGTCTCTATTCTCTGCTCCTGTTGTTTTGCACATGTGGAATGTGTTAAGAAGATTGTTTACCTGAGGGGAGTTCTTAATTGGATTCTGGTGGTGGTTATTTATATTAATTGGCCTATTGGGTCAAAGCTGTGTCCTGGCTGTCTTAGACAGTCATGGGTTTTTCTGTAGTATTCTTCAGTAATTCTTTTAGTATAGTATCTTAGTATAGTATCTCTTTAGTATAGTTATAATATAATATTAACGTAATATAGTATAGTTTTAATAAAGCAATTGTTCAGTCTTCTGAGTCATAGAGTTAGATGCCAATCATTCCCAGACATTGGGGTTGCCCTGCATTTGATAGAGATGGACCTGGACAAGCTCGAGCAGTGGCCCATGGGAATCTCATGAGGTTGAACAAGGCCAAGCTCTGGTGCTGCGCCTGGGTCAGGGCAATCCCTGGTGCCAGCCCAGGCTGGGCACGAACAGATCGAGAGCAGCCCTGCCCAGAAGGACTTGGGGGTGCTGTGGGGGAGAGCTGGACATGAGGCAGCCGTGGACACTCCCAGCCCAGAGAGCCAAGTGTGTCCTGGGCTGCACCCAGAGCCCCGTGGGCAGCAGGGGAGGGAGGGGATTCTGCCCCTCTGCCCTGCTCTGCTGAGACCCCACCTGCAGAGCTGCCTCCAGCCCTGGGGCCCCAGCACAGGAAGGACATGGAGCTGCTGGAGAGAGGCCAGTGGAGGCACCAAGATGATTGGGGGGATGGAGCTCCTCTCATATGAGGAAAGGCTGAGAGAATTGGGATTGTTTAGCCTGAAGAAGATAAGGATTAGGGGCAACCTAAGTATAGCCTTCCTGTACCAGGGAAGTAAAAAGAAAGATGGAGACTTTATACAGGAACATGTAGTGACAGGACAAAGCAGAATGGCTTCAAACTAAAATAGAGAGGTTTAGATTAGATATTAGGAAGAAATTCTTTACTGGGATGGTGGTGAGGCTCTGGTACAGGTTGTGAATTCCCCATCCCCAGAAGTGTTCAAGGGCAGGCTTGGATGAAGGTCTGAACAGCCTGGTTTAGTGGAAGGTTTCCCTGCCCATGAGAGAAGTTTTAGAACTAGATGATCTTCAAGGTTCTCCAATCCAAACTTTTTTATGACTCTATAATGAGTATAATGTCACCTGCTTTCAAAAAAATGCTCTTGGGATTTAGACTCTGGAAACAAACTACAATGCAGGCTTAAAGAAAAGAGAGCAATTATATTTTGCATTTTTTGTTTATTTGACTTTTTTGGATGCTGCATTTTATATCCTGTAGACTAGCATTTTTATGCTGTTCTGTCTAGTCTAGTTATGACATGTTGGAGATTAGTAGGTATGGATTTTATGCATTTCAGTACCTTGTTTATAGACTGGTACAATCAAATACACTAATTAATGATGATTATCAATAAAGAAATTCTAACATTCAATTGCAGTTTTATTGACATTGTTTACTTAGGCTTAAGGATCTGATCAAGTGTAGTGTTTTATTTGGCTTACATAAAGGAAACAAGATTAATTTCCAGATACTTATTAAAATGTATTTCAACTACACTGCCCTCCAAAGAGGAGAGCCTCTGTTTCCCAAAGGTCAATCACATTCAGAGATTTGTCACCTGTTAGTAATCATTCACTGCTAGAACTTCCTCTATCATCTGAAGACATTAATCATATAAATGCGTGCTTTTCATTCATATAAAGTTCAAAACTTTGTTACTTTCTTTAATAAATTAATTCCTCAGTAAATATTCTTATGATTATCCACTTTTTAATATTTTAGTGTGCTTTCTGCTATTCACATAGGTGTTTAAAAAATATACTGTTTCAATCACTTTGGATTTTATGCTTTTTCCATCATGGATATCAATAGTATTTACTTGCAATGCAGTATTTTAGGTGTATTTCCCTATTATGTGTGTCTGTTTTTGAGCACCTTTATATGTACTCACATTTTTCATAACAATTCCAAAGATTATGGATAATAATCCATAAATATTCCAAGGAATGGTTGACCCATTGGAAGCATAGCTTTAGGCCATTAAAAGCAAGAGATTAATCAGAAAGTGTATGTAAGATGTTGAGAAACAACAAAAAAGAACTTATGAAGGAACAGAGAGTAAGAAATTTGAGCTGAGATTAGCTTAGCTCAGCTTAGTTTAGGTTCACTTCTCTTACAAGAAAAAAGATATCAAAAAACCCCACATGGAAATATCACTCTCTTCCCTCATTTTGTTTTGCAAAATTTTATGGTTCTTTTTTTTTTTTTTAAATTCAGAGTGGAAGTAATTTATGTATGTATAAATATGTATCCACACACTACGTTTGGAAGCATATATACAGGAATGAAATAGCTGGGCAAGGAAGGGAGCTTCAATAAATGAACAATGTGTGAGAGTTTAAAATGCAGTGAAATTGTTTAATTAATTCAAATTTATGGTAATTTTTTTTTCTGTATTTGATGTATTGGTGTCCATTGAAAAAAGTAGGAAAATGCAAAATCTAAATGGAAATTCTAACATGCCACATCATATATTAGCAACTTTAATCCTGATTATTTATACCTTCCATTTCCAATTTGCAATTGGTAGGAGTATCCAATACGTGTGTATTATATGTACACTTCTGTCTTAATTGATTCAAAATAATTGAATACAAATTATCAGCATTTTGCAAGAGAACTTAGGAGGCTATAAATAAAAGATATGTGAAGATAATTAGCAAGGGAAGGCACAAATTTGTGACTGGATAACATTCAGAAAAATCCATTTCTTTGAAAATGTCAGGGTCAGGAAAGGTGTGTTTGAAACAATATTGTCAGTGCTTCCCTCTGACTCCTGGGGTAAACTACAAACCAAGTTATTGAAATTGGTACTTTGAGATATTTTAGGGAAATATAAAATAAAGTAATTGCTTTACAGAATATGAGGGACAACTGTCAATAAAATTATTACTGGGAACAGAGATGATGCAGAACCAAACAAATGCATGAGTTTCCAAATTTCTTGGCAAACTGGTAACCCATACACTCTTGCAATTTGTCAAAACACTTTGTAGACTTATAATTTACAAAAGTTACTGTATTATCAAGTAAGGTTGTGAACATTTCAACTTGTCTGAAATCACTCTTTTCTTTAGTAATTCATGAAAAAGAAGAAGAGATATTGAACCAAGGGGAAAAAAAAAAAAAAGCCCTCCGTAACACAGTTGAAGCTTGGATATCTACAGGAACATGAAATGTATTATAAAGAGCCTGATATTGAAAGATCATATGAAAGACTGAACTTCCTTCCATCTTTCTGGCACAATGACAATTAATACATTAAATGGAATATTTGAAACTTGTGAATCAGCATCTTTAAACCAGAAAGTCTTCACTCAAAGAAATTTAAAAAAAAATACCAAGAAACATGTACCTAGAAACACTGCTGCATTTATTTTTTCAAGCATGACAGTTGATGTAAAAAAAATTTTAAGAAGAGATATCTGGGTTAAATATCTCTGTCACATTTCCCTCTCAAAATGGTTGATTGACAAACTTCAATATGCTTGTTGTCTTCAAGTGGTATCTGGAATTCTATTTTGAGATGTGGAAATATACAAAAGTATGTCTAAACTGAAATCCATTTGTAGCTAAGAAACAAGCCAAAACATCAAAACTGTGTGAGAGACCTTTCCTGACTTTACTTGAATTAAATTAACAGTGTTGACATTTCATTTATCATTGCTGTAACTATGTATTAATTCTTTTAGTTGAAACAAATAGAAAATTTCACACATTCCAGAGATGCTTTTCATAACTATTTCCATGTCTTCTTACAAGTTTAGTAGGTGCCTCATCAGAGATGTGCTGAGGTTTAGTTTAGATGTATCTTTAAAATGGAAGGTCAGAATCTGAATGAAAAGGACAGAATTTGATTTTTCTCTCTCTTAGCAGCCAGTGAACAGTTTTAAAATGCCATAAACACATACCATTTGTACTTTTTCCAAAAGCATCGGTCACAAATTTAAAGCATCTGGGATATTACCTATTCCTTCTTGCTTGAAGCGATTGTAAATTTTTGATTCAGTAAGAAAATGAGATTTCCATAAATTTGCTATTTGCATTCCTACTGAAGTCACAGTTCTGCAAAATTACAATAAAAATAAATATTTTATGTTTTCCTTTCAGGAAAAATAGCATGTAGTTTTTACAAATCAAAATTCACCGTCTCAAATTCTACAAGAGATTCTACAATTATTATGCCCTAGAAGGAGTGATTTCCATGTGTTTCATTCTTACAAATTTCTGAGTAGGAGCAGTTCCCAGACTGAATTTATAGGTACTGAATTTTGGAAGAGGGAAGTACAGAGTTTAGGGCCACCTAGGTGCATCTAGTGGATCCAGCCTTCTTTGGTGGGCTGTTTGTTGTACTTAGGCTGCTACTGTCAAGCACGGTTCAGACATAAAATGAGCTTGAATTTTTCAAAAAATGTGTGGAAAGAGTATAGTTCCATGAAATCATCCTGGTAGTTCATCAGAACTGGTAGTTTGTCAGCATTTTTCCAGAAAAATAAGCTCCTTTTTGCCATGTTTCTCCTCAGACCTTAAACCTGGCAGTGGTGTATTCCACTGCTATTTCACTATTTCAACCACCACTCATGAGACTGCACTGGCAAGGAAGTTAATGTTAGTTCCATTTGATCTAATTCTACCTAGTTGCATCAGTGAATTTTACACAACCTAGAATTCACATGCAGAGGAGAGGCTGTGTCTGTTGTCTGGTGTACCCATGAGAGACAACCCTTATAACAGAGCTGAGTACTGTTGGCCAGAATCAACTTCTCATAGGATATGGATTTCTAAATAGATTGACCTGCCAGACACTGTGGTACTTTTTCATCAGTGAAACTATCTGTTACTGGACAATAATAAAGGGCTCCAAAATTGTCTTCAGGAACAAAATATTAACTGAAAATTGAAATATTCCAGCTGAGAATAATAGACATAATATTTAAAGCAGAATAATTATTTTTACCAAACAACTCCACATGGTCAGGCATTTGATAAGCAATTAATTATATTATTTTATTAAAATGTATAGGTGTTATGATTTATAATTATTAGATTTGGGATTTTATTTCATAGGTCAGTATAAAAATGCCAGAAAAGGAAAGAAAAGGTTAAGGACCATGAAAAGAAAATCCATGTTTCCATATTTGTGTATATCTGCAGTTCTTAAACTGGATTACTCGGAAAGGAAGAAGTGTTAAAACTACTAAGGCATAAAGAGATTCATGATATTCCTTTGCCCACACCTTTTAGTAAGATAATATTACTGAAACAGAAGCACCCTTTTTCAGTAAGAAAGTAAATACCTTGTCTCTCATTAAGTAAAGCTCATTCTGCTAGTAGAAATAAGCACAAGCATTGCAGTGGGAGTGCAATCAACCAGAGGACTAAAGAGCATCTTTCAAGAGTTCCATGTTTATAAGAAATGAAACACAAATTCTCCATGGGATCTATACAGTGAGTTGGAATAAGACAATTCATATTTAAAGTAAGAGGGAAAAATGTTCCAATTTCTGTTTATTTTGGGGTTTAGTTGGTTGGTTTGCTTTTTAATTTGTATTTCTCATTTATCTATTTCCTCTGTTGTGTTATTGGTTTAGAATAAAATTTCCTTCCAAAATTATAGCCACTGTTAAACTGACAACTCTGCTTACAGAGTGAGAGAAAAATATGTTACTGCTAATTTCTTAAGTTTAGTGTACTGATACTTCTCAGTTTTGGATGACTAGTCAAGTTTATGATGTGTCATTACTTACTTTCATGCTTTCTGACCCTCTATCAAAATTGTACTTTTTCCCTACATCCTGACATGACATTACATCTCCTTAATAGGTGAGGTGTATTTTTGTGGCATTGTCGAAGGATAAATGAGAAAATTGTAATATATTTTCTGGCCTTATGAAAGGAGTATTCTAAGTTATTACAAGTCTACCAGCTGCAGAAGAATTTGTGAGGGCACAAATAAAATTAGTTCAGTGTTCAGTAACATATATATTCCTATTTATTTAGGAAACATATATCAGTATTCTGTTCACTAATAAGTCATTATTGGCCTATATTTCTGGAGTCCTTTTCCTTTTAATATTACTTATTATAGGTATCAGTCCTGTTGAAGACTGTGTGCAAAGTTTCTATGTTAATGTGATACCAAAGACAGAGTGAAAATTGAAGTCGATTCAGACTCATAGCTGTATGAATGCAACAGTAGGAGAATAAGATAAAACTTTTTAGCTTGTCTCTACTCTGCCAATATCCTAATCCCCTGATCTATCAAGCCATAACAATTCATCTAACAGTAACAGTGTATTTTTTTAATTCGCACATGCAAAATTAATCACTACATCTATACACTTAGAACTATGAACAATAGCAACATGCCTAATTTCGAGACTCTAAAGTGTATTTTTCAATTGGCATGTGCATCTTCTTATAACAGAAAGAAAGAAATATTTGCTTGTTGACAAACCTGTAAGTATAATGTTACTGAAATTCCCTATGGGCTAATAAAGATGTATTGGTGGCGGCATTTACAGTGCTACTCAGGAATGAACTAATTTCTTGATTTTGGGAGTTGCCAAGCCCCGCAGCCCAACAGAGGTGAGGCAGTTGAAGCTCCAAGTTGTTAAGTCCAGCTGCGGGTATTGCTGAGGCTGTATGCCCCGTAGGCACACGAGCACATATGCATAAGACATGTAAGTACATGTATGTAGCCAATCACACAGATAAACACAAAGAAAGAAACCATTCCACTCACACAAGTATGGATTATTTCAACAGCATAATGCTATTCTCTTCCCTCTCTGATGAGGGTGAAAACCTAAATGTACTATAAATTTACATTAGTATATGTCACTGTCATATTTTATGAAAAATCCGTTCACAAAGATTTCTTCTCCTGGAAAGCTGAGAAGCCTCAGAGGAAAATGTAAATAATGACTATCTGATTTGCTTCTCCTGTGTTTGCTGCTTTGGAATGTGGTCTGTAGATTGTTTACCAACTGGTCAATGTTTGATTGGTTTCATGCGAATTGTTTTTACTTAGTGACCACTCACCATCAGCTGTGTTGGACTCTGAGGAGTCAGTCACAAGCTTTTATCATCATTTTTCTTAAGCCTTCTGTAAGTATCCTTTATCTATTTTTAGTATAGTTTCAGTAGCATTCTTTAATATAATATAGATCATAAAATAATAAATCAGCCTTCTGAGAACATGGAGTCAGATTCATCTCTTCCCTCATCCTGGGGACCTCACAAAGACCAAAAGTACACACATGTTTAGTACAGGTCTCTTCAGTAGCAGATCAAGACAGGCTAGGCAGCAAATTTCAATTGTATCCATTCAGTAGCTGGTCCTTTCACACAGGAAGGACCCACACACGGATGTGCACTTACACACACTATGGATCCCACTAGTAACTGAGTTTGTACATTTGGTCTAACCAGTAGCCCTTGGATCTGATCTTCCAGTGGATCCATGAACTAAGATATAAATTCAAGAGGAGTCTCTCTGCCAGCTGATCCAGCTCAATGGCCAGTAGTCTACCTCAAGACCCTGTGATTGCTCCAGCTGCTAGTTTGGATCCCTGGTACCTCCAACAGCCAAATCTCAGCCTTCTTGATATCTTCAGTATCCAGCCTGAGCATATGGCCACCTTGGCACTGGCTTCTCAGCTTCTGATTCAAGATTCTGTCTCATGTTCACTAGCAAAATCCCAGTGACATGCACACCTGTACAAAACACATATAGCTCTAGCTGCTGCCACCACAGGCACAGTTTGTGACACCCCTCTGTGCTGTGTCTGTTTGCTGGCAGTCACCCTTTCACTGCCTCATGGTTCTGGAATCTTTGTGCACATGCTGCTTAACCTCTTATTGCAGAACCTAACACCCTCTTTCTCCATGAACTTCTACCAGTGAAAATCTGAGCTATGATAAATAATATATAAAAATGATGCAATGTTCCCAACAAGATATTTTCATTATGGAATTGAAAAGGTAAAAGGTAAAATAAAAGGTGAAAAAGCCAAGTGAATTACTCCATGGCATGTGAATAATACTCTTTCAATTCAAATGAAATTTTACCTGTCTCTAAATGGATTTGCTGACATTTATCAGATGGTAAAAAATGTTGGAAAAAATCCTGTTATGGCATTCCAGAAATGTTAAAGTACACATTGATTACTGTCACCAAGAGTACTGAAAACCTGGTCTGCTTCTTTAAACAGCAACTGAAAACCAAGAATATGTATTAATTACTTTGAAATTCAAACTATTACCAAGAGCATTTTTTCAGTGTCAAATGTTAGCTGATATCCTTTGTCTACCTCTTTACAGCATTTTCAAATAATGTTATTTTTCGGTTATTGTCTTTAAAACTCTCCATCTGAGCTTTTGGTTATTTCTAGTACACAAGGGTATTTAAAGAAAAAATTGTTTTTCAAATGTGTTTGCTTAGTTACAGATATTACTTACACCTTAATTTTCCTCTTAAAATTTGGACTATCTAAAAATGTGGTGAAATAAATTTTATGGCTGTGCAATATTTTCCATTTTAGTTATTCTTAAATTCAAAGCATAGTTCCCTAGCCACAGGAGCAGGAGCATGACTCAGTGGATTTAAGACACCTTTGAATTATTTTGTTGTTCTGTCCTGTGATTGGGCCACTCTGCCTAGCTTATGTCCAGTTATTACTGGCCGTAGCGGAAGCAGAGAGCTGTGTACTCCTGTGACTTGGACATAAACTGCCTTCTATATATATGTTATTGAATAGTAAATGCATAAATTATAGTATAACATATACTACTTCTGAGCTTATTCTCTTAAATTACCAGTATTTTAATAATTCCATTTTCAAAAAAAAAAAAAGAAACAAGAAAACCCAAAGTTGTTAATTGTTAAATTTGTCCCATCAAAGATTTTCCATGATTGGAAGGTAACATAAAATTGTAATGAAACATATTGATAACTCTCAGAGCTACTGAAGAGTTGAAAACTGTAGCACTGAAGCAATATATTGGAAAAAAAAATAAAGCTTGTATTTGCAAAGAAAAAGTGGGCTTTTTTATCCAAGAAATATTTGGATTATTTTCTAGAGTACCATTTTTCTTTTAAGCATTGTAGAGTTAATATGAATTATGTTTGAACAACTGTAGTAATATTTCCAAACTATTTCTATTTATATGCATTTTGATACAAATTGAAAACTACTGTGATTCTATTACATTAATTCAGCAGCTAAAGTAGATGGAAGTAAATTCTGTCTGTATTTTGACATTGCTTTATAAATAGCTCATAAATTGTAGAGGAACAAATCTAGTCTATTTTAGACCTATTTTCAGGATTTTATAGATTTCAGTAAAAACACTTCTGTCTTTTCCTTCTGCATCATGTCTTCGTCTTTGGAAATCTACCTACCATCATTGAAGATAAATGCCTTCATCCCTTGATCTTCAAAGATATCTCAAATATCCACCCCCATACTGTACCTCCCAAAAAGCAACCTTAAGAACGTACAAGAGTGAGGTTATTAAGGTCAAGGAAAAAAATGGAAACATTCTAAGGGCATCACTAGAAGATTATGGAATAACAGAAATTGAGGTCCATATATGTTGGAAAGGTCCTTTAGATCATTCAACTTAACTGTAAACCCAGAACATTGTGGATCAGACCAAGGGGCAAACATTGATGTGCCACTTCTAGGCTTTTCTCTAATGAGATAATGAGATTGATTTTATCCCTTTTCCCTTCAATTATAGGTAAAAAAAAATAATTCTTTCCACAAGCCATGATTGCTCCTTCACAAAGATCTTTTGGCCTTTTGAGACAGGTGTACCCTATCCGTCATCAATAAGTCTGAGCCATCAGGATCAAAAAACTCCAAATTTTGCCTGAGATGCCAGTCTGGAGCCAGAAGCCATGGAGCCAGGTACTGATATTGTTGGTCTCTGTGTTTCTCCTAACACCATTCCTGGCAACTGACAGTTGAGAGCACTGGTGTGCTCCTGACATTTTAAACAGTTGTTCCAATGCCTTGAAGGCTCTCTTGATTGCCCTATAACTCCTTAATGCAACTTCATGTCTGCCTACAAGAGAAATCAATATTGGGTAATAATCAAGAAATCAATAAAGGATAGTAATCCATGGCCATCTAATATTAGGAAGATTTTTTTGTCATGTCTTTCAACTAGGCCACAGGGAAGTAGCAGAATTCCCTAAGAAGTGGGTCCAGTTGTTATGTTTAGTTATTTCAAAGGATATTTTTGTAGTGTCTAGTCCTCTTAAAATAATGGAATAGGATTTCTCTACTTCTTGTAATGCCTTCTGCCACTTTAATATCCTTTTACTTCTCATATTCATTGCTTTAACTTTCCTCTGTGCTTTGGAATAATTTCCCTTTTATTGATTTACTCCATCTGTTTCTTTCTTCTATCACATTATATCCTGATAAAAAACATAATCTGTTTCTTTTCAACTGAAAATGACTGCTTGGATTGATTTTATAATATGCCCTATACAAACTGAAACAAATAGAGCAGACAAGTAAAAACATAAGGCTGCACATTAAGTATATTGTAGATATTTTAATGGCTTTCAAACACTTGATTGCTGTGTAGTTCACTGTGAATTGTGACCAAAAGGAAAAAAAAAAAAAAAGAGAAAGAGCATGTACTTGGATGAAAGCTATTTCTATCCATTAAGAGAGTCTATGGTAATTTCTTCTTCAGTGGCAGGATAATCCTCACAGTGTTGTTAAGAAATTGTACATTCTTCTCTACTTATTTCCATGACCTTAATTGATCAATTTGAGAAAGAAATGGTCTTTTATGATAAAAGCAAAATAAAAGCCAGTAATTGACTGAAAAGCATGGGTCCAGCTATCTAAAACCACTTTCAACTAATGGAAACCTGCATAGGTGGTACAAAAGTTTCAGCCAATAACAAAAAGGTCACATCACTTTAAAAATTTTTTAAAGGAGTAGTGAAGACAAAATGTCTTTATAACAATTATGGACACTACAACTTAGAAAAGATGGATAGAAGAAATGGCACTAAAAATAATCATAGAATTGCAGAAGCATTTAGATTGGAAAAGACATCAGAGACCATCTTAAATGGATCATCACAGGAATTTAGTACTATGTATTATACCCTTTTTTGGCGTTCTTTCTGCACTCTCTTTTGATTTCATCTCTGCAGATATAAATCTCCAAACATTGCCATAATATCTCATAATGCCTGAGCCTGTTCAGCAAAGAAACTGGGCTGTCATGATGTGATCCTTTCTCTCATAAAACCAAAACTTAGTTGAGATTTGTAGACTTTTTTTAAATAAAAAAGCACTAACATACAACAAATGTAGTCCAAAACAAGGTCATTCCAGAAAGCAGCACTGTGCATTATGAAGATAATGATGCTCATTTTTGTCAGAGTTTCAGGAAAGTAATACCATAACCCTCAACTCAAACTGTTCACACAAGTAGTTTTCTTCCTAGCTTCCTAGTTGAGCTGTGATATTACGAGTTCAGGGAGTGAAGAGTCAATAAGGATTCTGTTCATATTAAACTACTACAGCTAAATACAAAAACTGCGTTTAAAAAGCATATCAGTGGAAGCATCTAAAGTAATTATGTATATGATGGGGACAAATCAGCACTTTTATTTATTTGGAAAATCAGTGTGCAAGAAGATGCAGAAGCTGAAGAGAACATAACATCAGTAACACATTTTTTTCAGGATTGTGACTAACGCTACCGTGTTTCACCTCTTTGCCTTCATGTGCCTACTGCTTTTGGCAGCTATAACAGAGGGAGTAAAAGAAACAGGCTGACAAATGCATTGTGAGACCTGTCTATACTAATCAGCTGATGTTCAAATAAGAATTTGTGTTTCTCAAAAATGCTTGAAATCCCTTTCATCACAGATTTAAAATAAGTTATGAAAATAATTCTTAAATGCAATCAAGTACAATTTGGATTAAATTAATCCAGGGTATAATTTTGTCCATCATCTCTATAAAAGGAGAAAAAGAAGAAGCCTTTAAGTATTATAAATAGTAATTGTTTCAGAATTCAGCTTGTATTTGGTAAGAGCAAGCCCAAATCTACTTTGTATGAATTTAATTCTTCATTATATTTAGTAACCACACTATAGTTCTTTCAGAGAAAATATTAATCTCATAAAAGATTTTTTTTCTCAGTATATGGGCTGACAAAACCATATATATAGTCTGACTATTACAATAAAACACACAAGAAACACATTTTTCCTTTCTTCTGAAGACACAGGTGGCACTTTTTCCCCTCAATATTTGGATTATATGTCCTCATTTGGTCTTCAATACTTCCGCCAGTTTTAAAACAAGTAATTGTTCTTTTTCATGATGTAACTCATATTGTGTTCATTGATAAACACAAATTAAGCATTCTAAAATATACTCAATAAAGACTGACCCATTTGAAATTAATTCATCCTCATATTAATATTTCTTTTCCATGTGCCTTCTGTAATAAATTTTGCACACACATATATGTACAGTGCCTATTATATCTTTGGCAGTCTTTATTTTCCACTCTTTCATTTAATTTATAAATCAAAAATGTAAATGAGGTGAAGGAAGGGTTTTGGGGTTTTGTTTTGTGTCGGAATCCAGAACATCCCTCTGGGTGCCCTGGATGGCCAGAGCTGCTGGCAGGGGGCTCTGAGACCCTGGCATGCAGCCAAAGACACACGTGGGGTTTCGATCTTAGCCCGTGGAGCAAATTTCGATCTTAGCCCGTGGAGCAAACTCTGTATGAAGAATTACAAGCCACACACACAAGTTTAGGTATTGTAGTAGAAGTAGTCACGAAGTGAAAGGAAGGATTTTTGAGTGCTGTACAGGGGGGTTTTAAGCCTTGTACGCAGGGGTCCAAGTTTTGTACATGGGGGTCAGGAGATCCAAGATGGAGGGATTTGGGTGTGCCCTGTCCTCTTTCTTTCTCCTTCCTAGCCTCCATGTCTTTGGTGATGTTGGCACTCACAGATTGGTTTAGAGTAGAAAGGCACTATTCAATATAGATAGTAGGCATTGGGGAAAAAGTATAAACATGTAATACATAATATATGATATAAAAGATGGCACCAGCCCCCTGGGAGGGCAGTGTGCCTTTGTCTGACCTGCTGAACGAGCCACAGCAGTTCAGGAGAAGAATCTTTTAGATAACCAGCAATAAACAACCTTGAGACCGGACAACAGAAGACTACTGAGTCTTTCTTCGAAGGCACGGGTTGGAGGAGAGACTTTTCCATCTTTCGGGGTCATCCCAATCTGGGGTGAAACCCCACATCTGGCGTCCCTGGGTGGGCAGGAGACCCGACAGTTTTGGTTAGTATTCTACCTGATTCCATGAAAATCAATGTTTTATTCTCATGGACTCCATTCACGCACATCTAATAATAGACAAGATCACTATCCATAGACCTATCCTGGGGTCAAAAACTGCTCAAGAATTTCCAAATTAATCTGGTCAGTTATGCATTACTGCACACAAATACAGGTCTAAAAACAAGTTCAATTAAGTTGATATATTAGAATTTTTATGGGAAAAAATGGTACCAGGCTAAGGTGCTCTAAAGTTGTTGTTGCAATGTAAAATTAGTGGCTCTTCACATGTAGTGTTATGCAATCTCAACTCAAAGTAAAGGTCTTAATGCTTAAGAGAAGTTCTGCTCTAGGTGCATGGGAATTGGCTTCATGAGCTTGCATGCCCACATCAGGCTCTCCAGATCTACTAAAAACTTAAATGTCTTCTGACACTCACAGAGAAATGGAAGACTGCTTGATATTTTATGTATTTTTAATAGATATCACAGCCACTTCTTATCAGTCTCTTAACAGTTTAGATCTAATAATAAATATATTTTGATAATTTAATTTCAAAATATGGTGGATTTTTGAAGTGCATCTGCCTTACTCTAGAAGTAAGGGACCATACTCTGTTCTTTTAAGAGCTTTCGTCACAACTTTATTGCACAAATCATGGATGGGAATCTCTTTATTCCCTCTAACTTGCATGTGAAGAATGCAACAGATGTGAACCAGGAAATAGATATGTTAGTAATAAATACATATTTTTACTATTAATAATGTTGTAAAAAACTGCATGTATATGCTGCTTTGCACAATAAGGAGGACAGCCTTAAGCCTGGAAACCATACAAAACCATCCATGCCTTTTTCTTCTCTCTTTTTTTGTTTGTACTCTCTTCCCACATGTATCAGCAGCACCGGCGCAAGATTTGCAGAAAATCTACGTCTTGTTGTTGTTGTTGTTGTTATGGTCATGACCTCAGAAACTGTATCAGTCTGTTAAAAGCAGTCTGTTATGTGACAGTCTTAAAGCAGTCCAACTAGGAGCAATAATCAGTCCTGGAAATAAATTATGACATTCAAGTTTTCTATTCACCTTCTTCTAAACAAGAAAGACAAAGTAGTCTGGTTAGGACATATGGATGCAGGAAAAAAAAAATACATTGTTTCAATTTCTTCTGGTAGTTCTAAGCAATTTTTGTATTTTCCAGTACAAATATAGAGACATCTATGACTAGAGTATCAAAATGTTTTAAATCACCAACACTACTGCTTTTTACTTATAATATAATCTTATTACTTTCTTAGGCCCACATATCTATCTTTCAGTCAGAGATGGAATTGTTATTTACTTAGTCTTTTTTTCAAATTATGATAAGCAGAATGGAAATAAACAATACAGTGCAATTTTACACAATGTCTATTGCCTATTGAGTTCACATCTCGTAAAAAGTCACCATAAAGCTTTTGAATCATTTCACTTTGATATAAATCTGTGGATTTCTGTGTAAAGGTTGTAATTGCACCTACTGTAGTTGGAACTGCACAGACTAAAGTGTAAAGTAATGCTATTGCAAATAGTGTAGATTTGAATATAATACATACATAACTAATGACAAGAGAAAAATACTGGGATGATTTGAGATTCAGATCAGTATATTAACTTGTTCATCAAATAAAATCACAAAGAAATTTCCAGCCCTTTCTATGACATTGTAATTTTATGCTTTTATAATAATGCCTTGTTGGAAGGAACCTGTTTAAACCTGAGTTATTAAGAAAGAAAAATAGCAATCATGCCAGGTGTTGGCATATGTTTTGTAATACTTTCACCTGAGGAATTTGTATTAGGTTTGAGTGTGTTACACTAATACAAACTATAAATAAAACTGGAAAATATTTCAATGCTAGAAGAAATAAAATGTTCAAAGAGAGAAAATTATGTTTGTCACTGTTTTTTTCTCCTTATATTGGATGTAGTTTCGTAAAACCTAAATGTTCAGGAATATTGTCTCTCTCACTATTACAGATAGGTTGTTTTAAATTATTTTACATATTTTATTTTTAAAAATAGACTAGTTATGTAAAGTGTGCTAAAACCAAATAAATCGTTGGGCATTATTTCCCTGATTCTGTGTAATGTTCAGAAGTACTTGAAAAACAGGTATACATTACAGTGGAAATGGTAACATAATTTTTGTCTAGAAATGGATGCAAAGCTTGCTCTTATCTTTTAAACGGGAAGAAAAGATGTTCCTGTAAATTACCGGCATGTCAGTCTTGCCTCTGTGCCTGGGAAGTTCATGGAACAGATCTTTCTAGAAGTTGTGCTATGGCGCATAGAAGGCAGGGAGATGATTCAAGATACCAGCATGACTTCACTAAGGGCAAGTCCTGCCTCACCAGTCTGGTGGCCTTCCATGATGGACTGACTGCATCAGTGGACAAGAAAAGGGATGTTCATGTCATCCACCTGGCCATCTGCAAGGCCTTTGACATGGTCCCTTTGGTACCCTTATCTCCAAATTGAAGATACTTGAATTTGATGGGTAGACTGCTCAGCAGATAAAAAATTGATTGGATGGTCACATCCAAGGGGTAGTGATCAACAGCTCAGTGTTAAGATGAAAACCACTGACAAGTGGTGTTTCTCATGGGTCTGTGTTGGGACTTCCTTAATGCCATAGAGAGTAGGATGAACTGCAACCTCAGCAAGTTTGCAGAGGGCATGAAGCTGAGCAGTGAGGTTCACATCCCTGAAGGATGCAACATCATCCAAAGGGACCTATACAAGATCAAGAACTGGATCCATGTTAATCTGATGAGATTCAAAAAGGCCAAGTGAAAGAGATTGAGTCAAGTGGTGGCTTTAGTATAGGCAATGTGGTGAAGGGATTGAGAGCAAACTTTTGGAGAAGAACCTGGTTGTACAGGTGGATGACACGCTCAATATGAGCTGGAAATATGCATTCCCACCCAAAAAGCCAACTGCATTCTGGGCTGCACCAAAAGCAGCACATTGCGGGAGGGGATTGTGTTCCTCTATTCTGTTTTCCTGAATGTCTATCTGAAGTACTGTGTTGAGCTCTAGAGTACTCAGTACAGAAAAGATACAGACCTGTTGGAGGCAGGTCTAGAGGAGGGCCACAAAAATGATCAGAGGTGTGGAACACTTATCCTGCCAAGACAGTCTCAGTCTTTCTGGAAATAAAATGGAAAATTCACTATTAAGAGCATTGAATTAAAGACTTTATTTCCAAGAGTAAAAGACCACTAGACTGAACATTCCTTTATTCACCTCTTGGCTAATGTTGAGGACATATTGAGAATTTACTCATCATAAACCTGTTCAATGAAATAAAGACTTCTAGGGGTTTACATACATTGCAACATTCAACATTTCCAGGACCCTCCCCAGTCCAGACCCAGTTCCTCACATCATAAATGCTTTATCTAATTTCATCTTGCTGCTTTTTCATGGAGTAAGACTGCCATTTAGGATCCTATTATTGACATAATTTTGGGGGTGGCAGTCAGTGTTTCCTGTCCTTTGGGTGAACTTTCATGCTGGCAACTTCTAGTGCATCCTTGGTCCAATTCTGCTGAGTCACAGTTTTTCTATCATATGACTTTAATTACTATTATGACATTACATCTATCTTTGATTAAAGGATAACTCAAAGCTTATCTGGCTAGATATCACTTTGTTGAATTTGCTGTTCTAGCTAAACAATCATCATTGCTTGAGTTTTCTGGGGTGTGTAGGCCTATGGAGCAACTCCATACAAGTACAGTCAGGATATACCTTAATTTTCTCAGGGTAGTTGTCTCGTTCTTCTGAAGCTAAACTAAACACATATTTAAACCAAAACCAGCTTAAATAACAAAACATATATTTCCTAGCTAATTACAGCACAGCTCCTTGCAAAATTCAGAGGGCCACCAGACTCCTGGTGGCCCTCTGAGTACATACAACTCCTTTTCAGCATACGAATAATAGCATATGTGTCTCTTTCATGGAAACACATTAGAAAACTGAAGGCAAATAGGTTAGAGAAGCAGGGGAACTGTGAAATGTGAATTTAATTTTTTTTAGTTATAAGAAAACTTGCAGTGAACCAAATGTCCCCTGATTTATTCAGCTGGAAATATAAGAGTAGTGTCTGAGAAATTGTGGAAATTACTGAACCTTAAAATGTTGCAATTACAGGTGAAGAGAAGTGATATATATTCATAATCATGGTGAACACAAGTGGTATCAGGTTTTGAGGATTTCCTTGGAATGTTGATGCCTCACGACTTTCAATTGCATTATCCTTAACATATCAATTCACATTATGAATTTAACTGAACAGAACATCCTTCATTCTGTTCCTAAACCAGGAAGTATGTATATTTGTGAATGGTTCATGTAGAATAATTAAAGAAAATAGCACATCATAGGGCTGGCAACATGAGAGATCAGGTTTCTTTTTGCATCTCATCACAGCAATGGGGAAGAACAAATAGGCCTGTATTCTCATGTGATACAAGTTGGATTGAGGACCTGAAATACAATGACATTAGGTACAATATAGGTGATTCTTTCTTATTTTTTTTCCAAATTATTGATTTTCATAGTACTTTGCAAAAATTGCAAAACATTGTCATATGTGTGCAAATTTAACTTCATAAATTAGTCTTAATTTTAACAAATATTTTGAATGAAAATTGTTTAAGTAATGATTTCATGGCTGGTAGATGTTTCCTTTGGTATTTCTAGAAAATGATTTTTTTCAGTCCAAATTTAATTAAATTAAATGCACATATATAAAAATATATAAAAAAAAATCAGACCTTCTTGATCAATAGGCAGAAAAAAAATTACTTCAACCTAGAATATCTATTTTAGGGTTATTCCTACCATTTATTTTGAATTCAACATCTTAATTTGGGATGTCAGGAAACTGAAACCTTGAAAGTTTTTACATTATTATCTTTTCAAAAATTAATATTACAGAACCAGAGCAATTTTAATACTCAATCGCCCATAATTACAGCTTTTCTCCTTTCCTATGCACAGCCCTAAAAAATGCAACCCAGATATGTGTTCCTCATCTTTATTAAGATTTCTCTTAGTTGCAGTACTTGCTATCATTCAGCCTTCTCTTATTAATATGTAGACTAGAATTCCAGCAGCCAAATCAAGCTTGAAGTACATTTGTGCAAATTTTCTTGTTCAAATTACCTCTTACCTCCTGCATTTCATGTTGGTGTTCAACAAACATTTCTAGCACAAACAGCAGTAGATAGATATACTATTGATGGTGGATGAAATATGGTAATATTGAACTTCTTTAATTGTTAGATTTTGTTAATTAGTAGATAGATGACAATTAAAAATGTAACCCAATGATTTAGTGGTATTTTATCAGATTTTTGCATATGACTACTAGTAATAAAAATTTTGTAAAATAAATTTAAATAGTCCAATTAAAAGATGACAACTTATCATATACACAGGGTGTGCTATACTTACAGAGTTAAGAATTATTAACAAAATTTAAGCAAATGCCTGATGCCTTGTTAGGTTCTTTACTATTTAGCCAACTGTCGTAGACACTTCCTGAAAGACTGACATGTCCTTAAAGCAAAACACTTTTTCTATGTTCTATAGATTCTAGTTATAAATATTTGCAAATGTTTGTTCATTTAAATAAAGTGAAATGCAACATGGTGGATGTTATTCTTCTATTAATAAGCAGTGGTGCTAGAGGAAGGGCAAGTTAAGCAAAGTAATATCACCTAAACATGTTTATTTTTTAAAATATATTGAATTCCCAATCAATTGAGTTTTTAATCAACTGATTTTTTTTGTTAGTTTTTAAATAAAATTTGAAAAATGCTGTAATGTCTTTGAACTTTTTCTTAGTAGTGCTCTAAAATTTTTAATTAATAAGCTGTATTTTTAATTACAGTAGGAGGAAAACTAGCAGTTAATTGATTAATCTCTTTTTTTCCACTTCATTGTATCCTGTTCAAACACTGACTGTGGAATTGTAGAACGATATCTATGTAGTTAGACATATGAAGACATTTCATGTCTCTCTTGTTATTTTGAGGAATTCTGTTTCTTCTCAGATTTCTAGTTCTAATTGCATTCGTTCTTAGTGATCAACTGCATTCAGTTCTGTAACTAACTAAGTTACTCCTTTAAATTTTGAGAATATATGTTATATCTAGAATATGTTATATCTCTCTCTAAAAGCTGTGACTGTAGGCAATTTTTGCTAAACTATTTCATCCATTATTGGGGCTAAATTATGGTCTTTTTACGGGAGTAATAAGTCAACATGGTAATATTTCTTTTGATCTTCCCATATTACAGATTTGCTCTTATATTCAAGAAATAAAATGCATGAGTCACAAACCCCGTTCTGAATTCCTTATCTCATCAATCTCAAATCAGTTGGCAAAACAAAATCTCTTAAATAATATCAAATAGTTTTGATGCTTCATTATAAAGTTGTTACACTATACTTCTTTATTTTACAAAATAAAAAAGACCTACCAAATTTAATCCAACCATACCACGATATTTATTTTTAATTTTCTAAAATTAATTAGTTTTGAAAGTCTTTAATTTCTCTCCAAAGTGAAACAACAAAAAATAGTAATTTTATCTCAACATACTATTCCAGAATAAGAGCATGAGATAATCTTAAGCTAATGTGTATAAACTCTTCATCTACTGTCTTTACACATGGCATCACCATTTATAAACCATGACATCTGAATTGCAAGTTAGGATAATATAAAATCATCTATGCAGAAAACACAAGATTAATTTGTAGTGTTTAAGTACAACATTTTCATATCAGTGATCACACAAATGAAGTCCTAGTCTTCAAAAAATAATAATTATTTGCTTTTTTGATTATTTTTTATTTATGGTGTCAGTAATTATACTAGCTGATTATTAGTATTGCTACCAGATGTCAAAAGTAAAAGTTTCCAGAAAAACATATATATTTGAACAGTACTGAAATTTCTGGGAAAGGCTTACACTCAATTTAGTACTCTCTAACACATTCAGAATATTTTCTTAGGAATGGTTAAAATCCAGTCTTGTATTTTTTAGATGAAGAATCTTGATTTTTAGCTTTATATCCACTTCAGATTATTCATTGTCTTTTTTTGGCAACTCCAGTTTTTATCAACATATATGTTTTCATCTGAGTGTCACTTAGGGTTTTCACATCTCAAGTTCACATTTTTTTACTGAGCTTACAGGTTTATTTTTTGTTGCTATTTTAATATTATTTATTTTCCTGGTTTACGTAAAGACCTGTCAAAGGACTATAGGTAATCTTGACTCATAAAAAGAAATCAAAACAAGCAAACCCAAAGCCTTTCAAGTTTAATAAAATCATTTTCATACTTAGTTCTGTTAGAGATTAGCAGCCCAATAACATTTTTTGGGAAACTTAATTAGAACTTAATTAGAATGCACAGATTTGAAATCAATCTAAAGATCCATCAAATCAAAATATTCATGTCTATGCCAGCATGCACCAGTCATTTTCTTTCAAAAATTTCAGCACAGATTCAGTGCAGAATAAATATAACTTATGGTGTTTTGGGGTGGGATGGAGTTAATTTTCTTCATGGTGGCTAGTACGGTGCTATGGTTTGAATTTGTGCTGTAAACAGTGTTGATAACAGAGGAATGTTTTTGTTATTGGTGAGTAGAGCTTGCTCTGAGTCAAGGACATTTCTTCTTCTCACCCTGTCAGTGAGCAGGCTGGAGGTGCACAAGAAGACAGGAGGGGGGACACAGCCAGGACAGCTGACCCCAGGTGACCCAAAGGGATATTCCAGACCATATGACATGCTCCATATGCAAAGCTGGGGGGAGAAGAAGGAAGAAAGAGGATCTTAGAGGGACAGCTTTTGTCATCCCAGGTCACACCTGATGGAGTCCTGCTCTTCAGGGAATACCTGAACACCTACCCCTCCATGGGAAGCAGTGAATTAATTCCTTGTTTTGGTTTGCTTGTGTGTGCTGTTTTTGTCTTACCTATTAAACTGTTTGTATCTCAGCCCATGGGTTATCTCACTTGTACTCTCTTTTGATTCTCTCTCCTGTTCCACTGGCATAAAGTCAGTAGCTCTGTGGGACATGGCTGGGGTTAAACCACGACAACTGCATACATATAAATGCTTCTTTATTTAAGAAGGAAGTACATACCTGTGGATCATTTTACCACCACTAGGGGTATTGATAACTAAATGAAGGTAATTCATTCGTACTCTCTACCAAAATTTAGTCTTTTTTCTTTACTCTCCAATTCCTACTATTCCCCTGATGCCCGTGTTAGGTGTTTGATATGCAGAAAACATTGGTACATAACTTACAAGATGTAGAGACTTAGACAGTGTGATCAATTTACAACCTGTGACACTTCCCTCACCAGCAAACATGTATAAGAGCCTCTGAATGACAGACACCCTAACTATAAAGTGAAAAACCAGAATCTGATACTTACTATGCCTAAAGAAGCTTCTCTTTCCACTGAATGTGTGACTCTCTTACCTGGCTTGCATGGTCTGTTTCTTCTTCAGAAAGGAGGACAATGGCAGCAATCCCTTTTTGTAATTATTATGATAACTGTCAAGAACCTATAATCTTCCAAGAATAGTTGATTCTTCACAAACACTTAGCTATTCAGTCTGAACTAGAGGGACAGGTAGAAAACCTATTTGGCATTTTTCTTTCTGGAGACAGGCAAAGGATGATTACAGCTGCAACTTGAGTTTGACATGAATCTGTGGCATTTCTGAAGAATCTTGTGGCTGGAAAATGCCAAAGGTTGTTGAAGGGCTTGGCAATTGCTGCAATATAGAAATTCCAGTATCAGGTCAGGACAGACCCCCAAGAACTGTGGAGATATGGACACACCTGAGAAATTCCAATAAAAGGACACAGATATGTTTATGAATAGCTCCTGTTAGGAAAAACTGAGAAAGATTTAACAATTCAGCCCAGAGAAGAGAAGGGTCAGAGAGATTTTCATCAATATATAAATAAGTGATGGGAGGGTGCAAAGAGGAGGGGGAGCCAGACTATTTTTAATGGTGCTGAGAGGCCATGAGCACAACTTGAAGGACAGGAAGTTCTCACTGAATGTCCAGAAACATTTTTAACTGTGACCACGACTTGAGAACTGACACAGGTTGCCCAGAGTGGTGTTGGAGTCATCCTCACAGGAGATATAAAAAATCCATATGGGTAAAAAAGCCCATTCTGAGCAACTGCCTGGAGATGGCTGTGCATTAGCAGTAGAAGTGCACTGTATGACCTCAAGTACTGAGGTCCCTTCTAACCTCACCCATTCTGTCATTCTGTGAATCCTGCTCACTATATTTTTCTATTTTAACAGTGGCCTATGAAAAAAATTTAATGAGAAAATTGTTGCATGCAATTTTGTATTTCTTTAACCGTGGTTTTACTTTGTCACCTCTTTTGTAAAAGAGTGATATGACAGGATGTACTCCTAAAGAACTTCTTTTATCAGTGAGTTTTCTTCTCATCTTTCTGACTGATAGGCAGTACTCTTAAACTTCTTTTTTATCTGAATACTTTATGAAGTAGAAATAGGTTTACCAGTTCTCTCTCACTGTACAGAATTATCACTGAGAATTCCACAGCAGTAAGAAATCTGCTTCTATTAGAAGAATCTTAAAATGTAGATGCTCTTGTTTGCTTCTGATGCTTGCTTTGATGCCTCTGAATTAAATAGTAAGGATCGTGATTACAAGTTAAAAGGACTGTTCTACCCCAGCTAAAACTGACATCTCTGTAATCTTTGTTTTTCGATTTAGCTGTTTATTTTCTTCATTCCATGCTATTACCATCAACACTTCATGATGCTGATTGCTTCATGCTTTCCTGCACTTATGGAACATTTACCAGTTTTTTGATGATGTAACTTAAACAACAATGAAAAAAAAATTAAAATTGGTTTTCCATTTTTGTAATTTGAGAATATACAGGGAAAAACTAAAAATATCCAAGTATTGTTCCAACCTGTTAACTATGTAAGTCTCTACAATATGGAAAGGAATGTAGCTCCTTCAATATACACAGCTGTTATCACAAATATGAGTTCAGGGCCCTTTTAGAGATTATGCCTGTATTGTTTATCTTCCTCCACCAAAATCTTATATCAGTACATCATCTTGAAAACCCTTTTAAAGCTTTGTACATAAGTAAATAATTTTTCTTAACTATATGTAGAAAGGGTGTTGAAACAGTGGTAGTTTAGAGGTGTTTGGTACTGTTATTTCTACCAGTGTCCAAATTAATAACTGGATGCAATAATTTTTGGCATCCTAAGAGATTCCACAATAATAAATTTACCTATCTAAGATACAGAGGAGGAATAAAGATTCACATTATGATAGCTGTCAGAATTTTAGATAATCTGGGAAGATAAAACACATTGTATCAATGAACAAGGCAGTATGAAACACACAGGGTACAGAGGTCTGTTAATAAACAGGTATACATTATTTTACATAAAAAACAAATTCAATCTATATTCTTAGTAACATTAAAGAGTAACATAGGTAGAATATGTAGTCAAATCTCAAGTGACAGACTTACAGGAAAAAGCCAATAACTACATTTTCTAAAATCAAGTAAGCCAGCTGCTGAACTGCCTTTAAAATAGTTCAAGATAATTCAATATCTCTCATACAGATAATTTCCAAGTGCCTCAGCACTGAAAGATTTTAGGTTTATTCTGTATTTTTTGAGGTCACAACTCAGGGATAAGGAATAAGAAAAAGCAACTCTGATCTGATCCTCTGTAACATTTTATTTTACAAAGAAAACACTTCTCAATACCTTGGGAGGGATCATTGTGTCTGTCTTGGTGTAGAGTCAGAATGAAATGCTTTAAAAAAAATTTTTCCCTGAAGGTTGTCTAACTAATACAAAATCCTGGACAGAGAGGTAGTATGTCCATTCAAAATAATTTAAAAATATATCCATTTAAAATTATCTTAGTGATACCTAAAATGTTGCTAGATGTGTTTCTCAGCTTTTTCCCAGAGCAGAAGCATCATCTTTTAAGACTTGAGGCTGACAGAACTGTTCAGCTTTTCTTTGTGATTCTCCCAAGCTTAAAGGCCACATACATGATCTGCAAGAAAAAAGAAGCATGTCTATATTGAATATAGCATTTTTCTTCTTTGATAAATTCTTTAGTTCAAAATATCAACAGCTTTGGATACAGGAGAATCAATATGGGGAGGGAAAAAAGGGTTATTTTTCCAAAACTCACAGTGAACGAAAGGTGACATTTTATGCTTAATAAAAGGACCAGCAAATTTGTGCATGTAATCCTGTCCTAAGGTAAAATGAGGAGTAATATAATAATGAGGTCCTGGTGAGGAAAAAGCATGTAGAAAAATATCTATTTAAAAAGATATTATCTATTTTTCAAGAGAAATTTTCAAGTAAATCTTGTTGAAAAATTGTCTGGATAAGGAATTTTCCTAATTTGATTTCATGAAGCTAATTGATCACAAGAAAAAAGGACAAAAAATCTCCTCCACACAGACAAAATCCCAGCTCCTTCCCTTTTGTCAAACTACTAGAGAAAAAAATTTGATTTCTGGATTTTAGATCTTTTCTGCCACTTCATTACTAAAATAATTAACACCTTCTGAGACTTAATAGCCCTACCTTTGGATATGGACCTCTGACTGCAGGGTATTATTAGCAGGTAAGAGGAAACTAGAAAATATTTTATCACAATAAATCACTTTTAATTTACTAAAACACTATCCTTAAGATTTTTATTATTTCTTGCCAGAATAACTTCTGAATATGTTCTGATATGCCATATAAATATGTTGTTGTAGAAGTACACGGGATTCTCAAACAAAACTAAGGCTTATTGCTATTGCCTTAACACAGATGCTATTAAGACATACTGATATATCTAAGACATCAGCATGGAGCTGGCAAATATCACCCTAATCTTGTCATAAACCTGTCCATTTGTAAGCCAAGAGAAGAGAAGTACTCTAGGGAGTCTCAAATGACTTTTACATAGGTAGCTGAAGCTTGCCCAAGTGACAAGAGATACAGAAGGGAAAAGAAGGAAAGTGGTTTTCAAACTGCAAAGCAGGTCAGCAGCAGTCTTCAATCACTTCAAATATAGGTTCCTTGATCCTTCAGACAGTGATCTATTTTCCTAACAAACTCTTCCTTATTCTTATATGCGTCAGTAATAACACTGGTGATTCAAATGCATTATGTATGAATTTATCTGTTATTTTGCAGCTGTTTCCCACATACCTGTCATCAAGGAGTAAAAAAAAAAAAAAAAATCAAAAGTTCACTGATGAAATTTATATTACCTTTTTCTAAGGAGTTTACTTGCTATACTACTCATCTGTTTAACCATCACTTTAAAAATATGAATAAATGTTTACACACACCTTAAATATCAAAATTAAAAGAGCATAATTTTACTTAATTAAGGAGTGGAGAATTAAACAAGAAAAAGATCATGCCAGTGATAAACAGCAAAAATGTACCTGTGGCAGGACTTTCTGACTCCATTATGACATAAAAGAATGCTATATAAGTGAGTTACTAAGTTGAAACAAGCACTGAGGTATGATTTTCATTCTAGTAGTAAGGTTTATCCCTACTTGATTAAAAATTGCATTGTTCTTTTAGTGTTTCAAGAACTGAGTAAATCACAGAATAGGTAAACACCTAGTAAGGTATAGATTAGCTTCTACGTGATACCTTAATGCAGTAGTTTAATTTATAGCCTAGGTACCATGGTTTCAGTCAATATAGAGGAACTCTTGCACCAATGATATCTTTTGTTAGTTAAAGGTGTCAATTTCTTTATTAATCCTTTTATATTTTATAAACATACAGTTTGTATTTATGTCTACATACAAGTAGGTGATACAAGTTTAGGATTAACTGGGACTTCAGAGCCTACATCAAATTTTCAAAATTATACTTCATTTACTTACAAACTTGAAATCAATTCAATGGCATACTTTCAGAGATACTCTTTTAAAACTATGTTCCATGCTGTGGTAAACATTTCTTTTTTGTTTTCTGACAAGAAAAGAAGAAAAATACTTTGTTCCTAGTATTTTGGGTTTTGTTGTTGTTGTTTCCTTTTATCCTATCATAATCATACTCCACTTATCCCTGTTCTTCGAATGTTTGAACACTACAAAAATTTCTATTAAGGAATTACAGCAGCAGAAGTTTACATTCCTTTGATGTTTCCCTCTATGGGTCTTGTCTAGACAGGTGGAAGTGCAAATTTCCATGATCTGCCATTTTCCTCTTATTTGTTCTATTACATTCAAAGATTTATTCCTTTCTCTCCTTAGACCACACTCTCTTTCTACCCTTTGGATAAAACAACAATTGTAAAGCCTTTTTGTGTAAAACCAGTCTTAGAAAGTGAGCCATGATTGCTCCTGAATTATGTAAGTTCTCTTTCATCTGAAAGAAAGAGATTAGAATGACACAATAGACACAAATTAATGTCACAATGTCTAGAACATATTTTGCCCCCTTCCATTTAAAAATGCAATAGGGAAGAATTAATTGACTAGAAAACACTAAATGACAAGAATTCTTCATGTATTTGATATAAAGTAGTTTTAGAAATGATTCTGCTACATCATTAATTCTTCCACTGCTCATTGTGCCACACCAAAGTATAATCTGTACATTTATATAATCTTTACATATTTACAGCCTAATCTTTTACATACTCTTACTTTCAGCTTTCTGAAATTGGTACATATTTGCCATTTTCGGATATTACTCTTCATATTATGTCTAGGGTGTGGAGACATGCTGCCCTTGGATCACAACAACCCCATGCACCGTTGCAGGCTGGGGACAGAATGGCTGGAAAGCTGCCTGGTGGAAAAGGACTTGGGGGTGCTGATCAATGCCAGCTGACCATAAGCTAGCTGTTCAGAGGTGGCCAAGAAGGACAAGACTATCCTGGCTTGGATTAGCAATAGGATGGCCAGGAGGACCATGGCAGTGACCATCCCCCTGTGCTGCCACTGGTGAGGTCACTCCTCAACTGATGGATTCAGGTGTGGGTCTCTCATGAGAAGAAAGGCATTGAGGTTCTGGAATGAGTCCAAATAAAGACAACAGAGCTGGGGAAGGGTCTGGAGCACAAATGTGATGAGGATCAGCTGAAGATGCTGGGATGTTTAGCCCAAAGAAAAGGAGGTTCAGGGGTGACCTTACTGCTCTCTTCAGCTGCCTGAGAGGAGGTTGTAGCCAGGGAGGTGTCGGTCACTTCTTCCTAGAAATCAGTTACAGGAAAAAAGAAATGACCCTAAATTTCACCTGAGGATGTTTAAATTAGATATTAAGGAAAATATCTTTACTGAAAGGCTGGTCAGGGATTGGAACTAGCTGCTGAGTGAATTGATGGAACTGACATCCCTGACTGTTCAAAAAAATCATGCAGATGTGGCAGTGGATATTGCTTAATGATGGAAATGGTGTTGCTAAATTAACAGTTTGTTAACCTAGATGCCAGACATCTGCCTGGGCTGGATGCCTGGTGCCCACCAAAGCATTTCTCTCACTCCCCTTCTTCACCTGGACAGGATATACATCACACAATTTACAAAGACCTAGTTACAACTCAGAAAATAATACAGCAATCTAATTTGCTATATGCTTTGCTCTGCGTCTGCTCCCTGTTACGACAGCTGTGAATACAGGGCAAAAGAGCCACAATCATTTTTACTAAATAATTTAAGACTGTATATTCTGAATTTTACAACAATGAATGAGGACCAGTACAGGGCATGGTAGTGGGATGATATATCCTCTGATGTAATTCACATCTAAGTCTGACACATTTCTTCTTTTAAGCTTGAAGGGCTATTATACATATTTGGGACAAGCTGAATTATGCCAGACTGTAGGAAAGTAAAGCATCCAAATACATAGACATCTAAAGCAGCCAGATGGCAAGAAAGAACATATGTCTTGCCAAGAAGCAAATAGAAAACAAGCAAAGAGAAAATAAGTTAAAAATATTTTTTTTTCCTTAGAAGTTAATAGTTTGCAAGGCTCTGTTTTTGTTCAGAACTTTTGATAGAGAAGTCTGGACCATCATTGTTATTTCTCTATTTTTGCGACTGGTCTGAATTTTTTTTTAATTTTATTCAACAGGTTGGAACTACAGGACTGTAGTTTTTCTTCCATGGAACCTATAAAATCATGGCAGTCATGGCCTATTTAAAATCTGCAATGCAAGAGACAAGCACCAAGTTTTTCAAATACTTAAGTACCGTACAATAGAGGGAGGTTTATTCTAAAAGGTCCCTTTTATATTTTATGTAGTTATATCATTAATAGTATTGACTTACCACACGTGCATGTATATATTCCATTCCAATACAGATCCAGTGACCATATAACTGTCAGTACCTTTAGAAAATGTGTATTGTCCTCATGATTTTTCCCAATAAGTTCACAGCCTCACTTTCAGTAGAGTACTCCTCACCCTCTAAACTCTCCTTCTTATATGCCTTTTTTTTTTTTGGTCCTTTTTGTCTGGGGCAGAGTGCAACAAAACTTTCTGAAATCTCCTTTATGCTTACAAAGCAAAAACAATATCCTTCATGCCTACCTGTACCCTTATTTAAAAAAAAAAAACAAAACACAACAAACCTGCTTTCTGTGACATCCTGTATAGTAAAATCAGGCAACCCCCATCACAGGAAATGACTGGCATCTGACTCCAAGGCTTTGAAATGCTGAATGCTTGCTTTATTAAAACTATATTATATTACATTATACTATACTATATCTATATTACAAAGAATACTAAAGAATACTTACTACTAACTAAAAACTTGTGATTGTCTGCAGATCAACAGTCCACACAGCTTGGACCTGATAGGCTAATTAACATAAACAATCCCCACCAGAATCCAATTACCTAATTCCTCCAGGTAAACAACCTTCCCAACACATTCCACATGTGCAAAAGACCAGGAGCGGCAAGCAGAGATAAAAATTGTTTCCTCTCTGTGCTTCTCCAGGAAAAAAACCTGAGAGAGAGAAATATGTCTCTCTCTGTTCAGAGGGCATGTGAATACCAATTCTGAGACCAGACGTTTCATTAAACACCTTATTTCTTCCATGGCACTGAAGTCCCTTTCACAAACCAAATTTTCATATTAGACATCCTCTATATTTTTCAACCTAGTTTTCTGTCTATTTTAATGAGCAGATAGTATATGTATATTGTCATGCCTTGTAATCTTTTGCTACATTCAGTACTTTTATCTTATTCACATTTGATTTTAAGCAATTTAATATCAAAGCATTTTCCACTTAGACAATCTGTAAGGAGGGATATTTCTTCCCCACTGATGGTTTTACCCATTTAATCTGGCCTGCCACGATCTATTCAGAAGGTCAGCCAAAGGCACACTCCCCTCCCACGAGGCTGGTGCTGTCTTTTATACTAAAAACTATGTGTACTATATTTACAATTCTGTTCCAATAGCTATCACCTATGTTAGACAGTTAGATTGGTCTATTCTAAACCAATCTAAGAGTGCCACCATCACCCAAATCATGGAGGCTAGGAAGAAGAAGGAAGAAGGACAGGGCATGCTCTGATTCCTCCATCTTGGAGCCTCAGACCCCCATGTACAGAATCCTAAAATTTTTCCCTTCACCCTATGATCACTACTATTGTGCTATCTAAACTTTTGTGACTTGTAATCCTTCATACAAAGTTGGAAATTTGCTCCATGGGCTAAGATCAAAACCCTACATGTCTTTGGCTGCATGCCAGGGTCTCAGAGCCCCCCTGCCAGAGGCTTGGGTTACCCAGGGCACCCAGAGGGGTGTCCTGGGTTCCGACAATTAAACTTCAGAAAAAAAAAACCCTAATTAAACCAAACATTTCTTTCTTTTCATGCATCAGGGTCATATATTCTTTGTAGCTGATTTCTACTCTCCAAAGGATATGCTCTTCTATCATATTCTGGTTAATAACTTCCCTAATGCTAATTAAAATCTTCTTCTAATTATCTCACTGTAATAAACAAATACTTTTCAGGACAATCCTTAAATGAATGTAGTTACATAAGCATTCATGTAATTATTATAAATCGTTTTGTTAATTAATTAATTATCAGAAGCCAGATCTCAAGCCTTGTAGTGAAATTTTACATTGTTCCCATGACTATACACTAAAATATTGATGTAGAGTGAGCTTTCCTGCTTTAGAAGGGCAGATGGGAAAAAATTATACTGCAGAAATGGGGATGTATCAGCACACAAAGTTGGAAGAGATGGACAGCACATGTTTCAGGAAATCTTTAAGCAGAAAGTGTTCAAACTCATCTAAGTTATGTCAAATGGTATTCCAGATGAACTGGTCTTTAAAGTGTGCATAAGTTTCTCACCATGCTAATTTAGTTGCTTTTTACAACTGAAATTTCTACACTGAATATCTTAAGTGCATTTTATATGGTATACTGGAAGTGTGATTTTTGTACTGGTAACAAAATCACATATTTACGCTTCATCCTATCACACTAGTATTCCTACAACTGCTTCTGGGTTTTGTGGCATGTTACACAATGAGTGTAGTTGTTTGTATTGTCTTCTTCTAATAAAAATTCCACAAAAGAGCTCAAAGTATTTTTTGGTTAAAAAGCATCCCATGCCAAAAGGTAGTTGAGTGATGGGCCTAAGAATGCTCCTCTCTATTTGTTAATATCCTATTTTCCCTTGAAGGTCTAATTCAGCTGGTGATTCAAATGAATGAACGTGTAAATATATTTAGTAAAAAAGCCCCTAACGAGCCACAACAAAAAACACACACCACAACAGAGATCTAACTTGTGCTGTCATTACCATGATGGAAATTACAGCTCCTTCTTTTACATATTTAGCAAAAGACACAGTCTACCTTTTCTGCAATTTTGTATTATTTAAATATGGCTTTCCTATCGTCCTTGTGGGCATTTGAGATAACAGATTAGTTATGTATGCAAATAATCTTGCATCTGCCATTTCTTGTACTATACGAAAGTGCAAACAAAATTACCTGACTTTAATGTCAGGTGCCTTAATTTAGATTGACAATGAAATAATAGTGATTTGGTATGACAGTGTGTGTCTGCATGCAGATGAAGTTATATATTCATCCACTTCTCACTTTCTTTTAGCATAGAAGAAGAATTACAATAGCTTTACATTTAAAAAAGTGATTTTCAGTATGGTACCCCAAAGTTGAAGATGAAAGGCTATGTCTGTGGTCAGTGCTTCTCTTTTTGAAGTTTAAATTACCATTGCAAAAGTCTGTGGAATTATTGTGAAATACTTCAGTGTAAAAGAAATCCCAACTGGAATTGAAGTAAAACTCCATAAAATTTTCTTAGGGTGATACCACAGTGTGATCAACAGATAGGATTGGGAGGAGGAAAAGCAAATGAATGTAAGAAAAATGAAGAGGAGTGAAGCAGTGCACAAACTCTCTGGGAAATTAAATCTTAACATCTACTGTGATGGAATACCTTAACAAATGTTAATGCCCAGGCAACCTGCTCCAGCATTTCATATTGGGTGCTTGTTATTAAGAACAGACAACTCTAACAATGGTAGAAATAAATGAATTACATTGTTTCAGATTTTTAGAGTGGCATAAAAATATATGTTTCAATATGGGTTTTGGAGGTGAATTGTTCTTAATACTTACATAAAATCACCAGTTTTCATGTATACAGTTTTGTACCACTTGTAGCATGATTACATATTATGAATTACATCTAGTTTTTAATACATTCACCAATTCTCAAAGTCTGCCCACAAAAATATCTGCTGCCTCTTGACCACCATTATTTTTATCAACTTGATCAGTAGGAACACAGCAGACATTGAACCTGATAGAGCTTAGTAGCTTCACTTCTAGAAATGCAAGCAAGAACAACCTCATAGACCCTAAATTTAATTTAAGTACCCTTCCTTGAAGAATCTGTTTAATCAATCATAATTGTAAAACAATTACTGGAAGTTTTCTCAGAAATATTCATGTGATTATGAATTTTTAACTTCAATTACCTAATTATGAATAATTTAACTTTTGAATATACTTTTTTTCAGAATGTCTCCTAAAGAGTCCTTAGATAATTTTCTGCTCTCAGACAAAGTGATTATTTTTTAAATTAATGAATTTATTTAGGGATTTTTTACCATTATTAATGTTTTCCCACAAATTAATTAGTGTTCCAAAACTCTCATATGCAATTTTAAATCCTGAAAACATGAAGGAACTGTTTCCACAACCAAGATTAGCATAAATGCATGTCTCATATCAGCCAGCCAAACTAAATGCCTCACCATCCCATGTGTGGCAGAGACGCATGCGGCGTCCAGATATCCTTGGGGTGTGAAGTCAGCTCTGTAGCTCAGTCTAGCTGAAAACATTCCTAATGACCTACTGGACCTCTGGTGTTCAGGAGGAGTTGCTGTTTTCCAGTAAGAAAATAAGGAATAGAAATAATAAGGAAGAGAAAATATCCAGTGGCATCACCATCTATCTCCTATTCAAATCTAACTGGATTGTGATTGAACCAGTGTTGCTAATTCTGGCAACTGGTTTAAAAGGACTAAAAAAATTACTGACATGTTGAATTTTTCTGCGTTGCACCATATTGCCATTGCCCTGGCAACTGGTTTTACTAGTAGACTTACCTGCTTTCCCGCTTATTTAGTAAGTACTGAAAATATGATCTGTTTTAAGAAAACTCAGAAGTTCCTTTGAAAAATAATTTTTCCTTAGTAAAAATAGAAATGTAGTGATTTGTAAATCTAGAAGTTAGATCATGCCCTTAGTCTAAGATGAACTTCAAGTAAATGTTTGTAAATAAAAAAAAAGAAAAATGTCTGGCACCTGTTATGTGTGGTAGTCTCAAAACAATGCAATGGAAAACCAAGCTAATATGTATAAAATGGCTTTGTCTTAAAAGTAAAAATTTTAGACCAACTTGCATTGTGAAATTACTTCACACGTGCAGAAAACTTTAAATAGCTGTTGTTACATTCCAGTTTTATATGACAGCAAAATCAGTTTGGTCATCAAAATCTAATTAATTTATTCACTCATAGAAACTTCTTCTTAAGTTTTCTTCTTCCTAATCAGTCTTGTGTTCAGTCATTTTAATTTTAACAAGCTGAAAATGGCAACTTTGTACATAGAGCTTTAAACTTCACTCAGTATTCAGCACTTTTTTAGTAATAATGACATCCTGTAATTAAACAAAACATATTACTCTCTAAAAAAGTTATGTCCTAGGCTGTGTTGCTAGGAATTATTAATGATTTGAACCTATTTGGTCAAAAAACCTGAATGATGGTGATTGTTTTTTTTGAAAAATGTCATAATAATAATATTAAAATTTGGTTATTATTTAATTTTAAAATCTGTAACATAACCCCCAAAATGACACCTCCTTAAAAAAAAAAGTATAATAAAATGCATGACTATCCCTAGGTTCTAGAGTTATATCTATCCCACAAGAAATGTACTGTTCTTAAAAAAATCTGTTCACCCAAAAGCAATCAAAAAATCCAGAATCTATTTCTGCATGTTGTAATACATGTTTTTGCCCATATCAAATAAAATATTTACCAACTGTCTTATTCTTTATTAAATGAGCTGTGTCATTAATGAAAATTAATTTCATAATTTAGACATAAATACAGCATTTGTCCATATACAAGTTTTATGAAGATTAAATATTATAATCCATGTTATTTAAGAATGTGACATCACAAAACATAACAATAAGAAATCTCAAATGTGGAGCTATTTAAAGTTTAGAAAGATGAGATTTTGCCTTGCTTTGTCCTGTTTTGCTTTTTAAGATTAAAAGTTTTTTAGTTTGCAGTGTAGTCACTACCTAAAATACCAGACTAACAGAAAAAAAAGCATGGCTGAAATGTAAATTTTTTTTATTTTGATCATTTGATATGACCATATATGACCATAATTTGGTCATAAAGACAGGATACAATGTACTTCACTGATTAAAGGGACATTTTCTCTGGTTATTGTATACCATAATTTTCTAAGATTCATTTGCCATCTTAAATTTGGATATTTGTCCCAATCCTGAGGAAAACACATATATTAGGAAAAAAAAAAAAAAGACAAACAGGTAAATATTGAATTGTTCTCCATGGTATTCAAAGTAGAAAACAATACTGACAATACCACAAATCTTTCAGGTCAGAAAAACATGATTTTGAGAAAGGATGTGCTGAAAAAATAGTTAAGTTGTCATTCATTCATTAACAATTCTCTTAGCAACACCAGAAAGCCATGAATGAACAAGAGAAATAGTGAATGGGCAGCCTATTTCAGAGGTATTCCCAAATATTTCATATGAGATGGGATGGGATGTTAGATTTTATCCTTCCATAAAAGCATATTTAGTCTTATTTTTCATTATTTTGGATAGAGTTTTCCTTCTTCTATAGGAAGAAGGAAATATAAAATAAGAAGGATTTTTTAGGAAAGACCATTTTAAGCATGAATTTTCTCAAATCATATATGAAACAAACCCATCAAGACTTTCAGTTTAACTTCTATCTCACACCACCAGTCATATAAATTCTGTAAAAAAACATTAAAACACCATTGAAGTTTCTGGAAACTCTGAACACTTTCTAGCAGAAGACACACAGCATAATTTTACATCAGATTATGCAGAAAAAGAAAGCTGGGGATCAATGAACTGAAACAGAAGGCTCGCCTTGCACAGGAGAGTGTTCAATTAGTCATGTGCAAAACAAAAGAACCACTCTTGATCTGAATGCACCAAGAACTTTGGTATAATTTTCCAGTTTTTAAGGCAAACATAAAAATGCTAAGGAGGAAAATTTTACTTGATAGCAAAATAGTTTTCAGTATGGTTTATTACGTATTTAAATTTTAAAATTCTGAAAAAAAATTAATGTAAGTATTTAATATTCTCTTCAGATAGGAAGGCTATTTGACAAAAGTAAAAAAGATAAATAATAAATGTTAAAGAGATCACTAAACTTTAAAAAATAAGACGTACAATACTATCTTAATTGGGACAGAATAGAATAATTTGGGTATAAAATTGAAAGTTTTAATTTCTGAAGATTCACAGCTATTAAAGTACAAAAATCTTTTAGTAGGTGGCATCTTATTTTGCCAGAAAAAAATTCCTAACAAATCAAAGGAAGATGAGTTAGTTTAGATCTAAGGAATATATTTTTATTCAATGTGAAACAGACTGGACTTGAAACTTCTGTTAACATCTTGGCCAGAGAGGGCCATGACATCTTTTTTCACACTTTTATAACTAAAAATATAAGTTTAGAGCTAGGCTTTTTTCTCTTTTGCTGAAATTTCATATTTCAGACTCTATAAACAAACAAAAAAAAAGCTTTCTTGGAAACTATTGGCAGATTTACATGAAATGAAATTTCATTTTCCTGGGAGAAAATGAAATAAAATAATAGTTTCTAACAACATAGGAATATTTTTCAGAATGTCTTTTCTCAGAGCATTTAAAACTTTCTGGTTTTACCCTGCATGACATGAATCCAGATGTAGAAAACTCAAAGCCATTTGCAAAATGGAGATTATTTACTACACACAGTTTTCAGTAATTTACTTAGTACTATTGCTGATAGTGGAAAAAATTCTTTATGAAATGTAAATAGGCAATATGGCACACCTGAGCAAGCCTGAAATGAGAGCTCAACAGCAGAATACTTTGTGAAGTAACAGAGGAACCAGAAAATCATTTACAAAATGTATGAATGTAGTTGGCCTCTTTGATAGTGTCGGTTTTTATGTATGACTACTCATTAATCCACACAATAGCAGAAAATAAATGAGAAAAAACATTTATTCTAACTTTGCAAAACACTTCCTTTTTCTTAGAATGAAGGTGGGAAAACATAGAAAGGAGATTGAAACACACTGGCTAGAGAGTATTAGTAAAATTACTCCTCCTAGCTTGAGTAAAACCGAGAAAGCAAAATATACAATAATGAAGTGTTTTGGGGTAAGAAAAAATTATTTTAACAACTATCATATTAAAATCAATACAGATTTCCATTTATTCCAAGATACAGGGACATTGGAATAACATATCAAAACAAAAAAACCCCTGGTGTTTTAATCAGTACTCAGTAACTGTAAGGGAGGAAGGCTAGTCTTTGACTTAACTGAATCAATTTCAGATGAAAAGTGTGGGGTTTTTTTCCTAAACATTGTGGTATTGCTGAAAAAGTTTATTCTAATTGTATTCCCAGTGCTAAACCCATAGCATTTTCTGTTTATCAAGTAAGTGCAAAGTACCTTTATGTTACAAATGTCTATTTGCTGTTGCTATGATGATAAACTTCATTTGAAAATAGGCAATGAATACGGTTTCTGTTTCACAAATATCATGTCTCCTTATTGGCAAGGAGACACTTAAAAATCACCTTCATTTACCATAGATAGGAGTTTTAAAAATTTGATCAAACCTTAGTAGTAGTTTCACAGCTCATCTCTTGGAATACTGCATGCTCTAAGTGAGAATGTGGTTAACTGAGACTGGAATAAAATGAGACCTTCAATTGCTTAAATCAACCTAATCGTCTACTGTTTTGTACATTACAAGAAAAAGTAATATTGAATCTGAGCATAATTTAACAAGTCATCTAACCCTGGTGGATTTGGATAAAAGTATGACCATGGCTGTTCAGAAGCCTAGTGCCTTACATGAATTTGAACACTACATATTCAGTGGGGTTTTAGGATGTAGGGTTCTGCAGGTTCCAAGAACTTGGAAGACAATAAGGCTATTTAGTGTCCATGAGGATATTGTTGAAATTATGGTCATGGATCTCTCAGAGCTTGCCATGCAGTATATAAATGGATTCCACTCAGACTGTGTAATGGGAGTTATTAAAAGAGGGAGGATTTTAATTTTAAGAGGGAAGCCTTATGAAGCCTAGGGCTTAGAAACTAGACTAAGTATTTCTTATCCAGAGAAAGGTTTCAAGATACCTAATGATCACTACACTTCACAATGTCAACAATTAGTAATGAGGAATTCCAGAAAAGTTAGACCTCAGCCTATCAATATAAGCACCATCATACCTTTTTCTGTTCTAGACATCAAATATCTATGATCTATTGTGAAAATTATAAGCTGTAAGCTCTCGGTGCATTATTTTTTTTCTTGTAGGAATAAACATAATTAAATGATATTGTGTAAATTAATAATTTTTTTAAAAATTAGTAGCTTCACATGATATGAAAATGTGTCTATATATGTTTTTCTTTTTTTTAGTCAAAGACAAATATCTCTCAAAAAAATAATTTATATCACTATCAAATACAACTTTTAGTTGTATTTCTACTATTATAAGACTTCACAAAACCAAAAATCAGTTCCTTTGCAGTCTGTCTGTATCAATTAATAGCAATTAGAGTGTAACTAGTTTTAGTAGGATAACTTGCGCTAGCAACTATCCATGGATAGGTTGACAAAAATTTGAAGATGATAGCACTCTTTAAAAGACTCTTTAAATTTTTTTACATAGTTTTTCTGGTTTTATATTTAATCTAATATCAGAATGAATGTTTCACAAACACACATAGCTTAATGGATACATTTCAAGCTGAGTCCTGTCAATTAAAGTGAATCCTGATTTCAATGTTGTAAAGTGTTAGTGATGTCTTTTTCTGAGATTAAAGAGTCCACGTGGCAAGATAAATACTGTCCCACAGTATTCATGATTGATGTGAAACTTTTCAGTTTTCATCCAGTTTTAAGAAATGAAGCAACTAGATAGTTATCAAGATTTCATTTTTCCCTTGTGACAGAAGGAATTTTTTTCTGTGCCACTCAGAGATTCAGCTGGACAGTGAAGGTTCTTGACAAATTATCTGGCTCCAAAATCAAACTAAATTCACAAGAATGGGTGATGTGACACAGTAGAGCTTGCCCAACACATTATGTACATTAAGGTTATTTCTTCCTGCTTTACTTTAAAACAAGCGATATTGCTCAATGTAAATGAATCTTTACCTTCAATTGTGTGTGCATTACTAAAGGCAAATTGTTTGAGCTGCCTAAACTCAAACATAATTTTTGTTATTTTCTGCCATGCGTCTTGCTCCATGACAACTAAAGAGATTCATCCTGAAACAGAAAGAATCTTTTTAAATCACATGTGTAGCTGAAAAAGACAGAAGGTAAAATAGATTTACTCTAAAGATAGGATAGTTTATTAACATGTACTTTCTTTCATTGTTCAATACAAAATCCTGGAATTTCTAATTCAGTCCCTTCAGTACTTGAAAGCAAAACTGAGAATTCATATTGTATAATATGCCACATCATGATCTAAACATGTCTTACAAGCATTTCAGCTTGTTGCTATTAGAACAAAACAGCAGAATCGTGCTTTCTATTATAATAAATACTCTTCTTACCACTGAACATGCAGAAAGCAGCCACTGTCTTCTGTTTTTTATCATCTCAGCTCATGCAGGTCAGGAAAGATCCATTCTATAAGATATATAAGCAAAAAAAGAAACAAAAACCAAACCAAAGCAAACCAAAAAAAGAAAAAAAAAAAGAGAAAGGAAAAACTATGCAGAATATTTTATGCTTTCTCTTTCACTCTTATATCCTGTTTTCATTACAGAAATGTTGTGTTTAACTGCTATTCATTATGAAAATACAGTTGGATTCATTAATAGCAGAAATTACAGATTTGCAACAGTTTTAAAAGAAAGAAATAGTTATGGTATTCTAAATGTCTTGCTTTAGGTATAGGAAGAATGTTATTCAGTTGCAACTCAGTTCAGTGTAGTTTTTAGCATAAACATGCAAGTTAAACTTAATCACATATCGATTATCCTTCAGTTTCTGTCTCTAAGATTAGGCTAACAGAACTACTATAGTTCACAGCACTACAAAAGATAAATACTTTAGAAGTTGTTAGATGCTTTGAGAACATAGCAAAGCATGATTTGAAAGCAAAACACAAATATAGATTTAATAGGGATGAAGGGATTTTAGAATGTGTTCAGTTTGTTTTGTAAGACATGTATTCAATGAATGTTAACAACTTTCATTACCATCATCTGGATGGTGAATCTTAAATACCTTCAGTCTCATGAAGAACATTACTACACCAAATGCAATAAAAGTTCTAATTAATTTAATTTCCCGTTATCTTCGCAGGAGGTTAGCTTTAAAGCTAGAGATGAACAAGGTTTAGGGTTAGAGTTAACAATAATTATGAGGAAATCTTGGGGGGGGCTTGTCCCACAGTATTCATGATTGATGTGAAACTTTTCAGTTTTCATCCAATTGTAGGAAATGAAGCAACTAGATAGTTATCAAGATTTCATTTTTTCCCTTATGACAGAAGGAATTTTTTTCTATGCCACTCAGAGACTCAGCTGGACAGTGAAGGTTCTTGACAAATTATCTGGCTCCAAAATCAAACTAAATTCACATTTTGCTTCTTCCTACTTTGCTAGAGGGTTTTTTTTATGTCTTCACAGAACTATACTCCTCCCTCTTCTACTTTCACTTGCTTATATAAAAGTTTTTCCATTGTACAATTTATAAAAGTGAAGGAAAAAGCTGTCAACTTGTGATGATTGTCCAATGACTTCAGAGAAAATGTGACAAAGAGAGAGAAAGTGGTGGGGACAAAAACCAACCACTATTTTAAAATATGTTGCCCAAGCTGAAGGAGAGCTATTACCTTCCAGTGTAATAGAATATGGATGCCATCTTAAAAAGTAGTAAACTCAGGTTGCTACAACATATACTCTGCTTTCAAACCCAAATTCTTAGGAAAAAGTTCTAAGAATATGCAGAAGCTTTATTCAGAAAATATTAAGAAGAGGTGAGCAATATACAAGGCTGCAGACCATTGACTAGTTAAATGAAGTTTCCAAGCATTTCTTCTGCTTTTTATAGAATAGAGCATCATAAAATTGCTTCTCTGTAACATGGTATCTTAACACTAAGCTCCAGTGTTAACTGGAAAACTGCATTTATTTTAGCAGGTTTGACATTCTTACATCATTTATATATATAGTTTATGAAAAAGTAGTTCAGTTCCTCCTCTTTATCCATTGCAAAGTATCAGTACCAAGATTTGTTTAGTGTTAAGCTAGTGGAAATTATGAGTCAAAGAAAAAAATCTGGTATCAGAAAGGAGAAGAGTAAGATAAATTTTGCAGACTAAAAGTTCCACAGCAATAACTGATGCATTTCATTTTCTAGCTGATGAAATCTTACTTCTCCAGGCCTGTGTTTTGTCAAAGGTTTCTTTTCTCAAAATAGAGTAAAGCTTCTTCTTAACTGGGACAAGGAGATATGCAAGTGATTTAGCAATAACACCAACAACAATGAGAAGGTACAACAGTCGAAATCTGAAGACCAGTTTTTCTATCCCCCAGATATTTTTCCAAGCCTATCCAGTGATGACAGGACTACACCTGGCAATACCTTCCATTATTCCTGATTTATTTTTCCATGGAAATACAGCAAAAGAGCCCAAAAATTAATGTGGTGGTAAAGAAATAAAAATTGTATTAGATATAATAGGAAATTAAAAATCTCAAAATGACAGCTAGTGATTCAGTTCAGCTTTTCTCCAAGACAAAAAAAGTGTAAGAAACCTCTAATAGCTTATCTTTATGACACTATATGCAGGTTTTACTGCTCATAAATCTCTTTATTTCTTCAGTTGTAGCATTATAGTATGTCGGTTTTCCACCTCATGGTGGGTCGGTTTGGCTAGCTCTGGACCCTAGCGAGACCAACAAGGACAAAAGCAAAAGACGAGAGGTGCTCTTTCTTCTTGGGACCAAAGTCCCACAGCTTTAATGTGGAACAACTCCAGGAGAGGAAAGAGAGAGAGCCCGGGAGAGGAAATGGCGTTCGGGAGAAGAAACAGATTGTCCACCTTGTGGCAAGAGATTTTAAACCTGGGGGAATGGAGAGTGGAGGAAAGGAACTACGGCCAATGGGATCTAACTGATGGGAGCAGTGAAAGGAGGAACTAACCTGGGGGAAACCAACACTACAGGACTTGGAGGGGTGAAATGTACAGAACAAACCACATGATACAAAACAAACCACTCAGTGCAATAAAACAAATCACCCAGTGCAAAATAATAACTGAATAAACTACTCAGCACAATACAACAATGGTACTTAGTGAATAATAAGTCAAAGGTTTCAGCTTTAACACAATGATAGGCAATAAATCAATGACGGCCAACAGAGACTTGACTGTCTATTTATGCTCTCAGCTATGAACAGTAATTAGTTTCTTGGGGAGGAGCTTTGGATCCTCCATCTATTTTTCTAAATATTAGTAATAAAGTAGAAAAGTAGTGGAACATTCCTGGAAGATGTCATAATAATATGTGTATAATATTTCATATGATAATTCATAACATATACCTTTACCTTGATAGCATACAGAGGGTGAAAATCGTTATATTCTAATGATTTTAATTTAATTTGATGTGCCTCAAACTAGAATGAAAAACCCTAAGGACTAAATTCAAGAAAAAACTTTCATCTTTAAAGTGTGACTTAGCAGAACAGAGCTGCCAAGTGTGCATTTATTTCTTGTAGTTATATTTTTTCCTTTGATCAGAAATAATTCCTGTTTACTACAATAGCAACTCCACTGCAAGATCAAGCACTCTTAATACAGAGTACTTCAGGTGTCATATGATGTCTGTTTATACATGTATAGAACCATTTCGACTGTTCTAACTAGCATGAATAGTTCAATGCCAAGTTTTTGAGACTTGTTGGTTTTTTTCTGTTTACACCAGGTACTCCAACTGACATTTTACATCAGAACTTGCTCATAATGTTGGAACTAGTGCCAGGCAAAGAGTGTCAGCATGTGGATTGGCATGGTAACTTTTGAAAAACAACAAAAAGCAAGCCAACCTTGCTGATTAAAACAAGAAGGTAAGAAGTGATTGCAATCTTAATCAGCTGTGGAGAAATCAAATATCCAAAAGACCAGATGCTGAAAACCAACTATGAAACTTTTGGGAGAAAACAGAATCTGGAAAGGACAAAGGTATTTAAGTTCTGTTGCCTAATTATTATATTAAAAAAGCATATTATGCTGAAATTTGCTATATACAGCCTGTAATTTGATAATTTTAAAACCTCAAGTGAAATAGATTCTTTTTAATTTTTCCACTCACTTAGGTATGTGCATATACTTCATTGTATTTCAATAGAAATTTCTAATTGCATCCAGCTAGCACATGTCAGACCTTATTCTCTTTCTACTCAGTTTTATCTCAGTTCAAAGGCATAATATTTAATGGTGACTGTTGGGTTAGAGTAATTTTAAATGTCTCTTCAGCTAAAAAAATTAATAAAAATCTTAAATTCTAAGTTGGTTGAACAGCCTTACAGACATCCAAAAACCATAGTTCTGTATGAAGTTTGACAGGAACTCAAATCTCAATAGGACCTCATACGTATATACAAAGTGTAGAAGGACGTGTTTGCTGAAGAAATTTTTTGTATGGTTTTTTGATTTGTATGTTTGGGATTTTTTCTTTTTTTGTTTTGGCTTATTTCAGGTTTTTTGACACTTACCTGTCTAAATAAATAACTGACCTTTTCTCTTGCTTAGGAGTTTTATTTATTAATGAAGGTGTGAGCTTTTATGTTTCATATGAAAAGATTACTAAACAAACTTATATAAGTAGAACAATTGAAACAATCAAAATCTTTTATGTGTTCATTCCTGAGTGTTATCCAAATATGTCTGGTAATTAAGGCAATAAAAGGAACTAAATTTCCAATGAACTACATGATGAATTGCTATCTGGCCTTACTGAATAAAGTGAAATTCATATTCAGCTTTTTTATGTAAAGAGAAAAAAAATAGTGTAAAATAGAAGACAGTTCTGTTGTTCAGAGATTATAGTTCAGGAAGGAGAGAGATATTATTTTCACTTTTTAGTCTAGTATGAAATAAGTAGTTCTGGCTACCAAAATGACACATAGAAGTGCATGTTCTTCTGTTATTCTTCTCAGACTACAGTTTTAGCAAAATTTGAAGTAAGTTTCTCTTCAGTTTGAACAAAAGTATTAACAACTCTTTTCTCTCCCATGAGGAAATGTGTAAATTAGGATAATTAAATTCGGTTATGATTTGACAAAATATGATGGAAAATTCAATATATATTCTCCTTTTGCAGCATTTTCAGTAGTTCTGGTTTATTGCCATTCACCTGCACTGAACTTTATTTTCTAGACTGCATTCACAATTTCCAAAGTACAGAGTACCCACACTGGAATGGATAATTTTGTATCACTGAGAAATAATATCCCTTTAAAAAAAAAACTAACTTCAAAATTCATCTTCTTGAGGTCACCATGCAAAAAGCAATAAAACCCCCACACAGTTCTTAATTTTTGAGACCCATTTACTAGGTTTTGATAATATTGAAATATATTTTACTTAATTATTAAATTTGAACTGGTTGAAAACTGTTGGTTTGGGAATCTTGTGAAAAGGAAGCATCACAGAAACTAACTGCTTATGAAGTTGATGATTACACTTCCCAGCTTGTAGCATCATACACCATCTCTTTCCACAACTTCAGGAGCCCTATTTTCCATTCTTTAGTGGGTAGAGATGTCATAAGAAGCCTTGAAGTATCTTCAAAAAAGTTAATTACACCTATTTTAAACCTCTGAGAAGAAATAGACTTAAAATATGTTCACATTACCACACAGTGTTCCGAACAATTGCACTAGTAAGGAAGGAAAGATGTGGCATTTAAAGATATATCAGTGATTCATCAGCAAGTCTTATTGTTTCATTAAAATTAGGAAAGCAATGGCTTTGTGATTGTGTCATATATTTTTAATACATGAGTTGCATAAAATACAAGCCTATTGTTGCAGAAAAAACCTCATGCTATAATTAAAGAGTTTGAGGTCAACCCAAGACTAGTCCCACAAAACATTAAATTTACCTACTCCAGGGAGTTAATTCTGTATATAATCTATTTCATAGATTAGCTATGGAAATACATGGAGTTCATCTGAAAGTGAGCAATTACTTTGGGAGTCTAATTACCTTGTTTATTAGATTTAAGCTCATTAGATTTTTATTTAGACTTAGATTTAGATTTTTGATAGATCCTTAAGATGGAATCTGAGTTCCATCTTTATTTGGTCAGAGGTAATATTATTAAATTGGCAGTATGACAGAAAGAAAATCAACAAAAATATGATCTATAGGGATCAGTAAAAGCAGTAAAGGTCAACTAATGAAAATCATCAGATAGGTAAGGCTAATGGTGAAGTGGTATGTTTTTCATTCTCTGAGGTCAACTAGAGATGTTAAATTGAATTGATTAAGGAGGCAGTAGATAATGGCGTCAAGAAGAGGAAAGTGCCCAGGACCATCCTGTCCTTATCCAATGCACATTTCATCATCTGATATGGTAATAGAGGTTTTTTGAACTTGTTTCCCTGTCTTGAAGGGAAGGTCAACACTGACAGTGCCTAAATATAATGACCCTAATCCAGGATCATGTGTGTTCTTAAAATACATACCAAACAAACAAAAAAACCTAATAGATTTAGCTAGTCTTTGTTCCCAACAACTTTTATTATTAGTTATGAAAAAGAAACAGCAGTATTCTATATAAATTGATTTGCTCTATATTAATGTGAAAATTAGGAAGGTTTATATTACATTCTTTCTGAGAAATAATAAAAGAAAATGTATCATATCTGAATCTAAATTAATTAAGTGATCACTCTAATGAGATGTAGATTTAAAGTTCAAAATCTGTTTCTGTAAATATATTCTCATCCATTGAGAGTGTTTATGTAGTAAATAATATTGGCTTTATATTTATGGAGCCAATCAATTCCTAATTATGGAAGGTTGATTTTGCAAGACTTGAAACAGACAGCTTAACACAACTTAGTCAGTCCTTCATTGAATCACCTGTCAAGACCAGTTGTCTCTAATTTTTTTTCTTTTAGAGGACATTTGTATTAAAACAGTTAGTTGAAAGAGAAGCTGAAGGAAAGACAAAGATGCAGGTGCAGCACCAGTGCCTGGTCTTGTTAAATCTCATTATATTCCCAAGGACGTGCTTCTCAAAGTTGTCCAGATCCCTGTGGATGGCATCCTGTACTTCAATTGTGATCTCAATTTCATCAGCTAATGAAATACGACGAAAAAAAAAGCCTAGTTCTAGAAAACCATAAGGGAAAGAAGACAAACCCCCACATTTGCTCATTCCTGTGCTTTCCTTTTTCAATTAATTTTTGTCATTACTGAAATTTCTATCAGGAGGCTGATGGGTAGTTCTTGTATGAGGAAGGTGTTTTAGGTAGTAATTGAAGATCTTGTTGCCTGAATTTATTTCTAGCACCAGTAAGGATGAAATCCAGAAGTACTGGCTTTGTCTAGCATATCACAAGTCGTTATATTATGCAGAGTTCAACTATTTTTGTAGACCATCAACAACACCATGAATTTCTAAGGATCCAGCTAACAATTAATGCAGATATAAATGAAACAGAAGTGGAACAAAGCTAGAAAAAATTATTTTTCACATTCATAGTAATAGAATAATGTGAAAAATTAATGATGTGAATTGAACGAGCAATTACACCTCCTTTAGTAACAAAAAGAGGATAATTTTTTAGGTGTATTGGTCTACACAATTGGTCTACACAATGTTTCAGATGACAATTATTCTCACAGGTCAGTCTCAGTTGCTTTGTTTTAAGGAGAAAGTTGACCAGCAAATAAGTATTGGTAAATTGCCATTTTTGTGGATTTAACATAAATAAATAATCTGAACCCAAATTCTTTTTCAGCATCAAAGCTGTAAAATTAAATAGGAAATTAATTTTTTTCTTGTGTCCCTAGTGGTTAACAGCTGCTAGTTTTGCCATTGTGGAAAATAAAACTTCCTGGTATCTATGACAGCTGGTGAATTTGTTTATAGGACAAAAGATTTCACACAGAAAATTGACAGCTTCAGGAGGGAAAATATCAGCCTTTTGGATGCAAATTCCTAGAAATAACTTCCTAAATCTTTCTTATAGAGGTTTTTAGATAACAAGGAAATCCATACTTTCTTGTGCTTTCATATTTGCATGACTTTTTCTTCTTTGTCTTATGGCTTTCTAGATAACTAGAAATCATTTTTTCTTAATATTTAATTAACAGTAAAATTAAAATCACTGCAATTATGACATGAACTTTCTATATCCAAGGATTTTTGTGTTCTCGTTTCTCAGTTGTTCAGGGCAATGATTTTATATGCAGTCTACCTTTTTATGTTTGAGCCCTGGTAGTTTAAAACAATTGAAAACACTAATGGTAACAAAAAAACTAGAACAACTAACGAAAAGGTTAGAATCCTATTACCTGAAAACTGAAATTGATAAGCAAACTAGAATTATTTAAAATCATAAATAATTTTTCTTATGACCATTCCACTCTTCTTTTCTTTTTTCTCTTTTACTGTCTTCAGTTAGGAAGAGTAGTAAAATGCACCAAACATTTTAATAGATTGGATTTTTTTTATATTAACTATGCTCAGAGATAATACACTGAAAGTTCAGGCCAAATTCTATATCTAAAAGATTCAATTTCAGGAACACTTGATGATGATTGTCAGCTATTTCTGAAGTTATGACCTTGAACTTTATATTTATCTTTTAAAATCTGAACCTTAAATGAATATTATCATTTCCTCAGCTTTGAGAATACTTAGCTATTTTCATTATGGGTTGATAAATCAACTAGATTCAAAATCTTATTTAGAATGACAGCTAATTTACTTCATATAAGCAAGAAGTAAATATAGATTGATAACTTTACCTGACTTCATGCTTTGATGCATAAAAAAAGGATTTTAGTTCAACCATCAGCTTAAATCATCAATTTACTAAGCTGTGTTACCTGCCAGACTGATTATGCTTTAGTGGCTGATGACTGAAGGGATTTGTGGTACACACTGAAGAACTCATTCATTTCTAATATTTGTTTTCTCTACTATCTTGGTGAAAATCAGCAAATCAAGAAAAATGTGTTGGCCATAAGATCTCATATTTCCATATGTATGTACACAAATTTGAAGTGTGTCCATGTATATGTATATGTATATGTCTATAAAACTGAGATGTTATTTCATCTTTACAGAACTACACAATTAAAATATTATTATAAAAAAATATCTAAAATTACCCTAAAATGTTAAGAGAGTCAAAAGTAATTTTATATTGACTTGATAAAAACAAACAAACAAAAAATGTAGATAAAACCAAATTTATTTTTTTTAAATTCCCTTTGGAGTTTCAAAGAATCATTTTTAAAGACTTTTTCTTTAAAAGTAGAACTCATTTTTAATACATATTTAATCAGAGAGTAAGAGAAAATATATGCTCTGATTCATTTGGTTGAATGCATCTCTGTTGCACAGAATTAGCAGCTTGAATAAACAAAAAAGTGACTTTTGGTCCACTTCAGAGTTTTATATTGCATGACTTCAAGGTATTAAATTTCCTTCCTTCCTTCCTCCACATCCTTCCTTCCTTCCGCCGCTTCCTTCCTTCCGCCACTTCCTTCCGCCACTTCCTTCCACCACTTCCTTCTGCCACTTCCTTCCTTCCTTCCTCCATTTCTCCTTCCCTCCCTTCCTCCCTCATCCCTCCCTCCCTGCCATTCTATTTCAACATAACTTTCCACATGTATGACTCAAACAGTTTTATATACGATTCACAACTTCACCTGGCATAAAGAAAATCCCTTCTATAGGCAGTATGCTGTATTACCACATCTATTGCACACTAATAAAAATATTATGCTCCAAAGATTGTTCTTTTGCTTACCCATTTTCTTATACAAGAAATAAATAAGGAAGAAAGAAACAAGATAAAAAGAGCAACCAGTTTTTTGCTCCCTCTGAAACATTATTTGACCATTAAATAAGGCTCATAAATCTGGTACAGAGTCTGTATAGAAACATTAATGAAAAGCATATTTGTGTGTAAATAAAACGTTAGCAAATTTGAATGTTGTATAGTTAAAATAATCAAGTCAGCAGGGAAGAATAGGTCATATAACTATGTTATTGAAACCCAGACACAGAATTCTATTGATTCACTAACAAAGCATTTGCATAGCTTCACAATTTCCTTCCAATATAATTCAGTAAAAAATACTGAGTATATTTTAGATACTGAGGTGTCAAGCTATAGCTGTAAGAACTCAATGGTATTTAAAAAATAAGTAATATACAACTAAGCAGTGCAACTTGTTAATAAAGAAAAAAAATCATGTTAAGACTTGTATCAGTCTCTCTTGTTGGCATTCACTGCATATTTTGCAAAGTCAGTGAACAGATGCAAGTACATAACCCTCCTGCGCTAAGGGAAAATGCAAGGTAAATCTTAATAAATCTTATTCCATTAAGACTTTAGCTTATTAATGTACAGTGCTTTTATCCCTTATTCAGTTTTGAATGGCCAGGACCATAGTCCGAGGATTCTAGAGGCAAAGGGGGTAAATACAATAGCTTAAGGTCATAGTTGGAGATCAGATTTCTGAGTAAAAGTGTAGTCTCCTCCTTTCTTTCCTAATAATTATGGAAGTTTTTAAAATACATTTATTTCTTTTCTCTCACTAAATAAAAAAAAAAAAACCAACAAAAACAAAAAACCAAACAACAACAAACAACCACAAAACCCAAAGAAATAAACAGCCCCCTCAAATCCAAAAAGTCCCCCAAACAAATAACAAAAAAACCCCAACCATTATTCTACACCTTTGGAATTATTGGATTAAAGAAGTACTGAGCAATTTTTGAAATGTTTTTTTAATTTCTTTTTTTTTTTTTTTTTTTTTTTAGGTATTGTTCCAGGGAGGCTGCAGAGAGGATTCTTCATTTCTAGAATGGATTTTGTTATGGATTTCCTTCCTCATTGTTTCATGTAAAAATGCCAATATTCCTTTCCTCTTCTTCATTGCTATTCTAAACTGAAATATCTTTAAACATTTCCAGCAAACTTTAAAAAAACCACAAAAAGCCAACATAACACATACAAATAAAAGGAGTTCAAATTTCATAGAAAGACCCAAACACTTAGGCTTTCTCTGAGAAAGTAAAAGATTCAAATAGAGCCTCACTGCCTTAGACCTCAAGGTCTTTGCCTCAAAGACCTGTTTTCAATGCTGTGTTTGTAAGTATAATAAGCAATTTCAGCTGCTTCTTGTCTCTACTTCATTAGAAAGATGAACTACACAAATTTGTTTCTTCCCACTGCTATGCCTTCCCAAAAAAGGCTTAGTCATGTAGCTACCAATTTTTCAGTGCTAAGAATGCACAGAAACATCTTGATTTCTGACATGTGCTTGTTCTAAAATACATATTTTTTGCAATATTTCATATTGTTTATTTCAGGCTAAGCCTGCTCAATAGACAAATATTATTTTTGTTCCATATTCAGAAGCATAACCCTTCCTGTATATTTCCATAGAAAACAAGAAACCTGACTTAGATCTTGGTATTCCACCAGGGTGGCAAATACATATTTACCTACTAGACATTACCCCCTGTTTTATTGCAACTAGTTACTCTGCTTCTTAGTGAAAGGATGTCCTTCATAGTATGCAATATCAGCTTTTCTTCTGGAGAAGCAATGGTACATGGTCATTGTAGTTGTCAGCTAGACACTTTCTGCAGATAATGAAAGCCGTGGAAGTGTTATACACTTCCACTAAAAATCAGAAAAATGAAAAAACTTACCTGCTTTAAAACCATTTCTTCTGAGGGTACAATATGACCTTGTCATGCACTTAAAAAATGTTTCATGATCTCTAGTAGAAAGTGTGGAAATATTTTACATTCTAAACTATATTTACATTTTGTATTTACAAATTTATCATAGGTCATAGTAGATAAATGTGCATGTAGACAGTATTTGCCCATTAGCTGGTGTAATTACTCAGAAACTTTTACTTAGAATTTCAGTCATAAGTGTGGCCAATCAGATACAAAAAATGTGAAAACATGAGAAAGAATAAGATACTTTTGAAATTCTGCTCTCTCATACAGATTTACTACATGGGCATTCATAAATGGAACCTTCAACATGCCTCAATTGCTGACCCATCAGGAAAAGACTTAGAAATATGATAATATAAAGCCTTCATTTTCTTATCTGTAATAATCTAATGTTAAAATAGTTTTTAAAATCCCTCTTTAAAGGTATTCTATTTCTGTTGTATTTGCCTAGACAGAAAACCATAGTCAGAGTGCCACTTCAGCCCCAGAAGTACACTTGGAGCTTATTCTTTTTTTTTCTAGAGATATATTGCATACTGCAAAAATAAGTGTTATAGTGCAGAAATTACAAATTTGCTTTTCCTGCTCCTCCCTTGAGGAGGGGAATTTATGAAAAAGAGCCCTCATATGTGAGCTATTTAAATTATTTGAAGTGTACATTCCTAGTCTGAGAGGAAAAAACCTACAAGGAAGTGAAGATCCAAAAGAACTTGCATATACAGCACTTAGAAGGTGATGGAAGTCATGTAAAATGGGACAAAACAGATCATTACAACTGAATTAATGCTGTCACAATTATCAATAGATATTAATTCTGTGGGAGAAATAAATATCATACACTTGAAACAGCAGCATAGCTGTATTCCTTTCACTTCTTGGGCCATTTGCTGTATACTTTTGTTGCAGTGTAGAATTTCCTACTTATACAGTTTAAAAACTCAAATCGCCTAATGAAATAAAAATTCTTATAATGAAACAGTTCACACATAATTTTATTGTCTCTGATCTGAGAAAATAGTACTCCTGTGGAAGAAGTCTTTTCTCCTGCATTCGTTTCCTGATGCTGTCATGGTTGATCAGAGATAATGAGAAAGGTATTTACTGTATTATATGTTCTCCATTAAGATAGAACCTTTATATTTGGGAAGTATTGAGCTTCATTGAGTTCAACGGCAATTCAGTACTGCACTTTTAAAACCCATCTTTGTTACCTACTTGGGAAAGCACATTCCTTGTTGTCTGCTTTTTATGTAACACTTGCACACAAGCTTTGGATTTTATTCTGAGAATTGATTTTTTTTTAATACCAAAACCATTTATATCCTTGAGATAACACAAAAGTATTTCTACGGCTGCATTTTTTTTCAGCAAAGCAAAGCTAATAAATGTGAAATCCTCTCTCCACACTCAAGATATCAAGGTAAGGCAGATACATTTGAAAAATTGCTCTAATAAATCTGAAAATAAAAAAATCAATAAGTTATAAAAGCCAAAAAGCTTCTTCAATTTCATCCCCTTATTGCTCAGCATAGGTGGCCAGGGCACTGAGAACAGTACAAGGTTGCAAAAAAGTTGTTATACATCTAGTGTGCATAGCGAAGAATATGAGAAAACCTTATGCAAGTCTGAAGGCACACTTGAGACAGAGAAGAGAGCTAGCAATGACCTTCAAGTTCTGGCACATTTGATCAAAGACCTGAGAATGTGCTTGAGGGATTCTGCAGCCACAGCTGTAGTTCATGTCATCTTTGTATGAACACAAGATAAATCCTTTAAGACAGATTTCTGGTTGCTGTTCTTGCGTCTTTTTGGGCAGAGGGACTTGCAATTAAAAAAAAAAAAGTTTCAACATAATTAGAAATTAGGGCATAAAGCTGCCTGAGCAAGTGATTTTTGGATTTTTTTAAATGAATGTATTTATTTCCAAAGTAAAGATACAAACATTTTAGATTGTCTGCATTTTGAAAAAGGAAATCAGAAGAACAAAAATAAAATGAGAGAAAAAGCAAAACGTAAAGCTTGAGGGTTCATCTTTCTGAACAAAGATGTAAAACCACTTCTGGCAGAAGGGTACAGCTGGTCCATATCCTGGTGGCCTTTTCACAACAGGAATTTAGGACTGCTACTCTACTAACTTCACAGCCTGGAAGTCGTAAAATTAGATAAAGAACCATTATTATTATTACTATTGTTGTTGTTATTGGTATTGATATTGATATTGTTAGCATATAAAATAAATAAGAAAGCAGAAGGTTGCCAAACAGGATATTTTAACTGAGGATCACCACTGAGCTCCAGCCAAAACCTTCTTTAATAAGATTCACATGGCATGTTAGAGGTCTGTACACAGAAAAAGTAAAGGGACAAAGAATCATTGCTGTTTAGCCAATGGTCTCTGAACCCTAATGCTTCACTTTCCTATGGTAGCCAGGGAACTGCTTCAATGTGTACCACCTATCATCATGCTTCCCAAGAAATCTTGCATCATACTGGGAATCATCCTGTAAAAATTTTCCCCTGCATTTCCCATTTATTCCCCTTCCTCTCTCCTCTGTGTCCCCAAAATGGAATGAGGATGAGAAAGTGGGGCTCTGCCTTGAATTTTAATATTTATTACCACTATACTGCAAGTGTTATTTCATGAATCCTTACAAAAATCCTCTAAAATTACCCAGTAATTACAGTTTGAGAGAATATTCATATGACAGAAAACAAATACATCATTGACATTCTATTAAAGGTAAACTCATCTTCATCAGAGTACACAACCAATTTGAGCAGGTGCTGCTTGGAAGCTGAAGGTGAGGTGATATTATCAGGTACGCCTTATGCTGTTTAGTATATTCTGAGAAAATACAGTCCTGCCATTCTTTCTCATACTTGCTCAGTCAAAATTCTCAGCTTTCTAATTATGTAAATAATTGTGCTAATATGTTCTATTCAAAAACAGCATAGAAAACCAGTGCAAGAAACTTCTAACACACATAGGAAAATCAGATCATGAGACCTTTCAGGAATTATGGTGAGATATACATAAAGCAGCACTTGACAATGGGTGGTCTGAATGACAACATGGATGAGACATCAATTTCCTGAGTTAAGGATTTAGAGAGCTGGGATAAGTCAGTGAAAAACTATAAAAAACATATCTCTTTTTCATATACTGTCCTCAGATTCAGAGGCACAGAATTTGAATAAGGCCTTCAGAATAAGTCCCAATAATATATTGAATTTTATAATTGAATAATACATTGAATAATGCAATTATTTATTGAGTAATACAATTACAATAATAATTGAATAATACAATTTATAATTAAATAATACATTTATTATTTATTTTCCTCTGCCAAGCATAGGCAGCCAAGGGAAATGATGGAGGTGCCATCTCTGGAGGTATTTAAAAGACATGTAAACATGGCACTTAGAGATGTATTTTGTTGGTACTGTGTTAGGTTAGTAGTGAAGACAATGAAGATTTTTTTTCAGGGTAAATGAATCTGTGATTTATGAACTGGAGAACACTGGAAACCTTAAATATTTAGGAATGATATTTTGAAGGAATAAATAAGCAAAGCCATGGAAGTAGAATGAAACATGAGATGAAGGGGGAAAGAGAATAAACTACAACATTGATATACCAGAGGAAACAAATCTAATTGCATACATTAGTACAAATGCCAGGTTATTTATTAAGGACAATGTTAGAAAAGGAAATACAGAATGATTTAAGCATTGATACAATTAGCCTGGAAATCATCAGTAGAGTGAGGATTGGGGATTGTGGTATGAAAAATATCAGAGGTCTGACATGATCTCATCTCCAAACGTACTGAAAAACTTTTCTGTTTATTTCATGCACAAAGGATTTATTTTTTCCGGAAAATTATTTGTTCTTCAAGTGTTTTGAAGGCAGTAGGACATTATGGCCTCAGGAATTCTTCTCCAGTTCAGTAATTTCTGTTAAAATGCTGATTGAAATGGATTTAAACTGAGATGAAAAGGCTAAGTTTATAATGTTATGCAAAATGCTTCATATTTAAATCACTGGGTCGACTGTACTACGAGATATTGAGAATTTGCCTAGTCTTTTAAATCTGTGCAGACATTTCTGCTATGTTAGCTTTTCCTATCAAAGCCAGATGTTTAATTTTACAATAGATTATAGAAAAAGGCAGAAGAACTAGATCTATTACAAAATTTTTATTTATGAAACAGGATGCTCGACATACTGCAAATGTCAGTATTGCACAGTGAAAAAAAAATGTACAAGAGTCAAAGTGGGCTTTTTTTGAATTTACTGTTTATAACAATGTAACTTTATGTTTGTTTTGGTTTGTTGTTTTTTTTTTTTAACTCAGAATATGATGTTTAAATTGCAATTTTATAAATGATTTTAAGATTTTTTTTGTCAGAAAGCAAAATGTAGTATTTATTAAGTATAAAATATTAAATTTTGCAGTAAAATATGTTTTACACACTTGATGTTTCCTGAATACTCCGGTATCTACAATGTTACTATGTAGCGTTTATGTTATATTTTTTTACTTTGTTATTAATTTAGTGTTTCTCAGTTCTACTTACAGTCAACTTTTTCTTACTCCTGAGAATAAAGGTCAAGCTTATAAGAAAGACCAAGAAATAAGCAAAAAAAATATTAAACTACATGACTAGCTGATAGGTAAATAATACAGTATTGACCCAGGCCTTTTAAACTGATGTGGGAATATATTCCGGCAGGACTTATAAAAGCAGATCACAGCTTCCACGTAAGCAATGATTAATTCCTAGACCTCTATTCAGAAGTGTATGTAATGTCAGTCAATGGTTTTGAGAAACCCATAATAATTGAGCTATGCCTCATTATATAATGCGTACTCTATATCCTGCAAAATATACTGTGGGGTAGAGAATTTCTCACTTATTACAATACTATTTTAAATGAATGAATGTCCTATTTTTATGATAGAAACCACACATGAAATTCTTGTGTTTATTTATGTACTAAATAGTCCCTTGTAGCAGCTAAGCAAAGACAGTGGAAATTTGGTACTACTCACTTAAAACAATTTTAAATGTTAAAAAAACCCACCAGTGATTTTTACTGTACTTTTATGCTTTGCAAAGGTGATTATGTCCAAGTTTTGCTTGTTTGTTTGCTTTTTCTGCTGTTTTTTTGTTTGGGTTTTTTTTGGGTTGGTTTGTTTTTTTGGTTGGTTTTTTTTTGGGGGGGGGGGTTGGGGTTTTTTGAATCCTTTTACTTACTTTCCTTTATTTTCAGGGAAGCCTATGAAAAACAAAGTGCTTGTATGGCAAAATGACATTACAGTAGCAAGAAATCTGACCTGCATTTCCAGCATCCTTTAACTGAAAAATACAAATACACAATCAGTAAGAGTTTCTTGAAACTACACTTCAAACTTCAGCCTGCATCTTTAAAACTGTGTCTTCCTGTTCCATCTGTAAAATTTTTGTAGCAACTTTAAAAAGTATAATCATTCAGCCACTGGACAAGCGGCAAGAAAACCGCTTCCTAAACGCTCAGTCTCCTGGTATTCTAGAGATATGCCAAAATAATACATGTCTATTTTCACTGCTTCATTTTTTGATGACAATAGACTTCCCAGAGGAAGGATTAATTCAAGCAGACAGAATAGCAAAACACATTGGGGTTTTTCTCTGCACTGAAAACTGACTTAATAGCTTTTGGCCCAGCAGATCTGGTAGCACTGCTGCACAATAGTTTGTGGAATGACCATCATAGTTTAGCTCCCCAAAAGCAATTGGGCAGTTTGCATACTTTTTTTTTAAATTTAATATTATTTAAAAGTAGATAAAATTGTCTAAGGTGGGACAAATTATCCAGTGACTTACCAATATGAAGCTCTTCCATTCTTGAGCAGCATAGAGAGTTTGCTTGTGCTGAAGTATTTTATATTGTGTTTCTACTAAAAGAACATTTTTGCCTTGATATAAATTAAAGTACTTTTTCCAATTTAATAGTTTTTTCTTTTTTTCTCTTTGATTGCTTCAGCTTAGTAAAAGGAACTAAGCTCATAAATATACGTGAGTATGTTGAAACACTACATATACTTATTAAATTGCTCTCTTAAAATTCCTGTTCATGTAAGAAAATTATTAGAAAGCACTTGCTACATAAGTTAAGGGAAGAATTTGAAGGAATTAACTTGCTGTTAATTTCATGAAGAATAAGTGTGATTTTTCATTACTTTTCATGAAATTTTCACTATAAACTCAGTTCTTTAATCAAAAGTCCATGCATTAAAGTTGATAAATGCTCTTGAATAATTCCTAGTCCAGGATAATATTGGCAATCTTCATTAAGAAAGTGAATTCTATTTTGTATGTGCTATATTATTTGTGGTAGGTAGATAATTTTTTTTCTCGAAGTCTGTCTCTATAAAGGAACTTCAGGAAGAGTCAGGATAAAGGCAAAATGAGAAAAGAATGTTCCACATACTTCTTAACTATTTGTTTGCATTTTCACATACCAATATGTTTCAAGTACATACACAATTTTTCGTTTTTACATGACTTGGATAGTTTTTACAGTTGTCATCTTTGAAAAGAAAGTCATTCGTGTGTCAGGAAGTGCCTATACAAAATGTACAGTCTTGGAGAACACATTTAGGCATTAAGATGTTCTGAAATTTACTATAAAATCAAAGCTAGAATTTAGTATTCTTGACAGATTCCAGTTTCAGTGTTAACATACTTGCCTAAGTTCCTCTATAATTTCTCACATGTAATATAGTTGGTTAGATTCAGCAATATTTTAATAAATTCTTTTTTTTTGCATCCAAGAGATAATTTACTTTGTAAGCAGCCTCATTATTGGCAAAGTTCTTACTTCAGTGGAAGGGGCTATACAGCGAAGGCTAAAGCATCAGCTATTAGACTGCAGCTCTCAACAGAGGAATTCTGGTCTTAGCAGATTTTGGTATCCATGGAGATGGGAGAACTTATATGTATGTAAGATGAATGTCTTAACCCTGAATTTGGAAACGGTTCCTATTTCTATGAATTTTTCTCTGTCTTAATGTAAAAGCAACACAGTAGTTTTGAAACACCATTTAGCATTGGTTACAAAGAAAAAGATGCTACCAAAAGAAAAAAAAATGTTAGGAAAGGCATAAAACCAATGTGAAGTAATCAAATAAAATAGCATCAAATTCTTGCTTCCTGTATTAACAGCATTCTTGTTTCTAGGACTTCCAACCAAAGATGTGCATGTCCCTATGATGCAGTGAAATCACTAGGAAGCAAACCTTTGTTTCTTTCTTTGACCAAGACAGAAGGTTTCTGACCATAGTCTGAAGAAATGAGAAAGATAAATTCTTTACACATCTTTGATTTTTACCATTGTTTACATTTACTGAGATTGCTAACTAGGTTGAATGCATAAAAGTAAAGTTGTCTATTTTTCTTCAGTCAGAAAGAAACTTACAAATCTGAAGAAATAAAATACTCCCATAAATTTTTATTCCTTTAAACAACGCATATGTAATTCTCATTAGTATAATGCAACAAAAAATAAATTTTCTAAATGTATTGGAAGGAAAAAATATTATTTGATGACTAAGGTGAAAATATGTTCATAAATCACAGCATCAACTGTGATGATAATAGAACACAAAATGGTTAGAAATAACAATTGCATGCATATAGAGACCTGATCTGCTAATACCTAATTAAAAACAATAGAAAATTAAATTCTTAGATGACATTTACTATCTGGCAACACTTTATTAGGCAAAATAAATTTATATTTGTCTTAGTACTTAAGAATTCAACAGGAATGATCACACATATATGTTGTTTAAAAAAATCAACACCTTTTCTTTGTTAAAATGAGCAAGTAAACAAAGTCACAGTAATACATTCCATGGCTGGTGAGACTGACTCCTCTTGGCCATTGATCTTTTCTTCATTATGCTGAGCAATTTTATAAAGCTGCAGCAAACAATTTGTGAGTTTTAGCAGTCAGTACAATTAAAACATCTCAACCTTTCTTGTGCTTTCTATGCTTGCCTCAGAGTCAGTGTTCTCATTAGATCATCATACAAAGGAAGATTTAAAAGGAAAAAAGAAGAAGGATAATGCCGGAAATCAGCATCATGATCTTCTAAGAAGGAGCAGAATGCATGAGGTCCAAGTCAGCCTGTGATGGAGTAAAGAGTTAGAAGTGGATGATCACATGAAGTACTCAAATACATCAAAAATGACACCGCTATGGTGCACTTCAGGTATATTTCAGAACCCAAGATCGGAGCAATTCTAGGTCACATTGATCTGCAGACCAAATTCTAGGAAAAAGAATCATCAGAAAGCAAGAAGGGGTCAGAGAGGAGGTGATGACAATTGAACTTGAATCGTACAATTGCATATGCAAATTATGAGTAAAATCATGGCGTAGATTAGGCAAGATAGTAAATTTCTCAGAGCTTTTAAAAAACAAACAATAACAAACCAGGTTAATTTTTAGGCATGTAAATTATAGGCATGCAGCTAATGGCATTTTTTTAAATTATGATTTTGTTCCTGTTGTGTTGTGAGATCTTTCACTTTTTTGTTGTTTTGGGGGGGGTTGTGTTTTTGTTTGTGTGTTTGTTTGATTTTTAACAAGACTGAAGGATGTAATCCATGGTTACATGGATTCATGTGAATTTTTACTAGATAAAAATTGTCATCAGTGAAGTTATACAATAAGGCACAGAACTCAGTCAAGGGCCGGGATCTACAGTATAATTATTGTACAACTAAATAATAAAGGAGATTAATCTACTTTTTTGGCTACATAACAGTGTGGTAAATCATCTTGATGGAAACGTAATGTCATATTAACAGAGAATCACAGAATTTCACTTCAGTATATCACTTCTGTGATCTAGAAAAAAACAACTGAAATTCAAATAGTAAATACTGAAAAAAAAAGTATGAATAAATTATTCCATAGACTTAATACTGCCACTTAATAACTCACTAGGGAAAAAAAACAACGTATTTTTTAATTAGAAGAATTTTCTAAAAGTGATGAATATGTATACTAAATTAATTACATATTAATATAGAACTATGGAATTATTGATGTTGGAAAATACTCTAAGATCAGGATGTCCAAGTGTTAACTCAGCACCACCATGTTCACCACTACACCATTCCATCCCCATGCCTTCAGAACACGTGTGCACAAACGTACCTCAACTATAGAATATAGAATATTTTTTAAAATAGTCTCAAATTCTTCCAGAGAAGAAAAAATTAAATGTAAATTAAAAAGCAATGAAAATGGACTGCAAACAAAAAGGTAAAAAAATGCATTTATTAATTTTGCCATCTTCCAAACATCGAGAAGAAGCCCTTCTGTATGACTTTCTACAAAAAATTTTGGTCCTATATGCCCCTTTAAAATAAATCTTAGGAGGCAGAGGAACAAAGTCACAAATTATTTATAATATAGCTGCTGCTACAATTATGAGCTGAAATATCTGTTATGAATGTTTGATTTGCTTTTTAAAATATCTTTTTTTATATTCTTGCAATATGAAATCAGCATGGGGAATGAAAAAAACAACAGCAGCCATGGTAGCCCTTGGCTGAATGTGCAGCATTACAGCAGCACTCACTGCCAGCATAGTTTGTGCAATTTACTGGATTGTGTAAAAAAAAAAAAAAAGACCATCTATATGAAAATAGAATGAGCACAGCACAATAATTTTGAAAATGTTAATTCTATTTGATTGATTACTTGGCTATGAAACTTCTTTAAGTATGATGTAGTTTTCGCAGTTTATAATAGAAAAATCACATTCTCAAATGTAGATGGCAGAAAATAACTTGCCATCTTGAACCATTGCTACAACAGCATTTGAACAGTAATAATCCTTTTCATGCCTCATGCACCTTCATTTTCCTTTGAAATGATACCTTTTTCTGGGTAAAACCACAAGAAAACATGCTTATTCAATGCCTATCAGCCTGACAGATGGCCTACGCAGGGGAATATTGGTTTTCAAAGTTATTGAAAGCTACACATTTCCTTCTACCTCTTGATATACAAAACATGGACCAAAACAAAATTTTGAAGACCAATATATTTCATACCACACTCTGACAAGAGAATTACTGAGACATAGTGGATTTTTTTTGTTCCAAGTGACTTTCAGAAATATAAAATTTTAGTCTTTTGTAGGGTTACCTAGCATATAGTGGATTCCAGAGAATGAAATGCCTCAGTTTAGAACAATAAATGTTTTGAATCCTTGATGATGTTCACACACACACGTATGCATATTCTAATTTTAGTTTCAGTGTCTCTGGATGGACAAAGACAACAGATTATTTTCTTAAATTAAGAGAGTAATCATAAAGTATTTCTCCAGATTGCATCGCCTGGTCTGTAAGACACTTTTATTTGCTCTTAGTTTTAAATCTGTCTGCATTCATGCTGTTTTTTGTAGTTTCACTCATATTTATTTTTCTGCACCATATAGTTGCTTCTTCCAAACATAAGAATATTGTACAACAAAAACTTCTGAGTCTGACCAAAAAAGAGTCAACCAGAGTAAAAACAAAATTCTAAAGACTTATAGATGTAATTTAAGAACTTCAAAATACCTTCTCATAATTTGAGAACAATGTTTTGCAATTTACATGTTTATACACAGAAATGTTGATTAAAAATTAATCAATTTTGATAACATCTGTATTTTTCTTTGTTCACATATCAGTTTCATCTTACATGAGCAAAAATAATAGTCAATTTAGAAAGTAATCAAAAGAAATAATTAAAAAGTATGATTTGGAGGCAGAAAATATCCATGCCAGTTACAGGACATTTTCTCCTTTGGAATCAATTCATTTTTATATTGGGGAAAAGGTCAGAAATTACATTACTTCTATAGAAATTGTATTTCCCATTAAATACATCAATATTGAAAGAAAAAAACAGATCAGAATCAGAGTTCATACTGAGTCATATGAAACTCAGAACATTATAGCATTGCTGTTAATCTAAAAATATGTTTAAGCAGTAGTATACATCTAAGTTCAGAGCAGCAATAAAAGTGTGTATAATAGTCAGAGCAACAGTTTGGATAACACAAAAGGGTATTATCACATCACTGATATTAATACTTTGTTGGTATATGGTTATGTGTACTAGACTTGAAAGAAACAGCACAGATAAATTTAAAAACCAGCAAAATTTATGTAGGTGAGAAGATTTCAGGACAGAATGTGATAGTTACTGAGTAAAGCTTAAAGTCAGCTACACACTTATGCATTAGATGTGGAATTAAGGAGAAATCTATGTAACACATTCAAGAACAGCTAAACTTTTCAAGAACTTTTTAGTATGAGGGAGACCATATTACTTACAAAGAAAATGTGATTTGTTAAAGATCAAGTAATTTTGGTTATAGGAGCTGATATGTTTATTTGTTGATTGTCCTCTTCTTTTTACCTGAAATTAAACATTAATGGGGAACCACCAGCTTCTTAAATAAATAATGATTATTTTTATTCAGATACTCATGAATCTCATAGTACAGAACTTCAGTCCAATTAGATGCCCCAAATACATTTAATTTAAATTTGATAGCTCCACCAGCTGCAAATAAACAAATGAACTAGCAAACAAAATGAGCTGTAATTAAAGGGGTGCTTATTTCAAAAATGTTTGTTTTCAGAAATTAAGGATTAAATTAAAATTAATTTTAACTTCATTTAATTAATTTAAGTGGTCAAACTAATGTATGACTTAGCAGCATGGGAATATAGGGGAGACCAAAACTCTGGCTGGAGAATGTAATATAAACAAAAGGAAAAGCATATATGGACTGATTCAGCTACCAAAACTATCATCTTGGAGAAGATGTTGAGAGCAAACAATGCCTCCTTATGCAGGAGAAACAAAAGGACTAGTCATGAAGGACGGAAACATAAAATAAAATTTTGGGTCAAACATAGAATTACTCAATGTAAAACTAACCTTAGCAGTGGCAATATTTTATTTTATATAATCTTCAATTATTAGAAGAATGAAGAATGAAGGAAAAAAATACAAAAGCTTCTCATAAATAAGGATATCCAAAGCCTAAATTAACTAAAGGTATGTTTTGTTTCTTTTTCAATAAAGAAATTCATTATGAATACTAAGACAAAGGCAATAAGACAATGCTTCTAGAGAGAAATAATAAGTATTTCCACAAAGCAAGCCAAGGTGCAAGACTCCAGTGAATCCAAAAGGCTAGACATAACTCTATATCATAATTCTTTATGAATCACAGATTCATAAGTAAAAAAATTGCAATAATTTGCTTATGTGGAAGGTAGGGGTGGAGGAATTGCTGGCAAATATGAAACTGGCTACACAGTTTATTGATCCATGAAGAGGAAAGAGAGACTCAGACACTGCAGGCTCATTATTCTCTCTTAATAGACCTTCCAAGACTGTATAAAATAAAAGATAATGTTGGTGAAGGAACAAATGGATATGACATGAGTATTAATAAAATTAGTCTGGGTATTAGATGAAAGTTGGAATTCATTAGAGAAGTGAAGTTGAAGAATGAACTTCCCACTGGAATAAGGAAGTAGAAACAGTACCTAATTTTTAGACAGAGCTTGATTTCTGTATGGATAATATTGTTTGAGATGAGAAAGGAACACAATATCACTCCAGTGCAATGCCCTAAATCTCTGAATATGTTTGTGTGTGGTGAAAATGTCCTTTTTTCTTATTACAATGTAATTCCCATCCACAATACAAAATGACCAGCAGAAACATTGCTACATTATTCCTTAAGCTTAGCAGGAAAAGAGCTGGCAAAGTAAAAACTCAGAAAGACATTTCTTATGAACCAATTAAATACAGAAGAGCACAGGAAAAGAGGCTTCTGTGAATATAATGGATTGGAACCAGAAAGGTTTAAAATATACCCAAAAAAGGGGACTAAAACAAAATGAGGTTAGACGTTCGTGCCAAAAATTTTATATGTTTTATTTAATAGTAAAAGAGGGAGGGAGGAAAGGAAGGAAGGGGCAGAAGACAGGAAGGAAATGTGCATGGGGTGTGCAGGATAGGGAGACAGTGATGCAAATTAGGTGGAAGCATATCACCCTGTGGGGGTCCCAACGACTTCTCATTGTTCCCCTCCATCTGGCCTTCTTGGTGGTGAGGGTCCCTTCATTGCAGCCACCACACTTTGTCATGCTACAAGGAGATGTATAGAATTCTGTGGATTAATATATGTTTTGGGCTGCTTGGAGTGTTGTCTTGGTTTGAAAGTCAGGTGTCCACTAAGGAAGGCAGCAGCCTCCCTTGGAATGGAAAATGTAAACACCTTCCCTCAAATTGTTATAATTTTGAAATTAAGGGGCAGGGCTCTTAGGCAAAGACATGAGAACAGGAATAGCAGTTATTTACTAGTGTATATAGCATGGCAAAGAAAAAACAATCACTATGGCACTAACCAGAACCAGAGCCCAGTGACAGTGCCCTGCTCGGCCGCAGGCTCTTTCCCTTTGGTGCAGTTCCGGTCACCGCCGCCAGGGGCGCTGCTGGCTGCCGGCGGGCAGGGCGGGTGCGGTGATTCCCCCGCGGCTGCAGGGGGCGCTGTGGCGCGAGCTCGGGGGCACGCTGTAATGGCGGCTGGGCTGAGACGGGAAGGGATGGAGGAGAGGCTTCCCTTCACAAACCCCCTGAGGCAGTCAGCCCCAGTGCCACAACAGGACTCTGAGGAGCGCCAAGCTGGAACGGCAGGAATGGACAAAAATCCCAGGCTGGTGGATGAGATGTATCAGAAGCTCCACTGTGGTAGCTGGAAACTGCAGCACATCCCAGCAGGGCAGGGGATACAGGACCCAGCAGCAGAAGAAAGGCATATCCCAGCTGGGTTATGGTGTTGGCAGAGAATTCCTTTCCCCAAGCCACAGTCCGACCATCCTCCTCTGAAGCCCAGAGAGAGTGCCAGCAGCTACCCCAAGCCCCATCCTTTCAAAACTTGCAGTATCTCTTCCCTTAGAGAGAAACTCAAAGAGTAAAGGAAGCATAGCCCAATGCTACACTCTTCTCTGTTGTAATCTTATTGCAAAAGTTCCATACCTTCTCAGTAATTTCTCACAGGCAGCTCCTCACAGCACAGCCAACAAACTCTATCTCTCCACTCCCAAATCCCCTCTTAACCAGCCAACCCACTCTCTTATAGCACTCTTCTTCTCATTGGGTACAGCTGTGGCCTGTAAAAGTCAGGCCTGTTCCTAATCTTTGATAATTGGTATGGCTGCACCTCCTCATGGGTGAGATTACCTTCTGCACTACTTTTATTTTCTTACATTCTATCCCTCCACACCTCTCCAGACCTTGGCCACTTCTTTTGAAAGTTTTCCTTAAGTACCCGTAAGTACCCAGTAGTTAGTTCCCTAGCAACTTATGGGGGGAAAAAAAAATCTGTAAATGAAAAAGAAAGAAACCCAACTCCCAACAAATGTCCATATGCCTCTCTTGCAGGGGGTCAATTGACACTATCCCTTGCAGCACTTTGGATTTGTTGCATCATCTGAATGCTCTGGCGCAGGGTCTGGGGACCCCTTTGGAGGTCCCCAGAGGGACTTTGATGGGCCATGACGCCTCTGTGGTGGATAAGCTTTTCCCAGGGGTAAAGAGGCCTGTGCTGCTTTGGCTCTGCCTAGCAGAAGATGGACATTCACTGTCTCTCACCCAAGGCTTTTTCACCACACAGGCAAAAATCTCTCTTCCTCTGACCCTTGGTGTAAGGGTCTCTTTGAGTCTGGCAGCTGATAGCCCAGGGACTGTGGTCTCCACCCCAAAGGTGCTAAGCTTGATCTCTCTGTGACCAGACTTGATCTTACTTCAGCTTATCTCCATCAGCAAGCAGTTCAGGGCCTGTCAGAGAGTCTATTCAGGGTATGGTGGTCTTCTCTGCAGCTTCTGAAATACAGTCTCCTAAAAAAGGCAAAAGTCCTTAATGAAGATGATTAAGTCATAAACGATAACATTTCTGTCTCCAGCATGATGTTCTTATATTACCATATGTGAATGATAATACATTGCTGACACCAGCAACCATAGAAAATATGGTAAGAGATAGCTATAGCAAACATGCTGCTGTATTCCCTGGTTTTGTCCCAGTCTTATCTGGCATCTGTTTCATTAGAAAATGATATTATTTTTCCAAACATCTCTGTATTTTCTCTGAATAAGATAGATGCTGCTTAAAGGTATATTTAGAGTGAACAAAATACTCTAAAGGCATCAACTGAAAAAATTTTACTGAGTTAAAGGCTCTGAAAAATATAATACAGGTCTAATGTGAGTGGCCTTGAGTACTAAGGTAATAAAATTAAATGTTTGGCAAAAAAAAGAAATGAAAAAGTATGAAAGTATGACTTTTATATCATGGTTTTGGGTGTCATAAGATCACTAACACTCTACATATCTTTTCCCCTAAATGTAATATGCTCTAGATGAAAAAAAAAAAAAAAAAAAAAAAGAAATACTGGTTTTGGCTAAGCTAGGTTAACACATTTCTCTGGTTTTCTACCAGAATAACACCTGGGAAAAACTCCAATCACTTTTAAAATTTTAAAAGTTTTAAAATTTTAAAAGTTTAATAGTAATATATTAGTTATAAAAATAATAATAAAAAATAGAGTAATAAGAATTTGGACAATCAGATTTAGGACAATAAAGGACAATAAAAAGCAAAGAATTACGGACATCCAGGTGTCTGGCACTCTGCCATAGAAACACATCTAGCTAAAAAAGGATTAATCCTTAAAAGCAATAGGCTGGTGCATATTCATATATCTCATTTATAATGCAAACATTCCTTTCAAACTGGTGATTTTCTGTTTATTTTCAATTTCCCCTGATAGTAAAAGATTTTAAAATCATAGAAAATTTGGGGAGCTAGAAAAAGCTAGGCCTAGTAGGCCCTGGGAAAATGTTAAAGGTAGGCCCTGGGAAACATTAGGCCTTGTATTTGCTAGGTCATGTGAAACTGCACCTGTGTAGTCAGTATATGACAAATGATATAATTGTTAGATGTGATTAGATATCATTATTGTTTAAAGAATCAGGAGTAACTATGTTTGGGGTTTGAGGGGGATCACGAGAAATCCATGCTTGGATGAAATCAATGTATACAATAGAACTATATAAGTTTAATAATTAATATGTAAGTTATATGATAGAATATAAAACATGTTCAACTCGAAAACATGTCAGAGTCAGATTTGGGTCTGTGTACTCCTGACCCCAGAGCTCTTTAATAAAAGCACCAGCACATAATCATTCCATGGTTATGTGTTCCTGAACGCTAACACCCTCTCATCTTGTAAATCAATCACCTTCCTACCCATGAAGTCTGGCTTTTCCTGATAAGGAGGCAATAATTCGTCTCCTGGAATCTTGGTGTCTTGTTGCTGTTCTCTCTATGCAAAGAATTTCCTGATTATCTTTTCCATTCCTTGCACTAGTTACAAAAAGTATCTTACATCACATATTTTATATTTTAATATTATGCTATAGCCTAAAAATTATATTTACCACACTACTTAAAAGAGATTAATATGCATAACTTTCTAACATAACACATAAAGTATTCGTTTTAATATTTGCAAAGAGCAAATCATATAATACACATTTTCAACATACCTAAGTAGGAACAATGCCTGGAAGAGCTTAGACTTTTCTGATTCTTTCTAATGCTCTTTCTGCTGTGCTTCTTACTCTGATTTTTTTTTAAATCTTCTTTTTTATTATTCATTTCACAATCGCCAAACACAGCTGTCTTCACAGTAAATTACATGGAATGTGCTGTAAATAAATACTGCAAATATGTACCTGGACATGGGCTTTTACACTTTGCTGTCCATCCTGTCTATTCAGTCTCATGAAGGACCATGTAAAATCACTTCCCAGGCTTTCGCAAACCCAGACTCCGCTACAATACTGGTGATGTTTTACCAGTTATCACTGAAAAGAATGAAGCTGCAGAATTCAGCACATTTCCTTACTTCTGTCAGATTTTAGTTCTTTAAGTGTCAGGTATCTTGTGCTGTTTTTTGGAATCTTGCCTCAAGGCTCCTACGTGATAAGCAGCATATTTCCAACTGCTACTTGCTACCTTCTCCACAAGAAAGGTTTCTTTCAAAGACAAGTAGCTGTGCAGTGAAGGCAGCAATTAAACTCATCCACCTCATGTTTTTTAATACCAAGGGCTGTAAAGCTTCTCCCAAAAGCTTCATGTGGCTCTAGGGCAGTCTACTGAGGAGGCTGTAGTGCTCTGCTAGTAACTGAGTGTAATGCTGTGTGTGAGTCAGTAGAAGCACAGAGAGAACTGCATCAGCCTCTGTGAATGCAGGAGAAATTACTGTAATCCAGCAGCAGATCCAGCGGCTGTGACCTTCCACAGGCACCAAGGTACTCACTACCAGAAGAACTGATGATTTTCTATTCAGTAAAAAAGGGATCATGCAGAACTATCATGACGGTATGATGCAAGTAGTCTTAATCCTCCTCCTCCTCCCAAACTGTTCATGATTTGCAAGCCAAGCAGGAAATATCTATGTCAAAGTAAATCATTCTTCTGTTCCATTTAAACATTTAATGGCATTCACACAGTTAATTGCTACCCATTCCATTCATGTATGACTATACTGTTTGTCAAAAGGCTCTAACATGAATCTCATTAATTCTTGCGTCCCCTTGGATTCTCAAAGTTTTACCCTTTTTTATTTCTTGAGTAATTTTTGAAATTACTTATTTCCATCATCACACCTAATTCTATCCTGTGTTTCACAATTAATGTTCTTTTCTGGTTTGTTTTCTCCTGGTTCTCTGACATTTAGAGAGATTCAGTGAAGCTTCTTGTGTACCAACACGTTTAGGTTTTTCTTAAATTATATTTATAATCTTTCATTTTTAGTCTTTTATAAGCAAAGTCAATGACTGATTTTTAAAACAGCCTCTTTAATTTTCTTAGTGTGAGAAGCAGAAGCAATTCAAATTTTCTTGTTGATAGCAGTAGTAAGTAGTCTATTTTATGTGAGATTATTTTCATTCATTTGTACTGTAATAAGTCTCACTTATTAAAGCACAGAAATATCTATAGGTAAATGGTGGATTTCATAAGATTAATATGAAACAAGTTACAGGAATATTGGGGACAAAATGAATAAGAGGAAAAAAATTATTTCAGCGTGAAAATCAATTTTTTCTTCCTTCATACTTTCCCAAAGTTACTTTTCAAATAGATTGTTAGCACTTAGAGGCCAATTTCCTTTTGGCACATATGGGTAGGATTTCAGTGGCAATACCTTGATAAAAGAGAAATTGAGCAGAATCATAAAAATAAAAAAAGATAAAAATGCTATTCACTTTAATAAGAAATTAACTACACCTTTAAAATTAGCTCTTCTCAAGAAATTATTCAGACAAGATTTGATAAAACTAATTTTCTTAAGGAAACAAGCAAAAATGTAGAAATGTAGACATTTCAAGTGAAAAGATTACAAGCATATAAAAATTATGATTATATACAAGTCACTCATATTTATATATAAGTATACTCATGTTTATCATTATTTTTATTCAAAATGGAGAAAATAATTATTTGATGTCTGTGTCTCTGTGCATTCCTTATGAACCCAGAATTGCTACACTTAAGCTGTCATATAGTCATCCATAATAACTGTTGAGGAAGAACCTGCAGTGAGAGGAAAATTTCAGATAGTGAGTTTTCAGTTCTTTATGGAACTAGTGGATGGAATCCCGAGGAACCTGCTTTTGAACAAGATGAATGCTTCTCCCAATTAAGTATCATTGCCAAACTTATTATGCCCTCAAATTCTATATCTAAGTAGATTAAGAAGATTCTGAAGAGCACTGGACTGAAGATGAAGCCCTGGGGAACCTCACTAGGGTTGGCAGCCTGATGTCACCTCATTTGCAATAACTCTTGGAGTCTGGTCCATCAGTCAGTTGCTCATCCATCATGTGATGTGTTGTCCAGCTATGTGCTGGACATTTTGTCAAAAAGAATCCTGGGATACACAGTGTTAAAATCCAAAAATATTACATCAATCGGCTTCCCTTGATCTGCAAGTTTGGTTAACTTGTCATAAAAATACCCCAAGTTTGATAAGCAGAACTTTCCTCTCATGAAGCCAAGCTGGCTGTGACCAATGACTGGAGTGTTATTCAGATGTTTTTAATAACTCTCAGAAGAACTTTGCCCTTAAATGTACCAGACATTGAAGTGAAACTTCCAGGATTGTTGTTTCTGTGGTCCTCCTCATAGCTGTTTTTGAAAATTGTGGCAGTGTTAGCCAACATCCAGTCAAATGAATTCCATCAGACCCCATAGCTTTGTAGAGATCCAGCTGGAGCAGCAGATTCCTTCAGAAGTTCAGGATATGCTGGTAATTGATAATTTTCACAGTCATGGTCCTGCAGCTCAGAGCCCTGACACCCCTTTGGTCCGTGGTCAGTATTGAAGAGAGAGACAATAAAAGCATTAAACATCTCTGCCTTGTCTCTGTCCCTGTTTCAGAGGGGACTGTCCTCACCTCATGAGGTGTCTTCCTGTTCCAGATCTGAAGATACAATTCAGAATTGCACTACCAAATTGTTATTTTTTATGATGAGACTTCAGAATTTTTTAAAAAATCAAGGAAAAAAATAGTTTAGAAAACACCTCACTGTGGTAGAATATTAATCAGGGGGAGAGAAAAGAAAAGTTGTTGACTAAAATAGGTAATGAAAAAAAATCTCATATGTTTTAATATTTTAAAACAGAAAATTCAAAATACTGAGTTTAGATTTCTCAGTTTTTGGGAAATATTAAGTGCAGATCCAGTGCCCTCTCTCTCTGAAGAGCTTGCAGCCTTTGAAGGACCTGGGCACCTATTTTGATTGCTGGGGCTCCCTGGAATGAGCATAATAGTGTATTTCCTGTAGTAATGATGGCATACCCAAGAATCAGGAGATTTGAATTTTCAGATAGTAGTACAGTCCTGGAGAAAACTTACACTCTCTTTCTACAGCTTTCTTTTTTATCATAGGGAAACTCTTAGGCAAATTATATGTACTTTTAAAATTTAATCTGAAAGGAAAATTAATGAAATTTCACTGTATGATAGAAGAAGCCAAGATTTGTCTAAGTAAAACTTTTTTCTTCTATACATGTCTTCAGACTGGACAACATGCCAGCTTTATTTAATTTTTTTAAACTACTTTGCCCACCACTACAAATGTCACCAAAGTTTTCTTTTTTGTCCCCTAATAAAGGGAGCAGAGGGTTTTGATGTATTATCTTTGACGTGGCCTCTGATTTCAACTGGTAATTGTGGATAATGAAAAGGACTGTTCTGTGTCTGATTTTTCTTTGATGAAATTCTTCCAAGCTGCTGCACAAAAGTGTGACAATTAGTCCTCTAAAGATATTCTTAATTTCTTTATATCCATTTATGCCAAGCCAAGATATTAAAACAAGCATAAGAAAGTATTTGTCATTGATTTTTTATTTTCCTTAAATATTTTTTATTTCCTGTAACATTATTTTTTAATAATATTGAGTGGTATATGTCCTTCCAGATAGTGTGAATTCTATGCTTCTATCAGAGCTTTCATCACGCTTTTAAAACCCAGACAAAATGCTAAAGGCATAAGAGCCTTCTAATTCCAGAGTAATTTGGTTTCACTTGCGTATTTGAGTGGAAATCTAATTTAGTGGGCTCCTGTGAAATTTAAAGATTGATGAAAACATGTTAACATTCTTTGTGCCATAGGACTTGCCTAACATTTCTACCTAACTAATCCATAAACATGCAAAAATAAAGAATAAATAATTACGACTGAATATTTTAACAGTCCAAGTAATTCTAACAAACACAGACATTATTTTGAATGGAGACTTTATATAAATAGGGGGAAATCAGGTTGCTTTATCTTGCATAGAGGTGGCCTAATTAATCAGCAGTGATTATGCTGGCTTGGTCTCTCAGTTATGTTTGTTAATTAAAGCACTTTCTAATGAACATTAGCTCAATTTCCCCCATGTGGAAGGCAAGCTGGGAGATGATAGAAATGTAAACCATGATTCTTTCTTACTTGAATACTCAGGGATTATTTCTCACTAGAAAAATCGTAAGTAAATTAATATAGAGAGAAAATAGCATTTTTGTCTGCATAGCCTTATCTGCAGGGCCCCCTGGCTATCAGTGTGGGGAAATATCAATGGTGTGAACATCTCTTACCAGGAGTAATCATCATCATCATGAAGTGCTCATCAGATAGGAAGATAAAACGCAATTAAGTTGAGTTTACAATCAGGCCAATAATTACTACTCGGATGTCTCAGCTGTATGGAAAATGCAGGATTCTGAACTGTGACTTATTTGTTTGAATGTGAGGTTTTTCCTGCCTTGCTTGATCTCTTTTTCCTTGGAACATTTGTAAAATGTCAGTCATGATGTGGCACAGCTGAATTATTGTCACAGAGTCAAACGCTTGCAGATGGTTAATGGAAACAGAGAATTAAATGAACAGCAGTAAAGAAACACATGCAAAATTAAAGAACCCTATTGCAAATTTAAAGGGTCACTTGGTTTCATCAAAAATCAAATAATATTAATATGCTATTCTCTGCATGAAAGACACTGTGTTAAATTGTTTTGAGAGATGAAAAATGAGCAATCAATGATGTATTAATGAAATTTTTGAAAAATCATGCACTACTGAAATATGAAGCAGTTGCCAGCTAAAAACTATAGAAGAAAGCCTGACTTTGGCTGCTGAATTTTGTTATTTTCCATTTATTTAAATTATTGAAGTCTAGACATAAAACACTATAGGATTCTACAAAAGAAACACAAAAATGAAGATTAAGTAATCTTTGCCATATACAAATAATGTTTACTGTTTCAAAATAATTTTAAAAAATATTTTTTTCAGATCCAAGTGATTCAGTATTTCAGTCAACTTTATATCACCAAATAAATTTCTAGATAGATGTGCAAGAGCTTACGTGCAAGACATCTTAGAGCTGCATTATGAGATGAAGCTCTTTTCTGTCTGATATTTTTGAAAGATGTGCTTGATAAGGAGCAAATTTTCCTTCTGGTACAAAAGTATTTGTGATACCACTTGTTAAGTATTACTTGGAAGTGGATTGAAGTTAAAAATACTTTCAAATTAATTCCAAATCTTCAAAACCTTGTATTCTTTGGAAACTATTCCTTATTTTTCAGCCATCTTTCATGCTTTCTCACTAAAGTCTGAAGTTAATATCTCTTTCCATCTAGTAAAATATTTTAAAAGAACTTTTCTTTCTCTTAATTAAAATAAAAAATAACTAAAAAAAAAAAATGTGTTAATGTTACACCATTTAGTCTAGTTTGATAACTGAATATACTTTGAGATTGGCCCATGCCTGCAAAGGAGGATTTTCTTCCTGTAGCAGACTAAAAAGGAAATATAAACCAATCATTTGACAAAACCAGAAACAGCCAGATGTTTGCCACCACAAACATCAAACCAGATGTTTGCCACCTAGTAAACCTAGTAAAATAAAGCAAAACTTAATAGCTACTTCTAGTACGATTTTTGTTCATATGCATATATCTGGACAAATTATAGTGTATCTTGTCTTGTGCTAATCGTAAAATAAAAGCAATTTAAAATTTTATGTTTTCCCCTTGGCACATACACTGAAAGGATACCTATGATTTCTTGTCTGCTATAATTTCTGTGAAGTCAGTGAACGGCTTATTAAATGGAAGCAGACATGAAAATATTGATCTTATTTGCCCATTCTAGTCAGTACAATGCATCTTCTCATAAACCTTCCTGAATAACTGCATTCCACTGGCTAGCTAATAGATTTTAAAGTGAAAGTTTCTTTCTCTTTCTTTTAACACAAAGAATTTCAAATAGAAAATAGATAGAGTGTGATGAATGTTCTATTGTAAATACATCTCAAATAAGCATTTTGCTCCTCTGGGTTTTACTTAAAGACTTAATGTCATTTCCTGAAAGGTATTGGCTCAAATACTAAAGCATCTGTATATTTTTAGCGGAATTGTTAACATTGTTCACTTTTTAAATGACAGATATACTGTGCTTGCCATGAGAAATCAATCTTTCACTGTAAATGAATATGGCAGAATAATCCATACAATGCATGTCAAAAATTGTACTTTTGCTGACCTATTATCCTTTATGAATATGTTTTTAAATGCTACATCTATGGCTGTCATTTTGAAAATGTAATTTGTGATATATTTTTTGATCCTTTTAACACAGCTGTTTTGTTTGTTTTTTCTTATAAACCATGTTATTTGTCCTCTGTGAAATTCTGCAGTTTCATTTAGTTCAGAAGTACTTATTCTGCTAAAAAAAACCCCTTTGTGTTTCATGAAAGAGTAATTAATACTGGCTTTTGTTCAGCAAGTTTTAGTTCAAAAATTGTGGAACTTCATAAGGAACATATAGTAGCAGTTTAATATGAATTTGCATCTCTTTTCCTGCATTTGATGGGCAAGAGGAAAATTTTTCTTCAGAATTGAACTGTTGAATGCTTTTTCAGGCTGTATGAGTTCTTCCGTGTTCTTTTTTCTTCAGAGAGATGACAGTATACCATGGACCTAGAAATGTTCAGAGTTAGGTAGGAGAATTGATTCAGGGGAGATGCTCCAAGTTTCATAACAGTTGTAACTCATTACCATCATGCACTGTGCCTGAAGGTTGACATATGGTCTCACTGAGCAAGCGACTTGAAAGAATATACATATGTTGACCTGTATTTGTCATATCCTCTCTTCTTTCTACTAAATATGTCTTCCAATCCAAATCCACTTCTTTCTAGCTCTATGGGAAAACAGGCAACTTGCTTCCACTGGTGGTGGTGGTGGACTGCACTGTGCACTGGGTTGAGTGAGAAGCTGTTAACCCCACATCTGAGAGACAGAGGGAAAAATCTGGATCTGGTGGGAAAACATGTTTTATGGTGATAGCATTTTAAAGTACTCTAGTGTCATGAAAGGCAACATATTCCAAAAACAGGTGGGAAGAAAGCAACAGAACTGAAAGGAAGTACTTTCTCATAACAAACTTTTTGAGAATTTGCCAAAATAATGACGCAGGCAGCAGCCATGAACCTGCTGATGATAGAAAAGGGGTCTTCTGGGTCAAAATAAGAATAGGGAGATTGCTCACAAACCACCCTCATGGGCAAAACCGTCTTAAGTTGGGAAGAGTAATTAAATTGAATTAATTAATTTAGATTAACCAAATCAATTAATTAGATTATTTAAAAATAGAGTAGGATAGTGAGAAACAAAACTAAAATCACCTTCTCACCACCTTTCTTAACAGGCTCACTCATGGCCCTTCAGTATGTTTCTCCTCATGAGGATTCAGTGGAATAGGGAACAGGGATTGTCATCATCTCATAACACTTTATCTTTTCCTCTCTTTTACTTCCTCACAATTTTTCCCTGCTCTGTTGTGGGGTCCCTGCCACAGAAAAGAGTCCTTCTTAAACTCCTTCAACGTGGGTCCTCCCTGTAGGCTGCAAGTGTTCCAACATCTGTCTTTCAAAAAGGAACAGACCACCAGGAAAAGACCACTCCAGGCGTAAATACAGGAGTACTCAACTGATCTTTGATGTATGTGTTTGATGTCACCATATTGCTATTAGACAGAAGAGAGGCATTACACAATAACCATTTGAAGTTCTATCACCAACTATTATTCTCAGCTGCATTAATGTTGTGATCATGTCCTTGTGCATTTAAAATCCTGGAGTTGAACTCCTGTATTATATTTTACTTTTCAATATCTGAAATGATCATTAAAATACACATTCATCACACAGTGTACAGTCTTTGGAAACAACTCATCGCAAAAAAAATTCTCAAGAAAAGTCAAAATAACATCATGACACCAGTAAATACGGACCATTTTAATAAATCTAATACATAGTATATAAGAAACATCCAATGTGAAGTAAAGTAATTTAAATAAGGAAGAGTTATTTTTCAAAAGATTCTGCTTTCTAGGTGCATTTTGAATGGGGCTGAAACAGGTATTTACAACACAAGAGTCCTTGAGGAATGTCAATGAACTTCCTTACAAAAAATCTAGGAGACATTATAGACAAAATTTTATTAAAATGTGACTAGTATAACTTAAGAATTACAAACATTTTATTGTCACATTTATTAAAATAGACCTTTTAATTTGCAAGATTGATTTACAATTTCTATCCCTCACAAAATAATATTCCTCAAACTGAATAAATAAATCAATAAAATTTAAAATAAATTTAAAATTGTAAGGAAAAAATTGCTAAGACATGTACAATACTTAAATGAGTACTGAAACTTGCTTGTCATTTTTATCATTTCCATGCAAACTAAGAACAACACTTTTCAATACTGGAGATAATATAAAGGAAAAGATGCTGAAAGTCCCTATTATGGTGAAAGCATGCAAGTATGACCAAATGCCTTACTGATTCCAACAGGTGCCATTGGACATGAAACATGTTAGAAGGAACTTTAACTACATGTTTCTTTTTTGAAACCTGTCTTTAAGTAATTGTAAGTCAGTGTAAATGACTGATGAACTATTAGATTGTAAAGGAAGTGTTGCTATGGATTTTTTTCCTAAAAATTCACAGCAAGCATTATTACATGGAGAACGACTGTTGCATTCCACTGTAATATTCCCAAACTCTTATAGGTTTAGGATCACATAATAATGTTAATTGTCATTAATAACACAACTAATAAGAGTTGCATTTGATTATTCTTTTGGGTCCATTCCAACTCAGAATATTATGTGACTTTATTAATATCTTCTGGTAACCTGGCACTGAAAGATTTCAAAGTTGTCTAAGAATATTAACTAAAGCTTATAGAGCTCCTATGCAGAAAGTTACAGAGTCTCTAGGGCTCTTTTTCCTTCGCTATAATACAGCCATCTCACTCAAGAATACAAGTTTTTAAGAAATGTGTGACATTACAAAACAGTAATTGACACTGAAGGGTAGGATAGTACTGCATTACTTTGAAACTCCCTGGCAAATTTAGATAAATAGACTTTAATTAATCAGAGTTGAAAACCCGCTACAACTAATGTTAATATGTCCCCATATCTAAAAACTATCTGAGGCATTAGCAATCATGAGAAGTGTGGCATGTAAGCTTTCTCTGTTTTTATAAGATACAACAGTCACAAAATTCCTAACATTTAAGGCAAACTTACACTGATTCTCCTCATGACAGCAGAGAAGTGATAATCCATAAGATATCTTTATTATAGAAAACAGCTACATCTTATTTCCAATAGCTGCTTATGTCAGTAGGATGCCACCACTGAAGAAGACAGGAGTTACTTCATTTAAATATAAGTCATTGTTAGTCTCTGTAAGACATCTGCCTTTCATAATCCATTATGCGCTTAGTTATTGAATTCCATTTCTGAATTACTTCCTGTTCATTCAAGTCAATTAACACTTCTACAATTGCTAAGATTGTCTCAGGGGAATCTGGATTGCTTTTCAAATTAGCCCTCTAGCTTTATACAGGCTGTGTAAATACATAATTCTGCCTTTGAGTTGTCAAATCTCTCACTATTTACTGCAGACAGCTATGTATTGTCTGGAACAACTTTTGACAGAATCACCATTCCAATCTTTTTGATAATAACAAATTGCATGATTGACTAGAACTGTAATAGCCTGAGGCATTTCTAGCCAGGCCTGAAAATTAACTAAATCTATCACTACACTGTGTGTCATTAAAACATAATTTCCTGTCATTGTCTGCCCAATCATAGGGTCTGCAAGCTATTTTTAAAGCACTTTTGAGCTCTTCATCCTCCTACTGATATGCCAGGATTTTCTTAGCATGCACCTGGTTAAACTTTCCAGAAAAATTTATTACTAGTTTCATCCAAGTTCCCAAATTGTAGACTGAGGAATATATTTAGTTTATTATAAAATCTAAAGGACAAGGGAGAAGAGAAACTGTCCAGAATTCTCCTGTCTCCAATTCTACCCTAAAATATGCACATAAACAATTCCATAGCAGCTATGGAATTAACACTATCACATGCAAGAGACCTACTTTAGATCTGGATATTTATATGAATATATGGGGATGAGGATCTGTGGTCATTCATTTTCATTGCTGAGTTTTTATTTTGGCTTGTAGAGTTTTTTGGTTTGGTTGGTTGTTGTCCTTGTTGTTGTTTCTGGGTGGGGTTAATCTTCTTCTGGGTTTTGTGGAATCAATCTTATTTCTAAACTTCTCAACTTCCCAGTACTCTACTACTCCCTCTTTAATTTTAAAATCTCACCCTCTACTTTCTCCACACCGTTGTCTGTGCCTTTCATTTGATAGATCTGAGGTACTTTTTCCTGGAGGATAGTTTTTGTTAACATATTTTACTGAGAGGCCAGCTTCTAAAAGTTGAGCATTTTCCAGAAAGATGCCTTTGCAGTGTTGTGTCTATGATACAGTTCTAATACAAAAACTGTAGCCATAGAGACATACTAACTTAATAGTGCCCTTTTCATTATTGTATCGCATTTACTACTTACTTGCACTGCCTGCAATCTGTGAAAAATAAATAACTTCTGACATATTGTTCTGGATATCATATCATGCTTAAGTCTATTAGTACTGAGACACAATAAATCTTCCCTATGTGTATGTGTATATAAATACATACATATATAACTATATATATACATATATATATATATTAGTCTAAATTTCCCATTGTTTTATAGCACCTACCAGCTGCATTCAATTTTTTTATAATGTTCATAATTTGAACATAAAATTTCCAGTCCCCACTTGTCGTCAGTAAAGCCAAGTCAGGTTGGTTTGATTCCTGCATTTAAAAGCTTTTTAGTGAACTGTACTGTATATCTAACTTGGATTTATGACTTGAGAAATTATTAGAAGCAAGGAATTTACTGACTGTGTTTGTGGTATTATTAACATCATAACTATAATGTTTCATAACCATAATATGGAATCAACAATTTCCTTCACCTATTTGCAATACAACATAAACTAAACCATCCTCAACCCTGAGCTGCTTTTCTAAATATCTGTCTTGCCTTTCATGCAGCTGGTGACTAAAGGCTGCAATAACCAGCTGTATCTAGACCAGATATTTCAATATGGGACTTTGAAAAATATTGAAATCCTGTCACATTTTCTTTGCTACCCATTACCAATTTCCAAAGCAGCCACCTCTCTCTAAACTTTGGTCTTTTCCTCAATAACTTTCCAGGTTTATACTAATATCTCAGTAATCTCACATCTGCGTTTCTAATTATTCTGTTCTGGTTCTTAAGTTGTAGTTACTCTTCTCTGTTCTACATTTGCTTTATTTAATGTACTCAGTTTGCTCCTCAGTATCAGGATAATTCTATATATAAACAAGCATAGGTGTAATTGTTGCTTTTATATATAGCTATTATTTCTCAGAGACACGTCCTTTTTTTTTTTCCCAGTAATCAAAAAAAGTCCTTTAGATTATCCATGGTCTTCCAAAGTCTATCCATGGTCTATCCAAAGTCCTTTAGATTATTTCCATGGTCTGTGTATTTACACAGTAATTTTCCACTCCTGATACAGCCTCCTTCTTATTGAGTCACAGTATCTAACCTTATATAGTTCACTATTCTACATTCTACAGTATATATATATATACCCTGACTTTAGGTATCTGATCCACCTGTCCTGTGAGGCATGCACTCACTGTGAAGATCAAGTACTCTTAGAAATGTTAGTTTGTGATACAGAGAAATTATCTACTACCACAAGAATTTTGATGCTCTCCAAAAATATAGGCTTAGCATAAATTAATTTTATTCAAATTTCATATTACTCTCCACACTATTTTTTGAATTAGCGATTAAGAAAATATTTCCACTCTGCAAATATACAGCAGTATGACATACTATATTTCTCAGAAAATTTCAGAGGATATCCTCAGAATTTAAGCATTTTTTCCAATGTTGAGCTGAAAAACTCTTTATTGCAATTTGTTTTCTAAGTTATTACTTTTTCCTGCCAAATTAGGACAGTTACCATGCTACTTCTCTGATCAGCTCAGCTGAACTTCCATACCTTACAGCTGATTTATAACATTTGGGTTTTCTTCTATTTCTTTGGCAGAAGGAGAAAAGGCAGTACTCTGCAACTTCTGTCTTTCCTTTGGTATTGGTGATATGAAACTACAAAAAATCTTTAAATGTATTTTAATATTATTTTATAACAAGTCCTTTTTCATGGCTTTAAAGCCAGGGTTTTTGGGTTTTTTTGGTTTTAATTTAAACTTTTCACTGAACTTTTGTGTAAACTTTGCTTTCTGTAGCACAAACAAATTATCAGGAAAGCATACTATGTGGGACAGATAAAAGGAATACCAGAAAAAATTATTTAAAAAGTGTTCTCTCTGGAAATAGACTACGAAATGTCATGTGCAGTAATCAACCACCTTCCTTTTAAATTCAGTAATAGTAAAAGTTTAATACCTCATTTAGCAGAGTTGTTCTTACTAAATAAAAAATCATGTTTACTATAGGATTGTATTTATGTATGTTATATGAACATATTTTATAGATTGTATCAGCCACAAGCAATTTTTGCTCCTACAATACAGGAGTATATACCAATTCAGATAATTGCCAAAACCCAAACCAAAACAAATAATTTTATTCACTATATTGTTTCTGTGTTTGGCTTTTACCGAAGTCTAGTGGTACTCCAGCGTATGTGCAAAAGAGGACATAGGAAAGAAATTATGTAATTTTTCATTGTACAAAAATGTGAAATATTATTGCCTTTTTCTCCTCCAAGACACATGTGTTACTCTGTGGAGGTACTTATCAATAGACCTCATTTAATGGTTTTTAAATTCGCTTTCTAATTGATGTTTCTCCTTTTTTTTTTTTTTTTTTTTTTGTAAAATAATCTGAAGTGACAATAAATTGCTAAGTACATTTAATGATAAATAGAATTTCATAAACTGCATGGGTTACCCCTAGATATATTTGTCAATAAACTGTATCAGTTTGTGCTGTGTGTACAGCACAATTCTCACTTGATGGTATCTGCCCAGACAAATCAAAAGAGTGAACGCGCAATGCTAGTGAGTTACAGTTCAATCTAAAAGGAAACATACACTTTTGTATACATTTTGTCCTGGCTTAGGGCAAATTTGGGAGAAAACCTCCAAAGGGAGCCCCTCCAGAAAGCAAACCCACACAGTCCCTTCCCCAAACTGGTTCGGGAAGGATTCCTCGGAGAGAAGTGGAAAGAACCTGTTTATTTAACAGGCACAGCACCCCCCAGCACACAAAATGAATAATACCGGATGATAACAGTCTTTAACCACTCTGAAAAAGATGACAAATTCAGCAAGTCTCCTGGGAGTGGTTGCTCTGTTATCGATCACTCCGGTGCTGGGGATGGCTGCTGCAAGCCACAACGTGCAAACTCTTGGTGTTTCCCAGGTCCCAGTCCAGAGCAGGTTCCAGTGGTTCCAAAAAAGGGAACAGAAAAACAGTCCAGGGAAACCATTTGGACTGCTTAGCTACACTAACTAATGAGCAGAAGCAAAAAGCAAGAGCAAAGCAGGAGCAAAGCATAAGTAAGAGCAAGGGCAAAACAAAAAGGAAAGCAAAAAGCAAAAGCTGCACTATGTACTGCCCCATCTCTATCCCGCCAGCTATAAGGGAGAAAGCTAATAACGAAACCAAAACAAAACATTCACTCTTGAAAGCCAGTCTTGAAGGCACAGAACATAATATCAGCATAAACAGAACAGACGACTGGAGATACAAGCATCACAACCTCACCCTAGGACATTTATCCAGGTCAGGACACGTAACACTATCAGAACAATGTAGAGAAGTTTTGTTAGTAGTTGATATGCTGTACTTGCCATTTCCATAATAGATGGATGGATGAATGAATGAATGAATGAATGAATGAATGAATGAATGAATGAAACATCAAACAAATAAAGATATGTATAAGTAGCAGTATTTACATTTATCTGATTTAGTGCATAGCAAATTCCTGTCGATTGGGACTTGGATTTTGATGATCCTTGTGGGTCTCTTCTGATTCAGGATGTTCTACAACTTTATTACTTAATGATTTTCAAAATTATGTCTTTTTAATTCCTTCCTTAACATATATGATTTAAAAAATTCACTAGTAGCATAATATTCATAAGCTATTTCCAAATGTTGACAAACAGGCACACAAAACCAGCCCATTTGGTAGTGAATTAGGGAAGTTCTGAGTATTGCATCTTCCTAGTACACACAGATGATAAATTTTCTTTTGGATCTCTGTACTCTATTGGTGACTCCAAATATTGGCATTTAAGATTTATGAAGCAGGAATGATTAATTCCTAGAAGAAAAGAGTGACTGATTCTTTTGTTTGTAGGTTTTTACAATGCCATCATAGGTTTTATGTTGATACTACTTTATGACGATCAGTTAAAACCTAAAAGAGCTGACGGGCTAGGTAACACCCTACAAAGAGAGTAATAACTTTCTCAAAATAAACCATTGGCTCTGCAGAGGCTTACAATAAGTTCTAGACTTTCAAATCTGAAAAAATCCTGTGGACTATTGCTTCATTTATAAATTCTTTGGAGCATTATTTTGTTTCTTTAGTAAATTCACCTTCTGAAACGTAGGTGTGTAACATTTACTGAGGTTTATACTTATGCAGTCTTGGACTACTTTTACATTGTACACATACATCTCTTCAGATTAATTCCATTAAAGAAATTTGAGTATGGTTGTTCAGAAGCACATCTAAACTAGAGCTCACATAATTTGTCTAGTGATTAAAGAGTTGTGGAAACTAAAAATTCTGGATGTGTTATCATTAAATTCTTTTTTTCCTGTTTGCATCAATGAAAAATATTAAGGTTAAAAGTACAGAGTGGTAAATTATATTGCCTAGCTGACTTGCTCTGAATTAAAAAAAAAAAAAAAAGAGTTTTACAGGCATCTTCAATCATGTAATTTTGTTTACCTCATTTCCTCTTTTGTCCTTCCTCTGACTATTCCTGCTCACTATTTAATCACTCTAATAAAGTATAATAAACTTGTGAGCCAGGCTTTTAATCACAGGCCCAATAATGCTTCCAATTTAGATTTCTTCACACTATACTGTTGTAATAAGTTTACAAAACGAGGCTTGAAAATGCCCTAAGGCTATTTTTATTTATCCTGAATGGAGTGGGTTGTTGGGAAGGATGAAAGTCTGACAAGAAAGTCTCACAGATATGTATGCTTAGCAGAAAGATTTTTGAATGTAGATTCTGAAGAAGGAATAGAGATGGAAGCAAGTTTCGATATAGAAGAATTGCTGAGCCAGTCTTACTGGATAACCAAGGAGGCAAAGGGTATGTTAGTTAGAAAGGGTTTTTATTACTTAGAGCAAAGGATAAACCCACCTCAAACAAGATGTTCTTACCAAGCAGAAAGATAGCCCAGGCAAACAAGTCAGCAAATATTGTAAGTAGAAAAAAGGTCTCAGAATTTTCCACTGCAAGAAAACTGAAAAACAACTTCTAGCTTAAACTGTAATGTACTAACTTTTAGTAACTGGAGAATAGTATCATGAATATGGTAATTATAGTAGTTGTGAAAGGCTATAGATAGAAGTTAAGGTATAGATTGGTTCTACTGTGTTAAGATGCTCAGCAAATAAAAGTATATAATATATTGTAACCAAAACCAAAGGGTCTCCAGGCCTGCCTGCAGCTGGAGCTGACAGCTGTAGGCACAGGCTCTGTCGCCCACGACCCTGGACTGCTGTAATGTCTTGCATGGAATAAACTGCATCTTGAAGAGACGCCTGGAGTCCTGCATCTCTCATTCAGGCTTTTACAGTGAGTAATAGAAATAAACTTACCTATTTGTACAGGAACATCAGTATACTAAGTTGTAACTATTTAGAAGTGCGTTATAGAATCATAGTCTCACCCTCCAAATTCCCTGATGCAGAGCCACTCACATTTCCAGAGGCATTACTTGTCAAAGCCCACATGGAAAGAAGATTCTTGTGAACTACAGTTTTCCAGATAAGGCATTTCATATTAAATGATCATTTTTAATACTTTGAATTTAGCTCTGTTTACAACATTCATCATTACTATATCTAAGAATTTCTGTAACATCTTCTAATGTTAATTATCTGTCATTTAATGGGATGTTGAAGCACAGACCTTTTCTGGAACCATTCTAGAATCACAGAATGGTTGAGGCTGGAAGGGACCCCTGGAGTTCTTATAGCCCTACACACTGCTCAAGCAGGGCTACCTCAAGCCTATTGCCCAGAGCAATGTACAGATACCTTTTGAATTTTTCCAGGAATAGATGTTGCTCCCCCTGCGCCAGTTCTCAGCCACTCTCACAGTCGAAAAAATGCTTCCAGGTGTTCCGATGGCGTTTTCTTTGTTCTAGTTCGTGTCTTTTGTGTCTAGTCCTGCCACTGGGCACGACCATAAAGAACCTGTGAAGCATCTTCTCTAGGCTGAACAGTCCTATCTGTCTGAGACTTTTCAGTTAAGAGAAATGTTCCAGTCCCTTCATCATCTTGGCGCTCCTTTGTTTAACTATACCCAGTGTATCTGTGTCTCTCTTGTACTGGCCAGACCAGCACTCTATGCAGGTGTGGCCTTATAATACTGAGCAGAGTTCAGATCATTTCTCTTAGCCTACTGCCAACACTACCCAAAAAAATATGCAGATAGGTATTTACAGACTCGAAAGCAGGCTGTGGATAAGTACAATCTTAAGGGACTTCCATCTGAGAAAATACAGTCAATTGTCTTTATATCCACAGAGATAGAGAGAAAGTTCCATGTCTCAGTTTCAAGACAAATTTAAGAGAGCACACTCTGCAATGAGCAGTCTCCTCTAAAGGGTCTCAACAATCCTCCTCCACAAACAGAAAATAAATATTGATAGACAAAAATGAAAAAAAAAACCAAACCAAACCAATGGCTTACCAACAACAGAATGCCCTCAAGGCAAGGAAGAAAAGTAAATAACTGCTAAATGCCAAATTATCAGATGTCCCCTACCTCCCACAAGAATAAAGACTCAAAAATGCCAGGAAAATGATGGAAATGTTGAAGAAATACCTCTTCCCGGCATGTGGTGCAAGGTGGTGCCCACTTTCACTCTGAGGGAAGTGGAGCTTCCACAGAGGAGTTCCAGCAGGAGGCAAAAACCTGGTGGCTCTCTGATGTTGACAATAGGTTTTGGAAACTTGTAGGGAAGAAAAACTTATTTTATTATTAGTAAAGAAATTTTTCTTAGAAGGATCTCATTGAAAAATGAGACTATAAAGTTGCATTTTTTTTCTCTTAAAATTGTAAAAAGAAAGGGTTTTTTGGAATACAGAGATGAGCTTGTTCTTTTTGGAGAGCTTTCATGTCTTTGTTAAGGGTTACATGAGCTTTAGGTGTTAGAGTTTTATGAGAGTTGATGTTGCAGCTTTTTCTTAATAAATAAAAAGTGGACTTAGTTTATTGTTGGTAATTTTTAAAATAGGCTTGACTTAATTGATTTTTCTTAGAAGCTGTTGTAAATTCTGTACATTGTTGACACTGGTTTGGAGTTGTATCTTTTGTGGTGTAATTGTTTTTTTAGTTATCTTCTATTTTAGATACATTTAGGGTGGAACTTTTTGGATTTTGGTTATTGAAATTTTTAGACTAGTGTTTTGGATTTTAGTAACAACACTAGTACAGGTTTATCTTTGTGTTGGAGTTATGATGAGCAAATAATTTATTTAGTGGAGAATTATGGATTTTGGATGTTTTTGTTGAACTGGAGACAAAATTTATGCAATGTGGCGTCGTGTTTTTTTAAGAATGTTGTTATTAAGTTTATTGGTTTGTAGGATGGTTTGGTCCCTAGTTCCCCTCATAAGTTCCCCTCACAATGGTTTGTTCCAAGCTGTTTATCACCCTATCTTCCCACCAACTTGCCTCCCCCTCCCCTTTGATTGTTCCCTCTACTCCTCCCCTTCTGCCCTTATAAGTCTCTCCCCTCCTTCCTAAGGCAGCCCACCTTCCCTGTCAATTACGTTGACCACCCCCTTTTATTTCGAGAATCTTCCATGTCAATCATCCCCTCCTTCTTATATGGTTTGTTTGCTGGGCTTCTCCCCTCCCATGTTTGCTCCCCATTGGATCTCATATGTTATGTACTCCTCCCCTGCCGCCAGGTTATTGGCTGGTTTGGGAACTCCTCCCTTCGTGCCCACCCCCTTTATAAGTTCCTCCCCAAGCCCTTCTCCCCTGACACTTGTCCCTGCCCCCGCTGGGGAATAAAGCCTCCTTGACAGCACACAAGCGTTCGCTTCTCCTTCCTTTACTTCGGATCCTTGTAGCTTCTCCCTCGCCTGTGATACCCATGCCACAGATGGCACCGCCACCTGGAATCCTTGAGGAAAGCACAGCGGCAGCAGATCTTGTGGCCACCTGCGGTTGGCCATCAAGAGCAGCTGGCCGGGCTCGGCTCTCGCCACTGCAGAGGGAAAAGGCTGCAACGCAACAAAATATTGGTAAATTATAAGTGAATTTTTCATTTTTTGAGGTAACGATTTTTAGTGGTGTTTTTGTATGGTTTCTCAGACCTGCAGCTGTTGAGTTCACCTCAAGGCGAGAGGTGATGAGAGACTTCTAAAGCAGCTTCTAAAGATGAGAGACTTCTAAAGCAGCTTCTCCAAGCCAGGGAAGGGAAAAGCTTTTAGCCTGGGCCAACAAAATTGAGCTAGCCAAGCAGAACCAAATCTGACATGGCCATGGAACACCTGGGCAATGAGTCATTGAAATTTCCCAACAAAACCCCCCATAAGCTCTCCCCTCCCCAGCCCTGCACATAGCCAGTCCCAGGCCATAAAGATACAGCAACCAATTTTGGGCATAAAGCAGAAGATCATGGAACAGATTATTATCATAAATCACTCCAAGGCATTCTGATAATTCAGTTTTTGGACAGTGATGAATAATTTTTTTAGCATCTCATATTAGGCACCTCCATTCTTCACAGGATCACAGAATCACGTAGGTTGTAAATGACCTCTGAGATCATGCAGTACAGCCTTTGACTTAACACCATCATATCACAGACACTATGGCCTGGCGATGTCCAGTCACTTGTTGAACATTTCCAGGTATGGTGACTTAGCCACATCCTTGAGCAGTCCATTCCAAGGCTTAACAAACCTTTCTGTGGAGACATTCTTCCCCATATCCTGATACCTTACTCAGTCTGACTCTGCACTGACAATTGACAGAGAAACTGACACAGCTTCTGCTCACATCCAAATGGCATGCTGAGGTTTGTAACCTGAGTCCTGAAAAGCGCATTAATCATACATAAATACACCCAAATTTAGTCAGAAGCTGTGTGGAAAAAAAAAAAAAAGGGCAAAACCAGTCAGAACTAATAGCTGTGTACAAGAACAGAACCCTGAGTCTCCAAACCAGTCTGTGAAATCTGAATTAAAATAAACGGTAACATAATTTGCTAGGTGTTCTCCTTTTGAAAAGGCCAAGTGCTTGAGAAATGCATGATCATTTGAAACATATACCTGAATGCACCTGATTAATGACTCTTACAGTACTTATTACTATGATTTTAGCACTGACTATTTAACAAACACTTGATATTTAGCAAATTTGTGTCCTGAAGAGTTTGTAGGAAGTCACTACAATCATGAAGAGAGCAGTCATCATCTCAATCACACAGTGCAAGTAAAAGTGTCTGGGTGGATTTCCATCCACCTCTCACAAAAACAAGAATGTCAAAGGACTGTGGTAGGTGGACCTTGGCTAGCTGGCAGGTATCCACCAAGTGTCACTCTCACTCCTCCTCAGAAGAAGAGGAGGAGAAAATATGATGAAAAAGGTTGCAGTTCAAGACAAGAATAAGGAGATCACCAACTACTCTCATGGGCAAAACCTGACTTGGGAAAGATTAATTTATTTTATTATCAGTTAAAACTAGAGCAGGAAAATGAGAAACAAAATTGAAATTAAAACTACCTTCTCACCACCCTTCTTTCCAGCCTCTGCTAATGATTCATGACTCTTCCTCCCTATGCTACATCCTTGCTTCAGTGGGATCCCTCCCACAGGAGACAGTCTTTCATAAACTGCTCCAATACGGGTCCTTTTCAGAGGCTATGATGTTCCAAGAACTGTTTCAGCATGAGTGCTTTCCAGGAGGTTCAGTCCCTCAGGAATAAACTGCTCCAGCCTGGGCTCCCCATGGGACACAATTCCTTCCAGAAAATATTTTCCGGCATTAATTTCCCTCTGTGGGCAGGATTCTGCTCCAGTGAAGGCTCTTGAAGTGCTTCTGAGGACTCTCCACCTCCTGAGGAATGGAGTTTTCCATAGGCTACAGGGGGACAACCTGCTTTACCACGGTCCTCTCCTTGAGTCACAGAAACATCTGTTCCACCAGCTGGAGTACCTTCTTTCCCTCCTTCACTGACCCTGTCGTCAGGATTTTTGGTACTAGAAAAAAAGATACAAATAAATTATTAGTTCCTTGAATAAAAGCTTATTTTCCTCTTCATTAAAGGAAATATTTTGATTGATAAGACCAAATATTAATTAGGATATAATCAATTAATAGTTACTTTCCAATTTTTAATTAAAACCAATATTTCATTCTGAAAAGCAAGGTTTAACATAGCTCATATTTTGGTATCTGATTTTTCTTTTAACTATTTTTTAAAATGAGGAAGTGCAAGAAGCATGACAAAATTTGTATATGTTCTCCCAATTAACTGAGAACTAATGATGATTTTTGTGGGGTTTTACTTATTTGTTTTGTTTGTGGGATTTTTTGGGGGTAGAACTCATTTATTTGTGATGTATTTTATTTAAAAAATAGGCTCTATGTTTTATTGGCCAAAACAAAACAAAAATTTGGAAATGTACTTCAGCATTTTATCTTTGCTTCCAAAGAAACTTAAAACCTACTGTTTATTAACTATGAAGTAGAAAATAGAATGATGGACCTGCTATTTTCAAGGATGCTTTAGTGAAAAACAAGGTGCTTCAAAGCAGGTGACAACTTTTAGAGGCTTGAAGTTGCTTTTATGTATGGAAGGATGGAAATGATTATGACCTTAATTTAGACACAAGAAATTAAGGCAGATATAAGAAGGCTATATAAAGTAATGAAAGGCATAAGGAGAATAAGCCCAGCATCCTCACCTACCTTTTTACTTAAGGCAAGACTGGAGATTTTCAAATAGCAATTATTTGAAATTGCTAATCAAGTGTTTTCCAAATGTGATTGTTCTGTTGTCTCAGTAATACAGTATTCAAAATGTAATTCATTACCTTTCCATGGAAATAATTTTTGAGCACTTTGTAACTTTAATAACAAAACTGGAGACAAACACTAAGAGAAGGCAAAAATAAAATAATGCTGAGGAAGAATAGAGGTCTCCCCAGCTGGGATTTGAAATGAACTGCTGAGGAAGAGTAACTAAGATGCACAACAAAATAGGTTCACATAACATTAATTATATAGAACATTCACACAAAACCCCTATACTATACAAAATTATATGAGAAAATACAATTTTTTGGCCTAAACACAGACAGGGAGAATAAGAAGAAAGGACAGGTTATTGGAAATACAATGAGCTAAAAGAAAGTTTCAAACAAACAGGCTTTCACCCCAGAATAAATACAAAATGTAAGCAGGAAAGGCTCTGCTACAAACGTTTGGAAGGGATATAGCATTCACCAGTGAGGAATACCAAGATCACTCAAATCTTATGAGTCTCTGATGTTTTAAGTGCCTATGTATTATTTTTACACCATTGTTTTTTACAGATTCACCTGGTAGATACTAGTTTTTTAGCCTCCTATGGTGGGTTGACATTGGCTAGCCACAAGGAGCCATAAAACTGCTCTATCATTCCCCTTCTTCTGGACAGGGGAAAGGAAATATGACAAAATGCTCACGAGTCAATATAAAGACAGGACAGGGAGAGAGATCACTCATCCATCACTGTCATGGGCAGTTGGCTTGGGGAAATTGATTTAATTAATTGCCACTCAAAAGTCAGAGCAAGAAAATGAGAAGTAAAAACATACCTCAAAGTATTTGTCTCCCATTCCTCCTTTCTTCTCATGCTTGACTTCATTCACAATTTTCTTTACCTCCTTCCCTTTGAGCAGCACAGGGGACAGAAAATGAGGCTCACAGTCAGTTCATTTAATGTTGTCTCTGCTGCTTCTTCCTCCTAATACTCTTCCCCTGTCGCAGCATGTAGTCTCTCCCATGGGAGACAGTCCTTTGAAAATTGCTCCAAGATGAATCCTTGCCACTAACTGCAGTTCTCCATGAACTTCATGCCCACATCATCACCTAGTTTACTGCCAGAAACCTGCTCCATCATGGGCAACATGACACATAAAACCAGTATACTTTCTGTTCATAAAAATCCAAAGTGATGGGATGGGACAAAAGCCAAATGTTATGGTATGTTCTACAGTTCCTATATTTCTGCAGTAATTGAAATAATAATTTAATATTATAAAGATTATTAATATAAATTATAAATTCTCACTCTTTTTTTCTTTTTCTCTGTTAAACTTTTTAAAGTCTGTTCTGCTGAATCAACCAGTATTGATTCTTGCTTTTTCTTTAACATATTCAGAGAAGAAGAGGTTATGAGTTTTTTCCCTGCTGGTTTTGTTATTTATATAGTTTTGTGTTTTCTTCCCTTTTTCCATCTCCAGCTTCATGGCAGTAAATGAAGATACATCAGTGGGATAGGTTGGGCTGAAAGCCAAGCACCCACAGTGACAGTTAATAACTTGTCTTTCCCCTTCAGGAGGAGGAGAGGAGAAATTAGGAATAGCACAAGTGAGTAAGACTGTGTATTTAGATAGACAGAGAAATGGTTTACCAATTACCATCACAGACAAAACTGACTCAGCTCAGGAAATTTAACTTCCACTATGACCTATTAAATAGGCACATTTGAGTATTGATTCAGGTTTTGGGAAACAAATCCAAAAGAGGGAAATATTTGCACATCTGTAGAAATATTTGCACATCTTCCTCCTCCTTCTCCGCATCTCTTTCCCAGGCTCAGCTCCACTTCTTCATTCCAGACTCCTCTCCTGCCCTGTTAGAAATGACCATCTGCTACACTGAGTCCCTTCAGGGTGGTAGGGAACACTGTGGGGGAATACCTGGTGAGGAACACCTGGTGGCCTCACAATCATGACCTTGAGATTCGTCGCTGTTACCCCCTCCCACGTTCTCCTCTGTCATGGGTCCTCCATGGGTTGCCATGACAGGAATTTGTGCTTAACCTTGGATCACATCCTCCCTCTCCATCTCTGACCTTGGTGTTCACAGGGCTATTTTTTATACTTTTTTTCCTCACTCCTTGCTACCAGGTATAATTATTGTACTTTCTTAGATAGCATTTTTCATGACAGCGCCTCTCAGACAAGCTAAGCCCTCAGCTCAGCCTTAGCTCTGTCCTGCAGGGTATTCATTGAAGACAGCTGGAACAAGCTTTGTCTGCCATTAGAGAAATGAAAGTATGTAGAAAAGTGGCATAACTAAAAGGGCATAACTAAAAGTGGCATAAAAAACATAACTCTGTTTCAACATCAAGTCCTGTTTGTATTATGATGGTTGGCTACATGCTTTAGCTTCAGCCATGGGATATCATTGTGAATGAGTTCCTCTGTAATTATTAAGGCTTTGTAAAAACAAAAAAAGGATATTTTGTGAAACAATGAGAAGAAAGCTCTGAGTATACTTTAGTCTTAATGACAATACTTGTTTTCAAAGGAAGAACAGATTGTAGAAATATTTAGTATGCACAGTATATTGATCTTTTTAGGCCAGTGAAAGCCATCTGATTCTTTTTCACCATTTAGTAAGAAATTTGCCATGCATGATAAGAAAATTTCCATAGTATTATTTATTTAGTTATAAAATATATGGGTACCAGTTCTCCTGAGAGGCAGAAGAAACAAATGTGTATGTGGGCCACGATCTTTCTAAGAAAGCCTCAGGCCAAATTCCTTTAGCATCTCACAAGAAACAGCTTTCTTGTCATGCTCCTCTCCTGGGAGCCTTGCAGGATCACAGGCAAACCACAGATTTTCTGTTGATTATTCACACCATAGTTTTATCTTAGCTCTCAAGTTTGACCCACTTGTTACTCTAGTCCCCCTGAGGCTGCATGATTTTGCCATGTGCTCTGAGCAGCTTCAGCATCCTTTCTGTCTGCTGCTGTCTGTATTAAAAATTGGTACCTGTTCAGTTTACTGAAAGTTTAACTACCTTTTCCTTCCAAATTCCTAGTGGCAAATATTAACACCTCAGTTTTTATTTTGCTTTGTCTTAAATTCTGGTGTTCTCTATCTTTCAGAGTCTTTTTTTTCATGTCTTCCATGTCTTTGATGCTATAGTCAGGATTGTCCTGTGCTGAACTGCACATCTTGCAGAAGGGTTTTTAGTGTTCAGGAACACAGTCACGGACTGATTATATGCAGGCGCTTTTATTGAAGAGCTCTGGGTGTCAGGGGTACAAACCCAAATCTGACTCTGACGTGGGTTCGGGATGAACATGTTTTTATATTCTATCGTTATATAACTTTCATATTAATTATTAAACTTACATTGTTCTATTGTATACATTGATTTCATCCAAGCATGGGCTTCTCATGGTCTCCCTCAAACTTCTAACATAGTTTTCTCATGATTCTTCTTATGATTAAACAATAATTGTATTTAATTACTAAACAATCATCTAACAATTATATCATTTATCATATACTGGTTACGCAGGTGCAATTTCACATGATCTGGCAACACAAAGCCCAACATTTCTGATTTTTAACATTTTTCCAGGGCTCAATAAGTTTGGCTTTCTTTCTAACTCCCTGAATTTTCTATGATTTTAAGACCTTTTACTATCAGGGTGAGTCAGCAATGATGTGATGATGATGACAGAATCTGCCTATCTAAGCATTTCTTAGATATTTTAAATCTGTAGTTACATTTTTTTCTTCCATCCAGTCCATGTTTTATTCCTATCCTCTCCTGCATTACCAAGTGTTTGGTTTTAGATCACCTCTCAGTTGTTCACGTCTTTACTAGAGCAAAGAATTGTTCCTTTATTGAGTTAGTTGTGATGGTTTAAGCATGCTGAAAATGGGCCTCTAAACACACGTCCAACAGGTTGATTTTTTTTTTTTGTCTTTAGTTTCATTAACTGATGACATAAATCAAACTGGTAGAAGAACTTTTTACTGGATCCCTATCTGCATCATCCCCAGAAGATGTTTTATCTAAGTTGTTAGTTTAGATATATAAAAAAGCAGAGAAGATTTTGATAGTTTTTTTGGAGGGAGGCTGGATTTTTTTCTTTTTTGTTTTATTCTGTTCGTTTGGAGGGTTTTTTGTTTGCTTGTTTTTGTTTGTTGGTGGCAGTGGTGGTGGTGTTGTTTCATTTGTTGAGTTGTTTTTACTGTTATTCCTATGTGATTGAGACTAGGACACAGACTCTATTATTTCTGTTATTTGTCTTCCTGTAGCACTTCAGTCTGTATTTACTAATATCCATTTTCTTAATCTGGCATTAAAACTAAACAATTCTGACACTTCCTTTCCTTCATTTTCTTTCTATGTCTTTACATGAACCACATTTATAATTAAACAATTCAGAGAGCTCTGGAAACCACCAAGTTATCATAATCTCTTAATCTTTCTGTGCAATATGGAGGTTTTTGAGCTGAGCATTCTACAGCCTTTACACTTGGTTTTGTTTGGTTGTTTTTCAGCTTTTCTGCTTTAAGTTGAATCTGCCACATGTGATATTCAATATCTTTGTGTAGTGTTATTGAGATTTAATTTTATGAAGTATACTTTTTCACTGTTCTGCTCTTTTTTTTTTTTCTTTTTTTAGAATCAAAATATAGCATAAGCATTCTGGCACTGTTACACAGTTGGTAATAATATTTTACAACCAACCTGAATTCCTTAAGAGCTCTTTAAATTTTTATACCCTGAGCTACTTCCAGTATATTCTTCTTCACTACAAAACTCAAGATATATATGCTGTCCCCATGTCATACAAGGGCATAATTAAAATCAGAAAGAACAAAAGGATAAACATTAAAAAATATTTCACCCATTCATGAACTACATTGGGCACACACTGTTCATATATTAAAGGTGGTTTAGATAGCTGTCTCTTTTAAAAAGAATTATTTATCCAGCTTTCTCTAATCAAAACTCCAGTCATTATGATCTACAGAATGTAGCAGTTTTTATAGTCCTGGATTCTCTTTCTGATTTTCATGCCATTTTCAATGCTTTTATTTGGTAATTTTTACAAAAGACTTTATTGGAAACAAAATATAAAATGCAATACTTATAAGTGTCTTGAAATTTGCTTGTTGTGGTATACCAGAAAATTAGTATAGATAAATCCCAGTTTAAGTCACGTTTTAATCACGTTACTTCTATTTCCTCTTCATCAGACTTCAAGTGAGTGACACCAATTCTGCAATATTTCTTTGCAGAAACTGATTTTTTAAAACTCATTTTTTAAATTAGGTGTCAACACTTTTAAAGAACTATTTTACAAATTGATATCATTCTGACATTAGCTCTGAATTTGTGGCTTAGTTCATACAGAAGAAATAAATAAAATATGCTATACATTAATGAAAAGCAGATAGCTGTTTTTTAGAGTAATAAAAAGTGAGTGCCCTAGTTTAGGGATATTGATTGCTGTGCACTAAACTGGTAATCACTGTTCCTTGGTACAGTTTTGTTGCTTTATTCACATAGAGATGATGTACTGGAAGGTGAACTTTCACTTCTGATCCTGCAAATTCAAACCTATTGTTTTCCACTGACGACAGGTAAATAGCACCATTCTAAGTAAAAAACGCAATACTGACAGAAGTCTGAGCTGAGGGGGTTGAATCCTAATTTTTTTTTCAAAGGCACTAAGTAATTGAGTCACTCTTTTATCCTAATGGTGGGATGTGTAGTGTAGAAGATTCTGGTTTTCACAATAGCAATTTATGATTATTGAAGGTCTGAAGTCTGAAGCCAAAATTTTAGACTACTTTAATGCTACAGCCTTTACTCACATTGAATAAAGCTTTCTACATGAAAAAAATATTACAAGGTGTGACTCCTAGGAAATTTTTATTATACTTAAATTTTACCCTCTTAAATAAGGATAAATAAATGAATGCATTATTCTGCAATATATGAACTTACTGAATGTACAGTTGAACATCCCAAGGTCTATCTCTGGTTTCTTAATATATTTGATTTCTATATCTGATTTCTTAACTTCCTTAATAAGTAGCAGAATATAGATTTTTAATTACAAATTGAGAAATCACTGCTGGTGTTCAAAGCTTGTGGATTTTTTTTAAAAATACCTGAACTCTGTATTTTGATGCCCTTTAGTTTTGTACTTTCAGCAACAGCAACAGTTTTTTGCTTGATGCCCTCTTAGGCAAACTGAACATACTATGGCTGGCAAAAATAAACAAAATTTAAAAAAAAACATTATGAAAAAAACAGGTATTATCAAATTGCTATGGGTTTCTTGACTTTCTGAATAATCTCATTCAGATCTTCTCTATTTGTGACATCTAATATAGGTACACTACAGAATCATCAGGAATTTCTTCAACGTAAGTCAAAAAATAAAGTAAAAAGAGTACACAGACTAACACAGTCAAAAGTCTATGAATTTAGAAATCATTATTTTCAAAAGACAAAAGATAAGCTGTAGGAGACAGCCATTGGAAGGCTGAACCTGAGATGCCGTGGGAAGACTCTGTTATTGGGTTACAGTGAGAGACCAGAACAATTTCCCATGGTTCCTTGCCCAGCAATGTTAATTCGCTGTGGTCAGTCAACTGTTGTCCCTTCCCTGTTTCTGGAAAGTTCTGTACTCCCCGTTCCCCCATTGGCCCTCTTGTGAGAATCATTCCCACTTTGTTCCCCCATTGGAGCGATCCATGTCACTCCCCCTCAGTCCCTCCTCTAACCCCTTTTCCCATTGGACATTTTGTATCCTGACCCCTCCTACCTTCCCCAGTTATATACACTGGCCCCTCCCCTGATCTGGGCTCTTCTGCCTCCGGTTTCCTTTGGCTGTGGTTGTGTCCCTGCCTGTTCCTGCTCCTTTCTACCTCCTCTGGACCCTCAGACCTTCCTCCAATAAACCCAGCTGGATCTACCAAGCGGAGAGTCCTCCTTCTTTCACTGGTGGTCTGCGAATTACTTCATACGGACCTGAGTTCCAGGCGGGCTGTGGGATTTGGTCGTCCGGACTGGGAGGGGATCGCTCTCGGGAAGGCGATCACCCCAACAGCACCTGTGCAGGGGTTCCCACAATAAGCCTGATAACAAGTTTTAAAGAATGAAAAGGGCAACTGCAACTTAATGAAATGGATCAATTTGGAAAGAAATCTACTATTACTACACCTCTTTCTTATGTTTCATTTTAATTACATAATTTCACTACTCTGAAACAAAGACTGTAATTAAGATTAGGAACAGTGTTCTTTCTTCTCCTATTTTCATACAATTAAAATAATTTGACCTCAAGTGAAATAATATTGTCAGTTAACTTACAATTCTATTCTTAATACTTCTGCAGGGTTAGTGTATTTTTTCTTCAAGAGCTAATCTTGTTTTAATTCAGTTGTTCACAATAGCAAATACCTTTTTGAATTAGTAAATTAAAAAAGAGATTTTCAGAGCTCCTTATCTTTCCAGCTTTGTTATCCCATCTGTACATGTCTTGAAAGGAGTTAAGATATGTGTAATGGTAATTAATTTCACACCACACTGGAACTGTTAAGCCAGGTATTCAAATCCTTTTCCCAATTCAAATACATTCTAAAGCTTAAAGTTATTAGTGCTAATGAGTAATTTGATTTACTTTAAGGTAATTAAACTGTATGTAATTCAGTTACATGAAAGCACTCCAGTAGTCTTTGAAAATATATACAATAATAGCATCCATTTATTTGAGGAAAATATTGTGTAACAAATATTGTTCAGTACCTTGTACAATCACAGAGGGATAATGTCTTCTGGAATCTTCCAGTAGCCTCTGGAAAAGATGATGGTTAAAAAACATCACACAACAAACAATGAACAGTAAAATTACTATTTGAAAGTAACATATGAAATATAATTTCTGATCAAACAAGAAAAGCTAAAAGACACACTTTACAGCTACAACATAAGCAGAGAACAAGAGAAACAATTTTAGAAAGGAATAAATTAGAAGCTGACGGAAAATGAAGTGTCAAAACAAAACTTAGTAATGTAAGCTGTTTCATATTTCCCACAAAGGTTTGCATAAATTGTTCATGCAACAAATAAAAAATATTGACTTTTCTGTTATTACCTGTCTCTGCACATACTGCATATGTACTGACATTAAAAGTCTGTGTATATGCATGCGGAAAATGTGAAAAACCCATTTTACATGCTTTAGGAAAGACTGAGTATTTTCATTCATTAGTAAGAAAACTCAATTAATTTGTGAACATCAAACTGTAATTTGGATGCATTGGCTAGAGTACACTTCAGAGTGCTGTTCTATAGGTATTTAGTTACTCTTTTTACTTCCATAAATAAAAAAAAAAAAAATCTTAGACCCAACAGTAAACAGTACAGCCTGTTGGTAACTGTGAAGGAAGTCTTCCTTATGTGGTCAATATTAAGCACAGATTTCCTTCGTTAACTCCTTCTTCCTTATGTCTCTTTTCTTCTTGGATTTTTTCCTATTATAAAAAAACCAAGATACAAAAGTGGTAGATCCATTACTCTTAATTTTCCTTTATTGAAATGTTTTAGTAAAGTATAGAAATGATAGAGAGTTCTCTACATAACAAAAGTATGAGGAACCATTGAGGAAAAGTAGTAAGTTGTTACATCAGCTACAATTTAATTGAAATTTTGACTGATTTCCTGCATGCTTGTAAAAGCAAAAAAAAAAAAAAAAAAAACCCACGCACACCAAAAAAATCCCACGAAAAATAAACAAAAACCCCATTCAGAGTGAGTTCAGAGATTTACAAAATGATGAACTAACCTGTCAATTAAATTTTAAGAATTTTATTTATTTGTAGCTTTCTCGAGTGCAGAGAGACGAGATGATACACCTAGAAAAAATGTAATAAAAATCAGTGTTAGAGAAAAATAACTTAAAATTCAGGGAAGAGTATAAAATCAGAACATTGAAATAGCATTAAAAAGCAAGGCAGAGAAGAAATAGACATAATGTGTGGTCTGAACCCTGCCCCTTAACACAAGTCAGCAAATAGCCTTTAAAAATAACCCAAAACAAAAAAATGAAAGTGTCATAAACGTATTTGAGCTGTCACACTATATATTTTAATTTATTTTCAATGTAGCAATTAGTTATGTATTTCAATATTATGGCTAAAACAGCTGGATAAATTTAGCATATGATTACATAGGGTAATGCTCTTTCTTAGCTCTGCTCAGGAAAGTACAGGGAAATAAAGGAAAACTGTAAATATAGCCTACATTGGACCATCAACAATGACAGATTGTGAGGGAACATTGGCTATTTCACAGGCTTATATCTTTCAGCAATATCAAAGCAAGTGATGTTGCTCTTGTCTTTAGATCACCACAAGATAAAAGGAACATGTCAAGGTTTTCAACACGCTAGCTATTAACTCGGAATACCACACAGATGGTGTAAACAGTCACAGAAGATTCTTTCTACACCTGGTTGATAACTTCATCGCACAGTTACTAAGGGAGCCATCTAGGAAATACGTCCTTCTTGATTTGTTGCATTTTAAGAGGGTCTTGGAAGCGAAGTGGTATTTGGTCTTGGCCACCGCAAACATGAAGCAATACAGTTAAAATCTCTGGTGACAGGAGAAAAAGTCCCAGCAAAACAGTGCTAGACACGAGAAGAGCAAGCTTCAGATTGCTCAGAGAGCTGGTTGGTGAGATCCTGAGAAAACACTTTAGAAGGTATGGGGTTCCATCAGTGCTGGTCATTTTTTGAGCACCATCTCTTAAAAGCACGGGAGCAGGGAAGTTGAACATAAGCCTGCAGTGCCCTGGCAGCTAGGAGGGCCTACCATGTCCTGGAGAGCACCAGTCCAGCACTGCCAGCAAGGTTTATCCTACTCTGCCCTGCAATGGGCCAAGCTCACCTTGAATCCTGGGGACAGTTTTGGTCACCATAATATAAGAAGGACATTAGCTATTAGAAAGTGTCCACAAAGATGGTGAAGAGCCTTGAGAGGAAGCATTATGGGGAGAGGCTGAAGTCATTTGATCTGTTCAGCCTGGATACCTCATTGCAACCTGCAACTTCCTCATGAGGAAAAGTAGAGTTGCAAGCATTGATCTTTTCTGTCTGTGTTGACCAGTGGGAATGGCCTGAAGTTGTGTCAGGGAAGGTTTTGGCTGGATATCAGGAAAAATGTTCTTCCACCAGAGAGTGGCTGGGCACTGGAACAGGCTCCCCAGGTCAGTGGTCACAACACCAAGCCTGACAGAGCTCAAGAAGTATTTGGAAAACATTCTCAGACAACATTCTCTCTGTGCTGTGTAGAACAGTGAATTTATTGGACGCAGTGATCTTTGTGGGTCCATTTGAACTCAGGACATTCTTTGATTCTATGAGTTGTCTAAAGCTAGAAGTACATTTTAAGGAATGTAATATTGAAATAACTTTTCTATACCCAAGGAAAAGCAGAGACCAGTCTTGTTTGTTGCTATGTAGCAGTACAGATTACCTACTTTGCACTCTTAAAACAATCTGTGCACATACCATCAGCAAGGTATAATGACAGCTGTCTGACGGATTTACTTGGCACCATTAAGATTCTGCATTGGTAATAAAGGAAAAGCCATCACATTTTGAATTCAACACATTTGCACTAAACAGCATTTCAAAACCTCTATTTTGTTGTTCTTGATCTAATACCAAGAAGGCAAGATTTTTGTTTTCTTATATCAAAGTATCTGAAAAAAACCCCCTTAATTTATACAAGTTGCTACAATATGATATTAATCAAAAAAAACCAAACCAAAACAAAAACAACCCACAAACCAAAATAAATCTAAATATCTTCAATAAACTTCCTTTAAAGCCACCTGGAGACTCCAGAAATACAGCAATTATTTTTTCCTTACATTCCTCACAATGTAAGTCCTAGTAATGTAATTGCACTTGGCATTTTACTGTACAACATGAATGCAATGACAAAGTGAAACTGAGAAACTTTTTGAAGAATTTATTTTAAAAATTTTCAGACACTGTGATAAAAGCATGTGAAGTATATACAGCATCTTAGTGTTAAATTCTGGTCTGTAGGTCCTTAACATAATTCAGCATTTGTTTAAAGTCTCAAATAAATAAAGCAGATACTTATATTCTCCGTCAGATTTTATCTCAAGATAATTCTTTGTTTAAAACATCTATCTGTATTAGTGTATTTCTACCTTTCAAAGAATAATATACCTGAAAGTGATTTTGAATTCTGTGTCTGGAGATTCCTCCCTTGAGTAGGAGCACCCCTCAAGGTTACTCCTGGAGACTGAGTGAAAGAGATTTGCCTTTGGTCATTTGTGTGGATAAGTAATATCAGTCTTTATTCTTACTCTTTGTTTGGTTTGTGGGTTTTGGTGGTGATGGTTTCTTTTTGTTGGTTGATTAGTGGTTGGTTGATTGGTTGGTTTTTTTAAATACGACTTTTGCTGTACCACATACCATGCTTTTACAGTGTCCACCAAACACTTCTTTGGTAATTTTCATTACATTTCTTACAATAAAATAAGTGATATATGAATGCTTCAAATTACAGATGTGAACCCAGACTATGTTAGATTTAGCAACATTGAAGCTCATCTTCCATTGTGTTACTCAGCCTTCATGAAGCTGAAAAAACCCCTCAAGAAATTGTGCTTAGGAAGATACTTAAGTTTTTAAAGCAACACATAGAGCTGTAAGGAATAGGGTTGATGGGAAGGTAAGGCAGATGTCAGTGGGAGAGTTAAGCAGATGTCAGTGTTCAATACTCTCTCAACAGATTCTATTAGATATCCCATATGTGGAAGGTGCAATGACTAAAATCAACTTTGCTCATTTGAAGACAATTGATATTACGTTCTGATTATACATATTATATTCTGATTTTACAGATTGGTATAAAAAAGCCATAATAAAAATATAAAATGCCATTACAAAATATAGCAATTGCAAGACCCAGTTGAGATACAATACCAGTGTGACTCCCATTACTGTTCTCTCCAGGCTACTCACCATCACAACTCTGAGGGACTTCAGTCTCTGGGAAGGCAGGCCAGCTGAAAAAATGGTTGAAACCAGCTGAAGCCCATTGCTCTCTTTAAAATTCTTTTCTGGTTGTCTGGAATTTATGCTCTGCATTTGGCTGAGTCACACATTCATTCCCCCTATGCTGGGCTGGATAATTAGGGAGATACTTATTCTAATGTAATGAACTCAATGAAAATAATTTATGAAAATAATTTATACCACTGATTCATTCAGCTGTAGTAGAGAGAGTAGATGTTACAGGAAATCTGATTTAATGGAGTAATACAAATATTATATCACATAATACAAATACAGACCTAAGCTACACACAACCTTTTATATGAAATAAAGTTCACTTTTTGGTCCCTTTTGTTTCAAGACAAATGAAAGAATGTTTTTGCAACAGCTGTGTTGCTTTTTTTCCCTGAGCTTAAAGAGCATCTCTTGAGCATGCCACTCACCTGAGCCTAGCACATGGACTGAGAGCTGAAAATACAGCTAAGGCCAGCACAGTTTTCAGTCAAATGTGGAAGAGTTGTATATTTTGTTTTAAGCACCATCCCAAACAATTTGTTTAGCTTCTAGCTGGAATGAGCCCCTCTTCTCTCCACAGGTTTGCCAGCATTTTGAGATGTAATATGTCATGGCAGTGCCTGCATGCCTTGATTCCAGACTTTCTTTTTAAATCCTCAAGGACAAATGAGAAAATAAATCCCAGTGTAGTGACCTGAATAGTTTGTGTTCCCTTCAGTGTGGTGAAGAAAACTGCCTTAGATTTGAAAAGGGAATGAAAGGATTCAGCTATTAGAGGCATACCCACTCTAAGGCTGGCTCATTAAGCTCAAGTCAGTTCTAGAATTCTGCAAAAGGGAGTGTTGTCCAGTTCTAGAAGTCCTCCAAAGGTCAATGTCGTGTGTGCCACAGTGCAGAGTGCAGCCTACAACAGCCTTTACAGAAATGCATAAGAGACCCTAAATTCTGGCAGGACTTTGAATGAACGGATGTCGGGGAGAATCAGGGAAAAACCTTATATGTGGCTGGAATGGCCAAAGGAAAAAGTTAATTCCAGAGCTGGGAGCATGTGGAGGAAGATATGTCTTGTTTAGTCATGACCTCAAAATCTGCCTGAAGATTTCTTGCTTCCCAAATAAAATTTGTTAAGCTCCTGCTTGTGCATGAGGAATGTCTGTCAGACAAACACATAATTAAATAATAGCCTCTCCTTCCTCTTCACTCCTTCTGATATTTCTCGACTGTTATTTATTTGGGTCCTTCTTGCTAAGCCAGTAGGTAGTAAAGTTGAAATCCAAAAAAGAAAAAAGCTGTTCCTCTGATTCCAGCTTGTTTGCATATCATTTAAATCTTCATTGTCTTTTTTAAGACTGCATTAGAGAACAGAAAGGCAAAGCTGGGGCGTGGCCATGTGAGACAGTGGCCCAGTGTGATGCAGTGGCCATAACAGGTAGGGGCCATTGTGATGCGGGGCCCCATCCTGACAGTGAGGGTATTTAAGGAGCAGAGGCCTGGGGTGCTCAGTCCTAGGAGAGCAGCTCTCTCGCAAGGCAGCAGCTCTCCACGGTGACAGTGACAGGTCTGCAGTGCAGGATGCCGCAGGCCAGCATGCAGGAGGAATGGCCGGCGGCAGAGCCGGCCCGGGCAGGCCCTGTGTCTGCATCAGCTTCTCCGAGCAGGGATGCTGATGCAGGGACAGGCCAGCAGCAAGTGTTACAGCGGAAGAAAGCAGGGCTATCCGTGCTCATTGAGTACCAGCAAAGCCCTGGGAGGCGCGGGCCTGTTTTGAAGGAGGTCATCGTGTCCTTCACGAGGAGGCCTTCAGAGGAGCCGGGCAGGAGATTCCAGGCCCACAGCTGGCTGCAGCAGCAGGATGGCCTGGAGGATAGAGAGCCACAGAGGCAAGGACAAGGTTCCTCCCTGAGGCAGTCCGGGGCCCTCGATGACACACCTGGGGTGAGTGCTAACAGTAGAACAGGATGGCCTGAGACCAGACAGGACAGGAGCACAAGCGTGCCCTGGATGATGGGCTACACTGCACCACAACAGCCACAGGTCCTATGTAGGAGGTTTGCTGAGGGCACGATAAACAATGAGGCGATACTGGAGCGGCTGGGAGCCCAACCTCTAACCAGTAAGCCAGTGCCCTGGACCAAGGAGCAGGAGTGGGAAGATGCCCTTGGTCCAGAGCTGTCTGAGGAAGAGCAGTGGGAAGATGCCCTCGATATTGAGGTGTCCGATGAAGAGGAATGGCAAGATGCACTAGACACAGAGCTGTGCCAAAGGACAGATGGCATTGGGTCATCTCCTGTCCATCACTGGGTCAATTCCTTGGGCCTGCAGGACAACAATGGCTCCCATACTGGTCCCAAAGAGGGTCCCAGTTGCCTCACGGATGAGGGAAGAGGATCAAGTTGCATACCAGAAGAATCTCAGGACAAGGAATGTCCCTCAAATAAACACCATGAAGGAGAAGATGGCACAGCCATTGTCACCCCAGCAGCTCAGGAAAAGCCCTCTCTGGTGGGAAAGGAGGCAGCAGCTCACCTAGATCGAGGCCAGGCCTTCACCTACGATGTCCGTTTGTTTACCTTCCTGGACTCCGTGACAGAAGAGGCCCAGCTGTCACACGGGAAGATGGTGAGCATTCTGCAGAAGTCCTTAATTGCCACCCAAGACAAAGGAGAGGAAAAGAGGCAGCAGCCAACAGGCTCCCAAGAGGTTGCGCCAGAGCCAGCCCAGTCCATCAAGGCTGAGGGCCTGGACAAGGAGCCCCCTGTGAAACAGGGTCCTGGCCAGCAGCTGGACCTGCAGAGTGAGCATGCAAGCAGAGCTCTACTGGAAGCAGAGCCAGACCTGCAAGTGAGCATGAAGGAAGCAACAGAAGCAGGAACACCTGCAAGATCTGCTTTCAGGTCTCCTTCACCCACAGTCATCGATGCTCTAGCTCGAGAGAGAAGGACGTCCATCTTCAAGAGTGCCCCAAGGGCTCTGCACAGGGCCTTCACTGCAATGCACAGGAGAGGAAGGCAGGAACAGCAGCAGCCCACAGCCTGTGCACAGGATCTGCCAGACACAGGCCAGAGTATCAGCAGTGAGCTCCTGAGCGAGACTACCAATGTGATCCAGGGAATCAAGGAGACAGAAGAGCAGAAGTACCTGGAACACAGCACAGATGCAACATTTGCAGTAAGAGCTGGAGCAGCAGGGGCAGTGAGCCTGGCACATGCCCCGCACAGCCCCACAGCTGATGCTCCAGCTCTCCTGGACACAGTCCAGTACAAAACAGATAAGATCCTAAGCAAAGCTATGACTGTGACCCTTGGATCTGAGGAGTACACAGAAGAACATAGGGACCTGGAACAAGGCACTGCTAGGGAGATGAGGGTAACAGCCCCAGCAGAAGGGACAAAGAGCCCACAACACAGCTTGCACAGTCAAACAGATGATGGTCCGGTCTTCCTGGATTACAACAGCTACGTCCAGATGGAAGTGGTCAAGAAGGCTGTGCTTATGGTCCAAAAACCATTTGAATACCCAGACAAGAAGCAGGACCAGGAACTAAGCGCAGAGGGACCTACATCAGCAGAAAACCCTGCAGGATGTGCCCAAAGCCTTCCTGCATCTACACTCATCAATGCCCCGGCTCAACAGAGATGGCTGAGGCCTGTTCGCAAAGCACCGAGGCCTCCGCCCGTAGCCTCCACAGCCACCTCAAGCACAAGGAAGAAAGAGAAGAAGCACCCAAAAGCTGGTAGCAAGGATCCTCTGGACACAGCTGAGTGTATCAGGAGAGCTGTCCCAGACAAGGCTACAACCGAGATCCAGGGATCCAGACAGCAGATTGTGGAACGGCAGGATGTGGGACCCAGTAGGGATGTGTCACCAGCAGTAACACCCACTACAGCAGGGACAAAGAGCCATGTACATGAGACACACAGTCCCACAGCTGATATGCCAGTCTTTCTGAATGCATCTGACTACATACATACTGATGTCGTTAACAAGGCCATGTTTGTGGTCCAGAGACCTTTGGAAGAACCACAAGAACTTTGGGAGCATGAACAAATGGGAGATGAAGAGATTGGAGCAAAAGCCACAGCAGCAGAAGCAGGGAGGCAGACACCTGTCCTGCAGAGCCCCAGAGGCAATGGCCAGGTTCTCGTGGACGCAGCCCAGTATATCCCAGCCCTAGCAGAAGGGACAAAGAGCCCACAACACAGCTTGCACAGTCAAACAGATGATGGTCCGGTCTTCCTGGATTACAACAGCTACGTCCAGATGGAAGTGGTCAAGAAGGCTGTGCTTATGGTCCAAAAACCATTTGAATACCCAGACAAGAAGCAGGACCAGGAACTAAGCGCAGAGGGACCTACATCAGCAGAAAACCCTGCAGGATGTGCCCAAAGCCTTCCTGCATCTACACTCATCAATGCCCCGGCTCAACAGAGATGGCTGAGGCCTGTTCACAAAGCACCGAGGCCTCCGCCCGTAGCCTCCACAGCCACCTCAAGCACAAGGAAGAAAGAGAAGAAGCACCCAAAAGCTGGTAGCAAGGATCCTCTGGACACAGCTGAGTGTATCAGGAGAGCTGTCCCAGACAAGGCTACAACCGAGATCCAGGGATCCAGACAGCAGATTGTGGAACAGCAGGATGTGGGACCCAGTAGGGATGTGTCACCAGCAGTAACACCCACTACAGCAGGGACAAAGAGCCATGTACATGAGACACACAGTCCCACAGCTGATATGCCAGTCTTTTTGAATGCATCTGACTACATACATACTGGCATCGTTAACAAGGCCATGCTTGTGGTCCAGAGACCTTTGGAAGAACCACAAGAACTTTGGGAGCATGAACAAATGGGAGATGAAGAGATTGGAGCAAAAGCCACAGCAGCAGAAGCAGGGAGGCAGACACCTGTCCTGCAGAGCCCCAGAGGCAATGGCCAGGTTCTCGTGGACGCAGCCCAGTATATCCCAGCCCTAGCAGAAGGGACAAAGAGCCCACAACACAGCTTGCACAGTCAAACAGATGATGGTCCGGTCTTCCTGGATTACAACAGCTACGTCCAGATGGAAGTGGTCAAGAAGGCTGTGCTTATGGTCCAAAAACCATTTGAATACCCAGACAAGAAGCAGGACCAGGAACTAAGCGCAGAGGGACCTACATCAGCAGAAAACCCTGCAGGATGTGCCCAAAGCCTTCCTGCATCTACACTCATCAATGCCCCGGCTCAACAGAGATGGCTGAGGCCTGTTCGCAAAGCACCGAGGCCTCCGCCCGTAGCCTCCACAGCCACCTCAAGCACAAGGAAGAAAGAGAAGAAGCACCCAAAAGCTGGTAGCAAGGATCCTCTGGACACAGCTGAGTGTATCAGGAGAGCTGTCCCAGACAAGGCTACAACCGAGATCCAGGGATCCAGACAGCAGATTGTGGAACAGCAGGATGTGGGACCCAGTAGGGATGTGTCACCAGCAGTAACACCCACTACAGCAGGGACAAAGAGCCATGTACATGAGACACACAGTCCCACAGCTGATATGCCAGTCTTTTTGAATGCATCTGACTACTTGCATACTGACATCGTTAACAAGGCCATGCTTGTGGTCCAGAGACCTTTGGAAGAACCACAAGAACTTTGGGAGCATGAACAAATGGGAGATGAAGAGATTGGAGCAAAAGCCACAGCAGCAGAAGCAGGGAGGCAGACACCTGTCCTGCAGAGCCCCAGAGGCAATGGCCAGGTTCTCGTGGACGCAGCCCAGTATATCCCAGCCCTAGCAGAAGGGACAAAGAGCCCACAACACAGCTTGCACAGTCAAACAGATGATGGTCCGGTCTTCCTGGATTACAACAGCTACGTCCAGATGGAAGTGGTCAAGAAGGCTGTGCTTATGGTCCAAAAACCATTTGAATACCCAGACAAGAAGCAGGACCAGGAACTAAGCGCAGAGGGACCTACATCAGCAGAAAACCCTGCAGGATGTGCCCAAAGCCTTCCTGCATCTACACTCATCAATGCCCCGGCTCAACAGAGATGGCTGAGGACTGTTCGCAAAGCACTGAGGGCTCTGCCGTTAGCCTCCACAGCCACCTCAAGCACAGGGAAGAAAGAGAAGAAGCACCCAAAAGCTGGTAGCAAGGATCCTCTGGACACAGCTGAGTGTATCAGGAGAGCTGTCCCAGACAAGGCTACAACCGAGATCCAGGGATCCAGACAGCAGATTGTGGAACGGCAGGATGTGGGACCCAGTAGGGATGTGTCACCAGCAGTAACACCCACTACAGCAGGGACAAAGAGCCATGTACATGAGACACACAGTCCCACAGCTGATGCTGTGGTATTCCTGGATTACAATGACTGCCTCCAGACTGAGATGGTGAAGAAGGCTGTGCTTATGGTCCAGGAGCCATTTGAATACCCAGAATAACCGCAGGAGCAGGAAGGAAGCATCGGCTAGGCAAGGGCCGCCACGACAGAGAGCCTGGCACACACCCAGTACTGCCCCACAGTCCATGACCCACTTTTGCTGGACCTAGAAGAGTATGTATGACACGAGTGGGTTTCCTCTCTTTTCTGGATCTTCTTTTTTTGTCAGGTTTCAATGGAAAAAACCATACATATATATACATATATTTATATTTATATATAAACCTATACATACACACCTATATAAATACGCCTGTATTTATATATACACACATACATATACATCCATACACTCACATTTATATATACACATACATACATATTTTATAGACATACATATATACCATATATATATATAACAGATACACACCCACATACATCTAAATAGCACACATATGAGTTAGTTACTCTTGCCACATAGATTATTTAAGGATAATTTTTGAAGTTTGTCTACAGTCTCTACAAATTTGTTAGCTGCAAAACCAGTATTCTTATGTAGGTAAAACTCACTTCCTCACCCCCCCTGAACATTAGAATTGTCCAGCATAGCAGAAACATAGTTGAAAAAAATGTAGGAACTTGTTCAATAAATGCATCTTTTCTGGATGTTCTGAGGTCTGCAGGAACTTTTTTTACTCCAATGTACAAGAACCTGGTTATTTGCTTAGATGACACAGACAAGAGTGTTTGTAGTGTCACTGTAAATTTCCCTGAGAAGGAAGCCTCAGTACTGTTTCATTTCCTTTTCTAATTCAAGCCTCCTCAGTGTTCTGTGCTCGTGGAGCGCAGGAGCCACGCTGTTCTCCAAGCACCAGTCACACCCTTGTCCACGCTCGCATTGCCTGCACACCACCTACTGACCAAATATTGACAGGCCATTGCCAGAGCCATGGTAGCAACATCCTGCATCTCTCTTTCCAGCTCTTTCCTCCGTTTCCTTCCTTTGCTTCTGCCTTTTCTGTCATCTCTCTTAGGGTCTTTTTTTTTTCTTTTTATCAAGAAATGGTTCACAGATGTAATATTGATCTTGTTTTCATCTTAGAAATCTGATAAATTTTTCCCCCTCAGATCTTACACTGGAATGGGACATCTTTGGTCCTTGTGACAAACAGCCTTGAGTTTATTCCTGCAGCTCCTTTCATGGTAGCTCTAATTTCCCTGGCTTACATATGTGATTCTTTGTGGTCTTAGCACCATCCAGCTCTCTGCATTTAGGATTGATTGACATTAGCTGAGGTCCCTGTGTAGATCTGAGTATAACCTACCCTTGTGTCATGGTTTGAGAGGAAGTGAGTTTTTGGGAGGTGGTGGTCAAACCAATAGGTGCTCAAATGTGAATATTGGCACCTGGTTTGGCCACTGAGGATATGGATACACCTCTGAGAACACAGGGGTAAAAGCAAAGAACTCCCAGGGGAACTCTCCCTCTTGGTTCCGGTGGATGGAGAGGTCAGACCTGCCCTGCCCAGCTGCGGGCTGGGCGGGGGAGGGGAAGCCACGAGGCCAGGGGGAGGTAGGCCGGAGCCTTGGGCAGAGAAGGGAGGTGAAGGCCCCTGGCCCCAGCAGGACAAGAGTGAGTTCCCCACAGATTATGGAAGGGTGGAAGAACTCTGAGAGGCATCGGGCAGCCCCCTTTCTCGGGAGGGAGAGATAGAGAGAGCTGCCAGTGCTACCTTGGAATTTGATAGCGCTGGCCTGGCCGAGAAGGAGAAAGGGGAGGCGGCGAGAAGAGTGCCCGGCAGAGCCAGCGTGGGAGTTCTGGACGAGTAGAGACTGTGATTTTAACCCTTCTGTGGGATGATGGAAACCTTGCAAATGTCCTGTCTCTAGTAAGAAGATGACTTGCACCTACATTAAGGATGTATGTCACCATTTGAGTAATTGCAAGAAAAGGACTTACTAGAGTCTTAAGTCTTAACCACAGAAATATTACTCTCTTTAAAGTGCAAGCAGATAAGCCTGGCACACAGTATTCTCAGTGGTGGGCAGCCGCTCTTACTAGTCAAAATGCAAGATAAAAAAATATGCCCTTTTCCCCTGCTACTTGATAGTCACAGTTTTACAACCATTTATGTCTGCAGGTGTTAGAAATAAATCTGGAAGTATACGACTGTACAGCTTATGTTTCCTTTGGAAATTCTCTAATTTCTAACAGCGCTAAACCTGTCTTGTCACCACATACAGAGATACCATTGTTTTTCCCTGAGAAAGGCCAGTTATGCTGAAACAGAGAGGGAAATATGGGATGACAACTTCATTCATCCATAGCATTAAGACAGATAGTTTGGCAGACCAGAAACTGTTCCTGCATCTTAAGCAGCTGCACTAGCAGGAGCATTGAGCTGCCTTCAGCTAGTCCTCAAAACCAACACCACATCTGCATCACAGATTACTTTTCATGTCTAGTAGGTACCAGCCAAAGCTTTCCCTCATTTGGTGTCTCCTTGCATGCTTCATATTCAAAAAGAATTCTAGTGCCCCAGGAGAATTGTGCCACTCTTGCTGCCAGCTGATGGACTTAGCTCTTGCCCTTTAGATGCTTCCCCTGTGCCAGTTGCATATGCACTTTCCACTTGCTTGGGGGCAGGTTTCCAAATCAAAAGTGTGCATTGTGTTAGGGCATGGTGTTCACATCAAGCACTTTCTCTGGTGCTATATTATTTAATATAGACAAGATTTCTTGCACATAGTTTTCTTGAGAACTAAACAACATAATCTGCCTCATTTCAGCCTGAGCTGATAGGGTGAAACTGTGACACTCATACACAATGTGGAATCCGTACCAAAGTGTGAGGACACTGACCCTTGACAAAACAGAACATCTTACGACATAACTACAAGGATGCAAGCTCTTTGGAAATATTTAGGCAGAACACAGTTAAGACAGCATAGCATAAATTGAAGATGGTTGGTTAAGATGATTACATTAGCTTGCCAGCATACTCTGGAATCAAATTAATTAATATCAGTTTGTTTGCTGAGTCACAGAACCACTGATACTTTATTTAGGCATTAAGCTAAATAAATAGTAGGCATGTGTATTCCAGACTCTCTGATTGTTCCTCAAAGGTAATGGAATATACTCAATTCAGGATTCCTTAGGGTCTAAAATTATTGAAGTTACATAATTATTTATGGTTTTGATCTGAAATTTTTTTGCAGTGAAGGTTCAGATCATTTTCTCTAAATAACTTGTGAAGCATCAAATATATAACAACATCATAATCAGTAGAACCTTGACATCATAATCAGTAGAACCATACTTAGTCCACTTGAAGAGATAGGTAATACTTGTTTGGTTTAAACTTCACACCACAAGCTATAAAAGTCAGAGAACAGAACGCCTCTTGGTATACCTGTGGTTACATATGAAAGAGGAGGGGAAGGAAAAGCCTATAAAAAAATCTCAGGATAAAAAAATTGACAGTGTTTGGAAAAGAATAATGAAGCATAGAGGAAACAGAAAAGTGCATAGCTTGCACAGGCTATTAGAACACATTGGTGTTTCTTATCCTCTTGAATTACTTCTTTGTCTGTCCAGTTTTTGACCTCTCAAGGCTCAAGCTAATATGCTGTAAACCATGAGAGGTTAAGAAGCAAAGAGGGCCCCATTCCCTTTGGCAGTGATTTGTTTGACACCACTGAGAAAAGGAGAACTATGTGAAACGTTGATATAAACAATTAGGGACAATGCAGTTCAAGCAACAATTTCCAATCTTTTTTAATAAATATAGCCTGTGGGTAACAAGTTATGACAACACAGATTTTTTAGTTCCAGACAAACAACTGGGCATCCAATTTATCTGTGTGAAATGGACTTTACACTTTTTAGTCAAGCAGCTGATTAAGTTATTGGTAAATTATTCAGCAGGAAAAATTAAGGGAACAGATGTTTAAAAGACAGAGTTATGTTTAGGACACCATCTACTCTTAAAATACTGCATTAACAGGAGGCCAAAAACTGTTACACACTTACAAGTAAATGGCAATGGTAATAACACAGCACCTATTTTTTAGCATGTGGATTGACTACTCTAAGATTATATCTAGAAAAATGAAGCGGCATCCATCCACGCCTCCTTTGGTGTGTGCTGGCTAGCACCAACACTGCCAGCAGCAGGGGAAAGCCCCCTAGTCCTCACGGGATTAGGAGGGCGTCTAAAGCTTTCACCTTAACTGCACAGGACTTTAGTGCAGCGTTGGCAGAAGTAAAGAGAGTGGACTTCAGCTGAGGGCAAATCCAGGTTTATTGTAGTGCCATGAGGAGCCTGCGACCCAGGGAGACTAACCAACCCTAGACCCCAAGCTGCGGTGTGCAGGGGATTGTTAACAGGGGAGGAAACAGAGGAGTTTGCTCACTGGCCAATAGGGGAACAGGGAGATGTGGGGAAAGGGGAAGATTGACAATGGAGACACCAATGGGGATAACTCAGGGGAGGGGCCCTGGCCCCTGTACCAATCACTCAACGCCCTCAGCAGAAGTTTCTGGAGAAAGGGGAGGGGTTGCCAGGTGATGGACAGGGTACCAGAGAGGGACTAGGGGAGAGATACAATGGTTTCCAGGGGAACAGGGGAGGAGGTAGAAAAATTGACATTGTCAGGGGAGGAGGAGACAACCAGGACAGAACCATTTGAACAGGGTCGTCACAGAACATTCCAAAATACAATTTCCAAAACCCACAAAACCACAATACAACAGAAGAAGCTTTCCCTTAACATGTCAAGGCTAGAGAAGGAATAGCCTCTGAAGAAGATCAAAAGAGGTGGTTTTTTTTATATTACTTAGTGGAATATGAGTATCCTAAGTGAACCAATAAAAAGAATTATTGAAGGGATGCTGAAAAAATAGAAGAATATTGTACAAATCAGAAAAAGCCATAAGATAAATAACTTCAAAATTTATCCAGCATACTAAAAAGAAATACATTGACATCATCCAGAGTAAATGCTGATAAATGACCTGTCATATGTAAAAAGTAAACCCAAGAAAGAAATTGTAAAAACTGTAAAAAAGAAACAGGACATCATGTCTCAACTCTTCAATCAATATAACATTAACTTTCTGATTACTGAAAGCCAGATACTCTTGATTAAATTAAACTTTCTAGTGGACAGTGCAAAATCAGTAGATAAAGTGGAGTAATTCCAGGAGCCTTCAGAATGCCTTCAGCTACTGAAATAGGCAATATTTTAAAATTTCATATACAAAATCTTGGTACCATAAGGTCTGGTCACTTGAGAAAAAAGTCAGACAGCAGATGTTACTTACAAAATAAAGGATTTTAAGTCTGAATTGTTTAATATAATATTTTATTCAAACTAGGAAGAGTTGGTGAATAAACCTAGGCATTTCTAAAATGAAGAGACTGATCACCATTTTAAGTTTATATATAGTCACTTTTTCCAGTTTCACAGATAAATAGTCCTAATGGATAGTGAACTGAAATAAAAGTTCATTATGAGATGATACAACTACTTCATATCCTAAACCATATTTCTAAAAATAGGATTACTTAGTATAACTATAGATCATGCATTGTTAAATTTTAACACCAAGTTCTTTTATAATCAGTGAGGAGAGCTCTGGCCTTGTTCAATGTCCAGCTAAAGATATTTCTTAAATTGTCAATCACTTCAGTGACCTCTCTCTACATCCAATGCTACCAGATTTCTTAGGGATGTTTCCTGAGTTACTGTAGCCTTCATTTTCACTCCAATGATTGCAAGAAATGAGATTATAAAATATTCCAGTTCCTAGAGAAACCCTGAAGCATGAGTATAGGTTACAACATAAACTTGTCTTTCAATTATTATCAGTTCATTTGGTTCAGAATTTTAAAAGAATAAATTTGACTTTTTTAGAATATTCAGAGCTTGTTAAGACATTGTTATAAAAATGTATAAAACCAATTTTTTAAAAAGTGACTTCTTTTTCTACCAGTGATTTAAGTGCAAGAAAATGTTTAAGATATAAAGTTTTTAAGAAATTAAGATTTTTTGTTTAACTCTGAGAGAAGGAATTTTAGTTCATTGATGCTAAACAATACAAGTAATCACCAAATAATTTCAGTATACTATTTTGTTCTTTTACTTTTTCAATATATCTTTAGTTGAATATATAAGGGTCTTCTAAATTATGAATATATGTATATTTTTAATGAAAATGGCTGTGTACCTTAGTGATCTCAAATATAACAGCTGCAGCTTCACTTGTATAATTCTGATACTTAGAAATATCATGTTTAAAAAGTTCTGCAGGTTTAAAGAAAGAGCAACCTGAATTATCAAAATGGGCAAAACTCAACTGTGATGGATGTTCTCCTCCTGTCTGAACTAATGGGGCTCTGGTGGAAGTTTATTGTCAGCATGTAGGACTAATCTAACTTAATCCTACTGTGGGTGGTTAATTCTCTATCAGTGGGTAATTCTCTATCAGTGAGACTTCAGCACGTGACTCCCCAAAGTGTGGTTTGGCCGGAGATGGTGCTGATTACTAGCCAAAACTGCATGAACACTGCAGAATATGTGACTACAGGTGTTGACTGTCACTTTATACTACAAATATTTGCAGCCATCAAGGTCCATTCAGCTCTCCCTCTGCAGCATCTGTCTGTGCCCTGGTGATCTTCCCTCAAGCAGGGACACCTCTCAGGACTACCCCTCAAGGATGAGAGTGTTGGTTGTCCCGGCTAGGTGGTGGCGAGAGCTACAGTCCCCCTCTCTCAAGCTCTGCTGATCCCCAGCTGCCAGGAAAGACACAGCACAAAAACAAACGCAGCAGTCACAGATCCTGGGATGAGTTTATTTGATGTTACAGTTCCCCTTTTGGCTTCCCCAGGACCCCGACCTCAGGGCAGACAATAGTTTATATACTGGGGGAGGGTCACAGGGGAGGATACAGAATTCAACAAATCAGGAGAACTGGAGATAACAAACAAGGTGGGCGTTCAAATGTCAACCAATGAAGAATCCCAAAGGAAAAGAACAGTTTCAGTGAACTAATGAAGTTTAGAGAAGTATAAAACTGACAGAGAAGTTTCTTGAGAGAAGGCAGTTTTTAGGGGTTAGATTGGCATTTCCTGAAAGGAGGAATAAAGGAAGTTCTGGGAAAAGGGCAGAGACCAAAAGGCAGCATAAGGAAATTACAAATCAAACAATAATCATACTAATAAGACAAAACACGTCACAACATGAGAGCTCCCTTACCTGACACTAGACACCATGAACTGATGTCTATTTTCGTGTGCATATAACATTTGAAATGCATTTAGTGAAGTTGTCACGAACATTTAGTAGCAAACTGACCACTAATCCACATGTACTTATTAAATATTTTACATACCTAAATTTATTTACTAAAATTCTCTAACTGCCTACTCCTATCTGTCTGAATGATTGATTATGATTCTTCAACAGGTCATGCCAAAGTTACTGAAATATCCTTAAGCATAATACTACTTTATCAGGAAGGAAGGACTGATAATTTTATTTCTATATTTTAGTTGTACATTTCCCAATAGAACATTATTTTGCATGTAAATCTTGTCTTTAGGGACCACTCATTAATACTGCTACCAGTAACAACAGTAAGAGCAATAATATGCAGATAGTAGTAATAGAGAAAAAAATTTTTTAAGCTCTTTTTTGTAACTGTCCATAAATATAAATAATTGCTCATTTTTATTGTTTTATTAGTATTCCTATATATAAAAGGATATATGCTGACAGTGAAAACTGACACACAATGAAGAAATTATTTTTGTTGTTGTTGCTCTGAAGTATTAGTTTTTAAAATAATTTCTTTAGGTATGACTCTGTGAGGAGTCCTTATCAAAGGTCTTGACAGAGAATTACCCAGTAATCCATGGGTTTATAATCACATTTTGCAAAAAACTCATTTCAGTGATGCAGCAATAGTTTGAAGGTTATAATAATCTGTACAGGTTAATTTCCTGAAGCATGGTTCAAAGCTTTTGCAACACTCAGGGGTGAAATGGGTGTTTCGCTGAAACCTACTTCAATCAAGAGCTAACCTGTGAATAATCAAGAAATACTGCACAAGTACTTCCAAGATCCACTTTTCTAATCCAAAGGTGTGATAGGATGCAGCCAACCATGGTAATTCTACTTGGAACAAGTTATTATCAGATAGAAAACAGGTTGGTAGGTTGAAAGGTGCTGGAGACTTTAAGGACTTCAAACGTTTTCTTGAATAGAATACGCACTTTTTTACTTGTCTCTTTTCCCAAATGTGTTATTTATCTGTTGCAGCAGATTCTTTTCTATCCAAGGCACAAGGGGGGGGGGGGGGGGGGGGGGTGGAAACACCACCCTCTAGCCACTTCACTCTCTACTGTGATTCTCTAAACTTCTGTGACCAATTAAGTTTACACCCTCTCACACAAGCACTGTCTATGCAGATCACTCTACCACTATGTACCTTGTCCTTAGACTGATTTTTTAGTCCATGACAATGCAGGGAGATCTCCTGAACAAACACTATAAACCAGCTTACTGGAACAGAGACAGGAGCAATCAGAGATGAGTGGAAACTATAACATTGAACATCTTTTGTGTTAAAGTTAAGAGTCTTCATTAGCACTTCAGAAGTTTCTAGCCTCTGTGTAGGCTGTAACTACACATGCTTTTTTCTGTCTTTTCCCATCTACCTCTCCCGTTTCCCATGGTTACTAACACCTCAGAATAATTCTTATAGAAGTGGTAAAGTTGATGCTCTGACATCCTAGGCACACAGAGTCATTCTCGAACCACTCAGCCTGGAAAAGACATCAAGAGGTCTTTTTTAGCCACCTCTACTCATAACATGGTCAGTTCTGAGCTTTCATCAGGTTGCTCAGGGTTCCCTCTGTCTGGGGCTTGAAATCTCCAGATTTGTATGAAGATAAGCTGTGGAGCTTTTCTGCGCAATCTGTGCTACTGCTTAATCATCACTGTAATTGTTTCCACCATCTCCATCATATCCATTTGGAACTTCCTCTACTCAGTTTACCCTTGTTTGGTCCCATCCTCTGACCAGGCAGAGCATGAGAGGAGCAGGTTCCTGTGCTCCTCTCATGCTTTTCAAGACATCTGCTGCTCAGCAGGTAATATTGCTCTTAAGACTAGAGACAGGGATCTTCAATGAGAAATTTATTTCAGGTTTTTACTTACGCACAAATGAATACTGTTGCAGTACACCTGAGAGGAAATTTGAGAGCACACACTAACACTTGTGAAGAGGAAGACAACCATTAAAAATATTTGGTTTCCTCACTATATAGAAACAAAACCAAGTTCAATAGTCTGAGCCTTATTCACTTCTTACCTTATAAAAATAATGTCGGGGAGGGATTGATCTCAGAAAGTTTAGTCTCTCTCTAAAAGGGTTGATTGTGTAATTCTGCAGATATAAAAATCCAGTTGTATACTTAGACTGGATTAAGTATACCTTAATCCTGTTTTACCCTGTGTTTTACCCTGTGCTGACACAGCAGTCATTATAATGAGCAGGACTTTTAAGTTCAAAGCTGTGGATGAAGTCGATCTCTTAACACAAGTAAAATAGCTTTACTTGAATACTTTCTCCCCTTCTGTGTATTTTTGGTGAGGGTTTTGTTGTTGTTGTTGTTGTTGTTTTCTTGTGGGGTTTTTTTGGGTTTTTTGATTTTTTTTTTTTTGGTGGGTTTTGTTTTGTTTTATTTTGTATTTTTCGTTTTGTTTTGGTTTTGTTTGTTTTTTGGTTGGTTGGTTGGTTTTTTTTGTTGGGGTGGTTTGACTGTATTTGTAATGTGAAAAAGAGAACATAAAAGCATACAACTCAGATTCATAGATGTAGGGCAAAAGAATACCTCTCCAAATACCCATTCTCCCTTTCTCTGTCAAGACATTTCCCCATTTTATTGCTCTTTCATCTTGTGTATTTCAAAGGTCAGATTTCAATAGGAATTAATGATGCCTATGCATGTAATTCCATGTCTATATTTTCAACACTTAATTCTAAAAATGCACTTTGAAAACAGACCTTTTCCAATTCAGTAAAACTGAATTGACAAAATAGGCATGTCAATTAAATTTTCAAGCAGTTTAGATTTGCAAAGGGCATGTGCTTGTGCAGCATCAGAATTCTCCTGTCTCACCTTCACTAGCAAATTGCACAGAATTTTTTCAAGTTTCTAGCTTTTCTTGGACAGAAATAACATAAACCCTCTAAAGTCTCATAATACCTCAGAGTCTCATATATGTTTCTCCCTATGTTTTCCTGTTAATAACCTTACTGAATTATTTTCCTTTCTTCTTTATTTATTTTTTTTTTCCATTTGTAAGCTCTTATCAAGCACTTTAAACAAGTCAGTTTCTCTGACAGAAGGGTTATGGTAACAGAAATAATGAAAACCAAACAGTAGAGTAAGATCTACTTTAAGATCCACCTACCAGATCTGACTGGTCTTTGAGGATAAATTAGTCCATTCGTTTTCTACCCCCTTTATGTTTTTCTGAATGCAACTCTTTTACAGTTAATCAATAGGAATTTGTTGCTGTTATATTCAGAAGTTGTTTACAGCATGCTAATAGCTTTGTGCCATGTGCAGCTCTGCCAGCCAATCCTGAGTGAGTCACTGTGGTAGTAATGCAAAGGAAGTCAGAATCTTACCACCTTGATGAATTTCTCTTAAACACTGATAGCTGATCTTTCAGTAATCAGTAAAAAAGCTGAGCAGATTTGCCAAGGGGACTAAATGTTGCTGCAGAAGGTGATGGGCTGTGTTGTCTGATCACCAGACTCCATCCAGGCATCAGTATAGAACAGAGACTATAATTTATAAACCACTGTTACTCACAGCAGGAAAGTGCCAATGATAGGAAGGGCCGCAAAAGCAACTTAACTTGTAACTGGATGATTATTTCTCTCATACTGTTCCTATTCTCAACACTGTAGGCAAAGCAAACCATCCCTTCTCACCTTTTTTTTTTTTTGCCAGTCACAAATGTTGCGCGGCATGCATTCCATTGCAAATAAGCTGCAATGTTTATAAGTAGTCGTATGCTTCTTTCTGCTACTCATGTAAAAGATTTTTCTTGCAGGATGGCACATACAGCCCTGACTTTTTGTTTGCTGTAGTCCATTGTAACTTTCTTTTTTTGTGACAAAGAAATTTGTGGAAAGTCTGAAAACCATATACATAAATATTTTAACCGTTCTTTTTTGCACATTTTAAAAACTGCCTAAACCAAAATAGAATCATAAACCTGAAATTAAAGATTTTAACATTGTAAATTATGGAGGCAGATTAGATCACTAGGTGCTTTGCAGACACAGCAGATGATACTGCATAGTACAGTACCCTATAAACATTTAGAGCACCTAAAAACCATAACATTTGAAGATTTGCATTAAAGACATGCCTGAGTTTATAACAACAATAATAATACTAATAATTATGTCAAATTTACTTTAAAAATAATTTATTTTACATTTCTGACTTCTTTAATTTCTTCAGCATTTCATCACAACTACATGAAAGGAGGTTGTAATTAGGTAGGTGTTGGTCACTTCTGCCTCATCTCAAGTGAAAGGATGAGTGGAAATGGCCTTAAGACTCACAGGAGCAGTTCAGCTTCGATATTAGAAAGTTTTTCACTAACAGAGTGATTAGACATCAGAATAAGTTGCCCAGAGAGGTGGTGGAGTAACTATCTCAGGAAATGTTCAAGAGGCATTTGGAGGTGGCAGCTGGGGATATGGTTGGGGATGATTATGTTGGTACTGGGTTTAGGCGATATTGAAGGTCTCCTTCAACCCTGATTCTTATAAAAAGATTTCAGAGCATGACATGTACTAGAGCAGCCATAATAATAGCAACACTCGCATCCTTTCAATGTTCTAAAATAATTTAAGAGATCATAAATGTTCTAACAAATTTATCTTCTAACATATCAAGTTACTTAAAGGAGAAATCACGTATCAAAATAGTGATTTTCAATTATAAATTAACTTTGACATTATTGCTTTTCCTGCCATTTGGATTTCAACAACTGTGATCTGTAAGCTACAATTTCTAACCTGAACCTAGCAAACCATTAGGTATACTCTAAAATAAAGTTGGGTTTTCTATGTCAGTTCTCCACAGAGATTTACCATAACTAACAGCAACTAACTGCTTTATTGGATGCCCTGGATAATCTCTTTTTATATCATGAAAGAAAGTCAGATCAAGATAATTCATACTAGTACCTTGTCATTTTGATCCTTTATCAAGACAAAATGAAAGGATCAACAATAGTTTATCAAGGCCACTAATTTCAGGGAGGCCAGAATAGTAGCCCACATTCAAAACACTTTTAGTGTCTTCCTCAACCAAGTTAATTCTCACCAAATATTTGAACTCTGTTTGCGATTAACTTCAGTCAAATTCACATCCTTGTAGCCTTGTAGAGTTAAAGTATGTGAGAGAGAGAATTTGGAAAATAAGTTCATTATCTCTGGCCTAAAAATCCGGGAAAAAATATTCCATGTTATGTTCAATACAGTAAGAGTATCTCTCCAACAGCACGCCACATTTGGTTAGTCTAATTGCCCCTGCATTAAGCTTGAGGCTGAGTGGGCACCATGGAAATTGTTTCTTTGGCCTCCAAATTATATCTCAATATCTATGGTTTCTAGTGTTGCAGACATGTCATAGGATAAAGACTCTCCCACCTTTTAAAATAGCCTTATAAATTCCACCTCAGAGGAATAAAATATTTCACAAAAAAATGCAAAGAGGTGCAGAACAGTTGGGAGTTTGAAGTACATAAATAATTTTGAAATTTTCTTTTTCTGTAATGGAGAACAGGATACAAGACTCTGTTATGGTCACAGAAGTCTATTTGCAGGCATTTAAGAATGGTCTAAGACCTAGAATAATATTGAAATTCTTTCTTCTGTATGGTATATCAATGACTCTCAATATCATTTATTTCTGCCCACGAAGTTCAAATACAATGCAGGAAACATGTAAACACAGATGACTTTATAATCTATTAACACAGAAGCAATTTAGATTGTTTACAGTCGTGTATATATTCACACCCAGTAAGTGAAGGAAATGCTTCTGCAAATTTACTTAATCTCTGTTTTGAATATATTGTTTAAGACTACTTTAGGTAACAGTGCTCCCAAAAATGAGTCCTTTCAATCCTGTGTATTCTTAATGGCTGTCCTTCATTCACATTCCAATGTTCAGCATGCAGCCCTACTTCAGCCCTGTCAACCTGACCCATCGGAATGAAATCAAAGGTGACGATAAGGATGTGTTGCAGGGGATAGAAAAGTGGGCTAGGACCAGTCTTTCCAATGTTATTTCAAAATTAGATAAACTGCTTGAGAGAGTGTAAGAGATATTTCTCCCTTTAGCTACCTCTAGTAAATTACTCCAAGTGGTGGCTAGCTTGATCCAAGAGCATCAGAATTCTTGGTGACACATTGATTAGCATGCTGGGGTGTTTCTCTGTGATGCACTGACCTGCTAGGAAGCTGTGTACATGCCTAGATTTCTATTTGGTTTTGTTTCACTATTTATTTTTGGTGCTCATCAGAAGGTATGGGATCTTGAATAAAAATAAATCTTCCACAGTAATGTTTTGTTGCAAAAGATTCTACCAATATTAATGTGAAATGGGTCAGAATTCAGATTCAGGATTACTGAATCTGTTGACTCTTCGGCATCTTCACTGTAGAGTTTTGGCCATGGAGAGTTTTGGCCTCATAGAGCAGTACAGCCATTTTTAGAAGGAAGTGGACCCTTGTCTCAAGTTTATGCAGACTTTTTCTGTGCAGTTAATAGTAGGAATGCTCTGACCGTGTGTAGAGCAGTTGCAGGTGAAATTGGTGTGATCCATGGTCACATTTTTTAATATGGATGTGGGGAACAGGGAGGAAGCATTATATTACAAGTGAAATAAAGGTGAGAGGAAAGTAGGGAACCAAAAACTGTTTTGCTAGATACACATTGTGAAGAAAAAGGAAAATTTCTGGAATAAAAAAAAAAAAAACCAAAAAACAAACCAACCAACCAAACAACAACAACAACAACAAAAAAAAAAAAAACAAAAAACAAAAAAAAAAAAACAAAACAAAACAAAACAAAACAAAACAAACAAAAAACCCCCCAAACAAACAAAAACACAAACAAAAAACCCAAAAAACCCCAAACAAAAAAAAAAAAAAACAAAACCAAAAAAACAAAACCAAAAAACAACCATATAGCAGAAGAATTCCAAGAGCTTTAGGGCACAAATTTAGACAACTGTTAAGAACAAAAAGCCTGCACTTAAAATTACTGTAAGTGGTCCAATTGATTAAAGATGTTTTTAGCCAATATATGGGACCTATAGTGAGTAAAAGCTTAATTTTTTTTACCTTAGCTATATGTGTTAAAGCTAGTTTTTATCTGTGTTTCTTGGTATTACTAATTTTAGAGCAGAGGTTTTTTTCCCTTGCCATTTTTCTTTTGCTGCTCCTTCTGAAAGGTCTGAAGATGATTTTTGCTTGTCTGTTTGGAGATTTTGGTGAAATAGTTTATTTGTATTTGTTCTCTGTACTATTTTTCAGGGGTAAATAGATGTTGATAAGTCACCTTGTTTTCCCTTATTCTGTAATAAATGAAGCACTGCCTCTCCAAGCGTGCACTCAGAATGCCCTGGCTAGCTCTGGCACAGCTAGAAGCAGGGGACACCCTCCCACTCCTCAGAAAACCAGGAGAGCAGCTAAGGCTTTTGCCTTTCACAGACAAGACACTCAGCAACTTCAGCAGAAGTAAAGAGAGAGGACTCCAGTTGGGGGCAAAATCCAGGTTTATTTGTAGCTCCACAGAAGTCGACAACCCAAAGAGGCCAACCAGTTGATGAGCCCCAACCTGGCCTGTGCAAGGGGTTATAAAGGGGGGAGGAAACAGGGCAGGGGTTTGCCCACCTGCCAATGGGGGTGCAGGTGGGTGTGGGCAAAGGGAAGATTGACATAAAAGGGACACCAATAAGGATGAATTTAGGGACGAGCCTGGCCCCTGAACCAGTCACTTGATGCCACAGGTAGAAGTCCGGGGAAAAAGAGGATGGGTTGTCGAGTGATGGACAGGGCACCAGGGAGGGATTAGGAGAATGACTTTACAGTTTTCAGGGATCAGGGGGAGGAGGCAGGCGGATTGACTGAAAGGAAGGAGGAGGCAACGGGGGCAGAACCATTATAATAGGGGAAAACTGGAACAAAACAAAGTGCAATTTACCAGGGCTGAACATACAAAAATACAACACAAGACATAAACACTCATTGAAATCTTTTGTCCTTTATTGTGACAGATATCAATTTGAAACACAAAGGGAAGTGAGCATTTGGAGAAAGAACAAGGGAATAGTATCCAAAATGTTATCTCTATACTATCCAAATAAATAGGTAGCTCTTCCCCTCTTTTAAAAACCTCATTTCCCAAAACTGATGTTTTCAACCAGTTTGGAACTTCAGAATTTGACATTTCATATAGCATTTCCAAAATTACAGAGTCCCTACCACAAGAAGGTAATGGGAGAGCAGAGAAAGTCATTGCACCTAATATATGGATAGATATTGCTGCTCACACAACTTTGTTTCTTTGACTGCATAAATAATCAGATTGATAATTCCACAAAAAGCCTATATGGAAGAGGGAAATTATGATCTCCAAAAGTGAGTGTGAGTGGTTACCAAGACCAAAGGACTATTAGCTGGGGATTTAATGAAATGTGATATAGATTTTTTTTTTCCTCTATCTGCCACAGATAAAACATGTCTCTTGGTCAGTTTATCCTTTTTTAACCCATACAGTGCATCCACAAAATTAAGATACTTATGTAGAACACAAGAGATAAATACAGAAGCTCTCATCAGAAAAAAAAGAGACAGAAACATAAACAACTGGCTTGAGGATGCCAGGTTCTAAAGCCCAGGACATTACTGTCAAATGTTGTATGTTTGCAAATTTCCAAATATTAATAATGATTACAATTTTTAGTTTTCCAACACAACCTACAGAAGGGAACAAATAAGACCAAAGGGAGAGGAAATTCTTCTTTGTAAATGACAGCTACTAAAAGAGGTGCTCTGCTCTTTTCAAGTAAATTCAAAGAATTCTTGAACCTCTAACACTGTTAAGTTTCTTACACAAAGAAATTTAATATTTCCTTCTGATTTGGGATCAGTTTTATCTAGCTTGGATATCTGGTTTTGTTAAGCGACAGGGGACAAAATGGGAAATTATGCATATTTTGTCAAGGGGCATACATGGTCATCATGGAATTATTAAGATTAGACACAACAAAAGACAATTGGCATATTTATGGTTCTTGTAGTCACTTCTAGTTTTTAATTAAAGAACCAGAAGAGAACAGTATCTGTGCTGTGTTTTCAGTCTTTCAGTTGCAAAGAGATTCAGAAAGTGAGCGCCCTACAAAATGCAGTAAGAGAGGAGAGCTGGAGGAGTTTTCTTGCACCATGACAAGAGCACTTGTCTGGGAGAAAAAGTTGGAGCATGTAAGAACAGGATAGTGGAACTGTAAAAGAGATTATGAAAGAAGAAACTGTCTGCCTTGTGAGAGAATGGGGAAATGCTGATACACTTAAACATTGTTCTTGAAATGAAGTACAGAATAATGTTCGGAATAATATTCAGAATGAACATTTGAATGTTTGGTTATATTCAAATATGCCCAAATTAAATCCTCGAGTTGCATGAAGTGACTGAAGGCGGAAAAAGAAATAATATTTAACTTAAAAATGAAATATATTTTATTTTGCAATTTTAATTTTTTTAACTCATTTTTTCAAAACCAGTGATTTGAAGGATCTGAGACTGTTTATCACTTAATTTCATTCCTGCTAAACACCATAAATTCCTGAGTTCTTCTTCACTTATGTTTGCATATTTTTCTCCAGAAGCTTCTTGCATTACAAGACTTCATCTCCTTTCTCATATATTCTTGGGACCAACACTGAACACAGCAAGGGTCCAGTTAGAGTCTATTATGTTCCTTACTCCCAGGGGAAACTGGAAGTCTGCAACGTGTGTGTAGGACTTAGGGAAAGTCATTATTGACTCTAACTCTCTCTTAGTTACTGAAGTAACCAGTAGCTTCTCTCACTTGATTCAAAATATTTAGGATGTCTTCCCTTTGACAGTTTCTAGTTGGTCAAATCAAAACTTACTTCTACCAGCCACTCCCATAGTTTTTGTCTCCTTTTTAAGCTAAACACAAATTTACTTCTGTAGGTTCTAGACAAATAGATCTTATAATTACATATCTGCATGTGCAGAGTACCTTGTCTTGCTATTTCCCAAATTCTTTCAACAAACAATATCATTAAATGTCAAACTTTGAAATATTCCTAACTCAAACAGTGGCAGTTAACCTTTTTTTACTCTATTATTTTCCAGGAACTGCTTTGGCACCTTTCTACCCACAGCTGTCAAATTGCTATATATGTAACACCCTTAATGATAGAGAAGATTGATAACAATTCAAAATATCCAAAGATCATGTTAATGCTTTGGCACAAATAAATACTTACAGAGGATTTATCTGTAGCTACAATGATCACTGTTTCTCCTTTGAATGCAACTCAATCTGATAGTACGTCTTAAACTAACCTATTTAATCTACGTTACACTTTAAGGACACCTTCAAGTGTGCTAAGCAATGCTTTCTGATAGCTCACCTGTAAGTCCTCATCAGAGATTATAAAACAGCAAGACCACAGACAGCAGGATATGAGATTTTGATGGGAGATAATTATTCAGCTAGAACTTCAATACATCAGTTGTGTTAGAGGAATCTCATATGAAGCTATGTTTGAGAAACTCCAAATCATTTAATTAGGCTTTATGGAGTCAAAACTTAATGTTAGGCTAATGACTTGGCAGGTACTTAAAATGAAGAGTGAACCATGAATGGATTCCTAAATTGAAATTATGTCTAAAAATTTTGACAGATGGCCAAGGCTGGTAGGGAATAAATTTGTAAGATGTGAAGAAGACAGATGGCCAGCAACATTAATGGCTATTGGCTATGTAATGCATATACTCCAGGTGCAAGTGGGCAAAGAAATTACCTAGTGTGCCTAATGTTTAAGCCAAAGGTTGAAAGAAAATGAGGCTCTTCATTGGTCTGAAAGAGATAAGGCCCACCAATTTCTGTAGCCAGTAGGGCACGATAAGCCATGCAAATGCAATGTAGTTGCTTTGATGTCTCAGTATTACAAATTCAGTTGAAGACAACATGCAGATCAAGAGCAGTGTCAGCTGTTTTACACTCTGTCTGAAGGGACAAGTGACCATTGAGATGCTTGGAAACACTTTTTTGTGGATGCTTATTGCAAAATTGACACACACGCCTTGGAAATGTATAAAAAAACCATATTTATAGCTTTCTTACCTTTCTGCAGTTAGCTCTAGTAGGGTAAATGACACAAGACAAACCAGAAGCATTTAAGATATACTGGGGGGAAAAAATTTTGAGTTTTTCAAAACACATGAATTTGAAATAAAATTAAAAACTTGGAATTTTGATGTGTATGATTCTACTTTTTTGGCAGAGAAAATAAAAAAAATTTAAGTAGTACACAGACACATTAAATAATATGTATGGCTCAGCTATAACCAAAATATATTCACAATATCAGTATTACAAGCTTTAAAAAGAATTAAAGGTGCCAACCATGAAATGAATGCAGTCAAACACAAGTCATTGAGAATAGTAGGAATGCGCATAGTTCCAGACAACCAGAGAAAACACAGTGTAAAACCCCTACTGACAAAAAACAGTCACAGAAGGTTCTGACCTCCCAGCCTAGGTTATTCTGCACAACATGAGAGAGATGAGTCCTGAGATGAAGTGGAAAGACAAAGAAGCAAATGTAATAAACAGGGCAGAATAGGAAAAAAAGGCAGATATGGGAATTGCATGTAATTAAAACAACCCAGCAAAGGGGAAAATGTTTACCATTTGTGTAAGTGCTCAGTGTTTCTTTTGTATATGTCAGCTGAACAGGCACAAACCTCCAAAGCATCCACAAACACAAAAACTGGCACTGAGCAGACCACTGAATTATTTTGAGCTTCTGTAGATTTCACACAAATGGAGGCAGGTGAAATGCTTAGCACATTACCAATGGAGACGCTTAAAAGGCCATATGAATCAAAATTAAAAGAACAGCATTAGTCCATTTCACATCAGCATTGATGGGGAAAACACTATACAAGGAAATAGTCTGAAAGCATATGGAACCCACCAAGCTGGCAAAAGACAGAAACTCCCCCTCCAGGCGGCCAGAAGAGACACGTATTGCTACAAACAATCTCATTTTTAAAATTATTCTTGTAAGTTCAACAACATGTTGATTTTAAGTCCTAAGGAGCTACTCAGACAGATGAAAATCATGCCAACAGAATCAACACAGACTTAATAGAAATGATAATTAAAAGACAATAAAATTACAGATGTGTTAAAAAGAAGGCATTTTCTAAATTGTTGTACAAGAATGAAAAATCACTAGAAGATCGTGTGAAGGGATGAAACATACTTTTGCAGTTCCATGATGAAGAAACAGTTGTAGAATCTAATTATGTAAAGGACAAAACAGATTTCCTCCTTTATATTGTCTGTCTCATACCTTATGGATTGCCATTTCTTTTCTACTGGCAGTAGATCCAGCTCAGGAATTCAGTGTTACTGACAAAACTAAAAAAAGTATTTTGAAAGGCCATGAGTCTTACAAAAGCTGTCATCTTCAAATAAGGCTATGACATAGCTACTCCTGATTTAATTACTTGGAAATGCAAACTACGTTTGTTTTTAATCCTTACAGCTGCATACAAAGAAGAAACAATTATGAATGTGAATATCTAAGTGAAGGCCATCAGTCTGGCAAGCCTTGCATGTTAAAATGGAGTACTTTAAACCACTTGTGGGAGGAAAAGAGTTTTGTTCTCAAAACAATTTTTTTTTCTGTCACAAGGTTTTGAAATTCATAAATAGAAGAAATTTTATTTTCAGGATATAATGTACAACCATGGGAGATATTCCTGCTCATGCACTTTTTACCACAAACATAATCAATAACTTTATATTGTTTTCTTACTCGATAAAGACTTGCAATTTTGCCTTTTGCAGTATTTTGTACTGAAAAAAGTGCTGTTTACTCAGGATGAGCTGTTTGTTCTGAAAAAAAAAATACAGCTTTTTATAGCTTAATTAAAATGAAAAGAACTAACAATAGAATATCTTCAAGTCAATTTATCCATCAGTTTCTTCACTGATGGGATATGCAAGTGAGAGAACTCTAAGCCTGAGTGCTGAGGAATGACATCATACTCCATGGAATGGCCAATTGCAGATGTCAGTTGTGAATTTTAAACACACGATCTTTTACTCATAAATAATTCTACTACACTTCCAGCTGGAAAGAAATTTTCATCAATGATGGATTTCTTTGGACAAACTCAGATATAAAATACCTATTTTCTAGACCTTCAAAAAGGTCTATTTATATTTGAAATGCAGTCTGAAGTATCCTCTTATTCAACAGTCACAAAATTTCAAAGTTACGTGCTATTATTAAGTCATTTAAATTCAGGATAGATGCATATTTTCCCTTCCTATTAAAGTCTGCAAAGGCAATATTTAGCCCCAGGCCTGTACCTAGGACTTCTTTCATGAAGAAATTTGAAAGATTTTCTCCTAATGTTTCCAGTCCTTTGAACATGGTGAACTAAGGGCTGGAAAAGGTGCACTAGAGGGTTTCTCCTACAAAAATAAGGAAAGAGGAAGAGGACTAAATCTCTGAACTCTAATAGACCACTAGAATAGGTTAATTGTAGGGTAAATCAATCATATATGAGAAAGCAGGAAGGCAGACTAACAGGTGATTAAAAAATGATCAGTCCTCTTAAACATCAGTTCAGAGTAAGCTCCTGATGGGATATTACGTGAGTAGATATATGTGAAAAATCTCACTTCTTAAAAAAAAAAAAAAAAAAAAGTCCCCACCAAAAAAAAAAAACAAAAAAACCCAAAAAAAACCAAACCCAAAACCAAAAACTACCCAACAAACAAATTAATAAAACCACAACATTCCAAACTTACAAGCTTGTTTTCCTTTTGACTATTCTATTGCTTATCACAGATGAGATCCTAGAGGTTGTGTGAACAGGATACCATGATGTCTCAGCTGACATAAAGTGGAGGTATCCTGCAGGAACAGGGAGAAAGGCAGACTTGAACACATTGCTCTTCAACAAAACAAAATATATCCCTCAGCTCCTGTCTTATGATTTGACATACATAGTGAACATGAAATTCTTCAAAGAATTATTTGCCAGCGACACAGATGGGTGCCTAAGGCATATTTCAGCACAGGAGAGGATCTGACCCAGCACTTTCTGGTGTGCCACCCCACACAGAGGATGTTTGGGTGAACTGCTGTAACAATTGTTACAGAATCAGCAAAGCACACAAACTTCTATTGAACAAAACTAGAGAAACACCTGTGTTCAACATCTGTTAAACAGAGTGAAAATCTACTATTAAAAATGCACTGAAAAATTCATTCAAGCTTGAGGTAGAAAAGAGGCACTGCTGCAGTACTTTCAAGGCCAGAAGTGTTCTCTCTAATCTGATTTTGAATGAAGGAAATTTTTATCTCAAAACAGCAATCTAGGACCTCAAGATCATTTGTTTTGGCTAGAAATGGAACACTGGAACTATTTTTCTGATCTCTTTTGTGTTCATGCATCATGTTATAGCTTACTGTGGTTACACATTGCCAAGAAGATGAAAAGAACCTGACTGTATTGTCCTAGACTCTCCAGACTCCTAGCTGGACTCCCAGCACCCTAGAAGAGTGAGACAAGCTGCAGCATCTTGCAGAACCTCCAGCATTAGCCACTATAGTGGAAGGTTTCAAATTCTTTGACAATTTCCTCTCTATTTATTTTAGGGTATGAATGCTCTGTAGAGTTCAGCACTTTCCACATTTAATTTTCTGATTTGAAAAAAACACATTAATAATGTCACAAAATTTTAACTTTTCTTCAGGGAGCTTTAAATTCTGTGGAAATTCCCTCTGGTGATGGAATCACACATCTACCATATCAGACACATGAAAAAATATCGGAATATAACTTTTGAGTATCATCCTAAATTCAGATAAGTTACATCAGCACAACCTTAATATTATAACAATTATTATTATTATCATGCAATAGCAATGCAAAAATAATGTACTGCTGACCATATAAGAGAGCAGAATGGAACAGTAAGCTCTCCATTCTTTCACTGAGGAAAGGCCTTGCAGTTCCACCAACATCACTATTGTCTATATTCCAAAAATCAGACAGGTTTTTGGATATCTCTCTTGAATGTTCTGATGGTTGGTCACACAACACCACAAATCCAAAATTTTTTCAATGCAAGCTTTTTATGCCAGTACCTTTTCGCATTCAGTTTCTACCTCTTGGCCTATAATTATATTAGTTTGTTATATTATATTAGGAATTTAGATTTCTCCTGTGCATCTCATTATAGCCACATCTTTATCACTAGCATCTTTTATTTTTTTCCAAGACACAGCTGAAAACTATGTGCCTTCTGCTCACATGCAGAAATGGACAATCTGAGTAAGAAACCTGCCACACAATGTTTGGTTTTTTTATATTGTATTTGGCAGGACATCACTCAGCAACTCATCTTTGATCAGATTCTGCAACTGCTGGTTGCTGACAGAGACTGCTTTATCATTAGTCTAGAAAGAGGAAGTGAATTCTCCTAATCTAGGTAGCCTAATAAGCATTTTCTTCCTGGTTTCCCTACCACAATTCAGTCTGGTCGGAATCTGCTTTTAAAAACTATCTCTCCTAATTCAAAAGGAAGTTTTGTAGTTTTTTAGTGGGACATCAGAGCACTTTCAGTACATCAAACAACTATGGACCTTAGAAGAACCTGAAAAGATAGTTGTTGCATAATTTATGGCCCAATTCCAATTCTCCATATATCCTCTCTTTCTTCTTACCACAACCTCACAGGGAGTCATTGTAGACATACTGCAGGAGACAAGAATTTTGCCTGAATAATTTTATAGATGCATAACTCTTTGACAGAGAAAATAGTTGTTTGTGCAGGCAGGAGCAGGGGGAGGTGTGGGAGGTGTGAAACAAATAAGCTCTCCTGATTTCCTTGCTAAACCTGAAGAAAAAACCTGGTCTGGAAATCTAGAGAATAATTTTATTCTCAGCTCCACTTCATGCTGTTTAGTGTCTTTGATTGACAGTAGTTAGAGACCACAACACAGGAGGGAAATGGCAGATTTTCTTGGTTGTTGTCAGGAAGTATTTATTCTTAGCAGACCTCATTCTTCCCATTCATAACCTATGTATCCCTATATATATATATATATATATATATATATATATGTATGTATGTATGTATATATGTAAAATAGAAATACACATACGCTATATGTAGATTCTCTCTGTGAAATTGCAGAACTCAATATTTAATAGACTCAGCCTCTCATCTACCTTCTTCTGAATACTTCTGAATATTCACAAACTTCTCCATGATTTACTCTCAATTTTCCAATCTCCTGACACCTTAATTAAAAATGTTCTCATTAAAATCCATAGATCAATAATTTAAATTAAAACTAGCCATAAAATCTAGACAGACTGCGTGTTTTGCAAGAAAGAGTACCAGAAAATCCAGAGCTCCTTCAAAGTCTCATGAAACCCATAATTTCACCTACAATTTAGGACTTCATCTTCAAATTGTACTAGTTATTGAGCTTCTTAATAAAATCCTGAGTTTTCAACTGTAAGGAAGATTCCTGCTTTTTTAACTAATACAACATTATGCTAAGCTCTTCTTCACCTAGGGCAGGGATTTCTGATATGTACTACCCCATGGTAACATCTGTCTTCTTGGCAGGTTTGGTAGAGAACTGGCAACTTACAGCTAACATGTCTGTCAGATGGTAAGGCGGCTGCTGATGGACTGTGCCTATATCACTTCCTCAGATGTCTTCCTTTCTAAAATTCCCATTAACTTAATAAAATCTGTGCATCTGTCTGCAAACAAATTAACATATACTTTCATGAACTGAGGAGAAATTCTGTGTTCTTTCTGTAATTGACTGTTCTGTACCCTTCTGGTTGAAATGTCACAAAGTTATCCTTGTGCTATCTTTTACTTCAGTTAAGACAGGTTGACCTTTGTGATATGTCAGTTTCAGTTGCTCTGTTACAATTTTTTGAGGTTAAGAGTTTTTTCCTAAGTGTTTGTATCAGGTATTCTTTGTGTCTAGAACCTGTAAGATGTTTCACCTAGCCCCTTTGAAAAAAAATTAACTTTGGGCATTTCATCTTGTTTATTCTCCAGAGGCAGAGTATCATTACTCACCCATCTATTTGATGTTGAATTGTATGCCAGTGACTGAGATATTTGTCTGTCTGTTACACAACGTAATACTGTCACTGAAGCATTGTCTTCCAATTTCCTCAAGGCAGGAACTTTTTCTATATTGAGTGATCTTTGGACTACATCTATTAATATGGTGTAAATCTGTTAAACTAGAATACAGTTTTCATCCCCACGTATTTAAACTGTTAGATAAAATGATGAAAAATTGTGACCTTGCTTTTTACACACCATGTGTAAATCACCACAGACAGCTGAACCGAAGAAACAAAACAGTGATGGACAATTGCCTTTTCATAAATATGTAGCTGAGGTTAGTCATTAGCTTTGCCAGATATGTAGCCCAGTAGCAAGACATGTGAACCAGCAGAGATGCAAATGTAGCGATCTTTAGATAGTGCATTGGATTTAGCTCATTTGTCTTGATTCTCATTGACAAAGGAATGGTGAAAAGACACCAAAGAAGCATGCCCACATATGGTGCCAAGAAATTTATTCCCTGCTTGTTTTATCCAGAAAGAATTATTTTTAATAAATCCTTTCTTATTTCTGCACAACAGTTTAAATAACACACCAAATAACCAGAAAAAAATCTTGTTTTCTATACCCCAAAGCAAAAATTGTTTCTTGACAACTATATGGATCTTCTATGCCAGTTCATGGTGGTTGCCAGGTCGACAAACCACTGAAATTTGAGAGACAAAAATGTACTACATTATCTCAAAAATGTACTACATTATCTCAATATGTTGAATGCCATGAAACCTTCAGGAAGGGGAAATTGTGACCCAAAAGAACCGTCTAGAATACTGACAAATTCTATTGGTAAAACTAATTAGTCTAATAATGCCCTACCAGGCTAAAGAAAAATAGCTTTCTGACAATAATGGAATTGGTTGCCTGGGAGAAATACTATGCCGTACTCTCCTGTTTAGAAGTAGAATCCAACAGCTCTGAGTTGAGTACTGAAATTCCCAAACTGTGAATTACACTTGCAAAGGAAGATTTCCAGCTATGTCTTATTTGCTAACATATATTCAGAAACATTTAGAATCATGAATTAGCTTGACATTCTGCTAGACATTTTAAATGCAGTGCAGGGAGCTACTCAGATTTCTTTTCTGAATTATTTTAGTTGGTTGGTTGGTTGGTTGGTTGTTATGAGGTTTTTTTCCCTGTAGTCTGGTGGCGGGGGGGAAAAGGGTGCTGGAAGGAGTGAGGGAGCATGGGGGAGGGGATGGATGTCTTTGGGTTTTTTGATTGCTTTTTGTTTAAGAACAATTGGTTAGGAAAGCATCCTGATATGCCTTGACCCACAGAATTTTTTAGCCCTATTTATGATTAGAATATAGTTCCTCAATTATAGGATTCTGATACTCCTTACATTCATAAAGATTGATTACATAACAATTTTCATACTTGCATCACAGAATAGTTACTTTTTGTTTGATTTAAAAAGGTCCACAAAACTAGTCTTCCTTAAAAAAAAGATGGTAAAAATGAGTTATTGGGCTCTTTAAATTTTTGGCTCTCACCTGTCTATCTTTTTTAAACATGTCCAGTAATCTTTCTAATAAAGATTTTAGAAAAAAGAATCCCCCTCAAAAGAAAAAAGAGTCCCCCTCAAAAGACCAATGTTTTCAGAACTCATTAACTTGTCTTACTTTCACCACAGAGTGTACGTCAGAAATTCATTTGGGGCAGTTCTTCTCTTTTACTCACAGTTATCAGTAAATCTGATGTTAAAGTTTTATTATACCAGAACTATAAAGAAGTATCCCTCCCAAATTCCATAAAAGTACAAATCACTAATAATTCAACTGTTCTGTTTGAAAAGTACAGAAATGTTAAAAGCTGCAGTACTTTACAAAGCAGTCACCTAGCTAGTCAACTAATGTTTGCTTTGGGAGAAGAAACAGCCAATCATTTTTTTTAACTGAAAGGAAAACATAATTCCACCTTTGTTTCATATTTTGAATAGAAATAAATCCTCATATTGTCCTTATACTATCTACTTACAAAATTAAAACTTACAGTTATTCACAATAATTCTGCTTCTTTAAAGACATCAGAGAGTTACAGCCTGAGCCACACTCTTTCAGTCCTTTTCCCAATTTCAGCAGAACCAGAACTCTCAGGCCCAGAGAAGTTTGGTCTTGTAAAGTTTTGTTTGTTTATCCATTTGTTTGGTTATGGAAGACTGTCTGGAAAGGAGTTATTTCTCATACTGCAATATTAAGAAAATATTAACAAAGTTTTGTTTTACCACTGTTCACTAGGTATTGCAGGAAAAAAAATCTACTGAAGTTGGACCATTAAAATATTCTTATTACTCTCAATTCTACGATCTCTTTCTCCTTGGTTTTTTATGCCATGATTTCATTGGCCCTTCAGTTTCCCAAGATGCTGGAATTTCCTTTCTCAGAAAAAATCAAAACACCCTGAGACTTCAGTGCTGGTTAGTTTTATTTTGTGTTCACCAAAGACTAAATCTTTTTTAAAAGGTTGAGTTTTCCTGTCCATGCACATAGGTAACAGTAATCTGTGACTACCTTCCTAAAAAGACTCTTCTGATGTTTCTTCTCTTTGGGAAAGGTGTTTAAGTTGAAATAGCAATATATTATTAAAACCCACACAAATATCATAGAATCATAAAATCATAGAAAGGCTTAGGTTCAAAGGGACCTTAAAGATCATCTAATTCCAGCACCTTTCACTAGACCATGTTGCTCAGAGCTCCATCCAGCCTTGAACACTTCTATGGACTGGACATCGACAACATCTCTGGGCAACCTGTGCCAGCATAAATTGGTTCCAATTGCTTTCTGATTCAAGTCTCAGTCAACTAGATGTTCCTCTTATCGCAAAAACTCTTCTCAGTTTTTCATACTTTTCACTTGAGTACCCATCCAGATGATGCTATTGATAAATTTCTGGCAGTGGATACTTAGGGGAAAAAAAAGACAAGATGGTATACATAACATGACATTTTTCTGATGCAATCTTCTTTCAATCACTGGATTGGGAAGCCTTGGCATGGGGGAAGCAATGTGCTTGATAGGAGCCATTAAGCCCCTATTTCAGAAATTGATCTAGTCTCTGTTTAACCACTCTTATTTCTTTGACATTCATACCAGTGTAACAAAGTAGCATTATTTTCTATGTTCAATTACTCATTCCAATAAAAAAGGATGTCACTTATTTACCTCACTGATGTATTTTGGGAGGTTTTTTTGAAACAAACAAATTTCATTACCCATTCATCATCTATGAAAATGAATACATTTTATAGACCTATAGATACTTGTCTCTCTCCTATGTCCTCTCAGAGCTCTGTCTCCTACACTAAAGTAGTCTTTGGACACATACAAATATATAATGTCTTGATAATAACATTTATGCTACTATAGTTCACCAAATAGATCACTATGGAAAAAGAAGTTACATTAAGGAATATTTTAGATGCAGTTCTTAACTATTTATACAAACAAGTCTATTCATACTCTAAATGAAAATTAATGATACATGAATATTAATATGTTGCTGCTTTGTCAGACAAGATTGCAATTTGTTGATATTTCTATGTTGTCAAGTTTATCAGAAATGTCTACTGCTCAAGGGCAATATAATCTTTAAAGTATTTGAAAAATAAAGAAGGTCAGAGATCCTTCTAGTAGTAAAACAATATATTTAAAAGTTGTATAAAATAGATGTGGTTGTGTTATTTTGTGAAAATCCCTTTGCTAGGATTTTCTTCTCCTGAGAAGCTGAGAAGGCCTCAGCTTCAAGTGCAAACATTGGACATGAAGAAAGACTGAGGGAGCTGGGGTTATTTAGCCTGGAGAAAAGGAGAGTCAGAGGTGACCTTATCACTCTCTTCAACTTCCTGAAGGGTGGCTGTGGTGAGCTGGGGGTCGGTCTCTTTCTCCGGACAACAACAGACAGAACAAGAGGACACAGTCTCAAGCTGTGCCAAGGGAGATACAGGCTAGAATTAAGGAGGAAGTTTTTCACAGAAAGAGTGGTCAAATACTGGAATCATCTGCCCAGGGAGGTGGTGGAGTCACCATCACTGGATGTGTTTAAAAAAAGACTGGATGTGGCACTTGGTGCCATGATCTAGTTGAGGCGTTAGAGCATGGGTTGGACTCAATGATCTTAAAGGTCTCTTCCAACCTAGAAATTCTGTGATTCTGTGATCATGGCCAAAAGTGCAGTGGCTTTTCCCACGAGCTGGGAAGGCCTTGGGGACAGGTTGTCTGGTAGCAAGGGGCAGTGCTGTCTGCCCTCTACTGTCCTCTGCAGGGGCTGTTGCCTTTGAATGAATACAGGGGATAGGCTGAGTGTCCCCTCAGACAGTGGGCAGAGGGCACACAGCTGGCAGAGGAAGTTCATGGGTGGGAGGGTCGTGCTGCTGCCAGGCAGAGGGACCTTGAGGGGCTGGAAAAGGGGCAATCTCTTCATATAGTATAAATTTCATTTTGGTTAAAGACATTTTTCTCACTGTATATTTACAGCAGTATTTAATTGATCATTAATAACAATTGTGATTGCCCCTAATTTTCCTATGCTTTGCCTTTTTAATTGACTCTTATTTTCTGAATACTACTGATGTGCTTTGCTGACGCTGCTTCTTAATCTGCTACAAGTACACAGGCATTTTCAGTGTGTTTTCAGATTTTAGTAGTTTTATTATATCAATGTAGATGCCTCCTCTGGAGAAGATTTTAAATAGATGTTTAAATGAAAATATATTTTAGTATATTCCTTGACATCTCAGGCAGTCTTGATAAACATCGCTATCCAGAGATAAGGAGAGAGAGGAGAAACTGTCATTCACAACTCCATGTAATCCCAGTGGGAAAATACCTACGAAAAGAAGATGCATTTTCTTTAAATTCTTAATCTTGTTAATCAAAACCCATTGACATACTTATGCTTAATTTAACATGAGGTATTCAGTTGAGTAATTAAAAGCAGATATTGAAATAATTAATTAGACACCAAACTGATAAAAATTTGTTTTCACTGCCAAAGGTTTACTAAAAGGTCAGGAACATAATTAGTGTTCTCCTCTATCATTTGAGTTGAAGGGAATGATAATGGAAAATATGGAAGGACATAGCAAATCAATATCTGTCTCTGTGACTTGTGTCACCAGCAAAATTTTTTGAGTTTTGGTCACTGTTGATCTACAGGACATCAGGCCTGCTCACAACAGACAGTATACCACGGACAAAGGATCTTTGCACTGGAGTTAGGACTCTTTAACAGAACTTATAACTGCATTTGAAGGGAAAAGGCATGAAACCAGGCTCCCTAAGATAAGCCTGAGGGCAGCACACCAGTGTTTGAGGGATGGTGTGGAGTCCTTCATTCTGCTACATAATGTGCTGAGTACAAAGGGGCACATTTAAAAAATATAAGAGGAAACAGGAAATTTTTTCCTAGTCCCACGACTATGACACCATTGTGATGAGCAAAACCTGAGTTTTACTGACATGAGTCGTATGATTGGTGTGTCGTGACAGATGGTTGCAGGCTCTTCAGGAGAGATGGGCAGGGCTGGTGAGGTGGCAGGGTGGAGGTGTGTGTAAGGAAGGGATGGGATTGTATGGTACTTGCAGTTGGCAGGGAAACACCTGAGAGCCTCTGGGTAGACATGAACATGAAAGAAAATAAACATATTGTTGTGGGGACCGTGCTGTCAATCATCCACCCAGGATGATGAATTGATGCATTTTTCCACAGGGAATTAAGGAGTATGTCAGGACCACCTGCACTTCTCTCTGAGAGATTTCAGTTTCTTAGGCATCAACTGAGAACATCATACAGCTGATGAAAACAGGTCCAGAAAATTTCTGAAACTTCTTGAAGATAAATTTCTGGAGCAGGTACTAAGGGAAACAGCTAGAACAGGTTTGTTGTTCCTGTATTTGTTACTTGCAGAGAAGGCAAAGCATAGGTTGGTGGCTGTCTTAGTCACAGTGACCATAAAATATTTAAGTTTCAAATTGTTGGCTCTAGGAGGAAAACCTCCAGCAAAACTTTGGCCCTGGATATGGAAAGAGCAGATCCTGGGCTGCTTAGAGAACTACTTTGAAAGGTCCCCATGGAATTTGCTTTTGAAAGTGCTGGATGGAGATTGGTCGTCAGCCGGGGTCTGTGCTAAGACCAGTACTGTTTAATAACTGCTTTAATGACATAGATAGTGGGATCCAGTGCAGCTGCAAGAATTTTGCAGATGACAGGAAACTAAGTGACAAGCTCCAGATGTGGGCCCACAGAAAATTTATGAATTTCATCAAAGCCAGGTGCGAGGCCATGCATCTCAGTATACAATTTCCTCAACAGGGTAAGTGGCTGAGGAGGTGCTGATCTCCTCTCTCCGGTGACCAGGACCAGGACACAAAGAAATGGAGTGAAGCTGGAATGGGATGTTTTGCTGGGCATTAGAAAGAATTCTTCACTGACAAGGTGGTCGGTTGAAACAGGCTTTCCGATTAAGGGGGTATAGCACAAAACTTGTCAGAGTTCCATCCAGATAATGCTGTTGGTCATATGGTTTATGTCTTGACAGTCTTGCAAGGATTAAGGAGTTGGATTTGAGGATCCTTGTGGTTTCCTTCCATCTTGAGATACTCTACGATTCTGTGATATCATGTACTTCTATGAACATGAAAATAGTCTAAATAGAGACATGTTTGCAACACAATCTTGTAACATTCATGTTAATGTGAGTTGTACTGCTAATGCCAGGAGAACAGGGATGAAGAACAATCTTATAACAGCCATGAATTGTTCATTAAATGCTGATAGCTAAATCTTCAGAAATATTTTACCCTCTGTTCACATAAATTCATGTCTCACAATGACAGATTATGAAGATCTATGTATTCACCTTTAAAAACAGCATAGATCATGAAAATTTATTCAACTATTCTTAATGTTTGTTGGAGTTTTTGAATACAGATGCAGTTCTGGTCACCTCATAGTAAAAAAGGAAAAAAAATTAGCACAACAAGTAAAAGTGTTGTCACAGGCCCCCAGCTGGTTAACGATTAGCATTGATTCCATGATTCTCAGAAGGCTGTTCAATCACTTTACTATACTATACGTTTTAAGAAACCCATTGCTTTTATAGACAGTTATGACAGTCCTCCAGTCCAAACACCATCACCACTGGCTAATAAAGAAACCACCCTTTGGTAAACAAATCTCCATAACACATTCCCCATGTTCACAACAACAGGTGCAGTAAGTAAAGATAAGAATTGTTTATCGTTCTTTTCTCTGATCTTCTCACAGCCTTTCCCAGGATGATGCCTGGGAAAGTTATGTGTTGCTCTCTGTGTCCAGAGAGCTGCTGCCACATAACAGATATGCCTCGAAGGGGAAAATTACAATAATGGAGGCTTCTGGCTAGAAAGGAACTAAATGAGATTGGAATTATCTATGTAGAGAATCAGAGGAAGCAATAAAAGAATGAATATAAAAAAGTGTAGAAATTATAGATAATACATAGATGTCACCATACCTGAGATACAGTAAAATTAAATTAATGGGGTTCTTCTTCATCACTGAAAGGAAATATGGATGGTGCACTCTAGCAATAATAAACAATAATATGTACATAATAACAAGTACTTAACAATGTTCCAGTTAGAAATAGTAAGTACATACTATATGACAGCTCCATAACTTGGGGAACATATTGTCCTTATTTTGTATGCAAAGGGAATAGTACAGCTATTTTGCCTAAAAAGAGAATTGAAGCCTTAGCAAAAAGAGTAACTGAATAAAATGGGGTGTTCTATTCAATCACTGCTACCTTTCACTTCCTTTCAAACATAGATGATTCACATGTTTGGATTCTCTAGTCTTTTTTACTCTTTGTAAAATATGTTGAATTCAAAGTTTCGTGTCGTGGGTTGACCCTGTCTAGATACCAGGCACCCACCAAAGCTTCCCTATCGCTACTACCCTTCTCAACTATACAGGGAAGAGAAAATGTATTAAAAGTATTGACATGTTGGTGGTCATATGTCTGAGGCTTGACACACAACAGACCCCCATTGCTTCATGAACCAAACAGCCCATTTTATTGTTCCTGAGCAGCTTTCATAGGCCGTTCAAAAACTCCCGATGCTACACAGGCATTGGTCTTGTCTCTACGCCTCTCAGACTCTGGACTATTCAAATGCTTGCATTTTTAGGAGAGTTGTCATTGGTTGAAACCTCTGTCAGTCAGGCCAGAGTTCATAGATCATGGAGCTGGGCTGGATTTCTTATCCATAGCCAAATTAATGTTCAGTACTAGTCATTTTGTACTGCAACATCTCTCCCTTTTTGTCTTTACCAAAACTGTGATTTGCTCTCTGTCATCTGTTTGCAGGGGTCTCTAGGAAACAGGGTGACAGAAAATAGCATGCTTTTAATTTGCATGAATTATATACTAGTGAATGTGCAGTGTTTAGGTTCAGAATCTGTAGGCAAGATTCAAGTCAGCATGTCACAGGCTTAATGTTTGGGTTACTAGTCATAGCTTATCTTTAAAACAACAAACTACTTAACTCTTAAAATGGTTAAAAAACTATTTGTAAACAGAAAACTAGAAACAACAATTTGTGAACGGAAATACATTCAGTAAACATGAAAAACATTTAGTAAACATGAAAAATAGTTTGTAAACAAAGCTGTAAGTTATATCTTAACCCTAAACTGAAATTTAAAAAATTTGAAACATTCAACTTTAGAACTGTAAGAAAAACAAACTTAACAGATAAAGCAATTGATAAACAAATAGATGCTCTATATGAAGTGTTATTTCAATAGTCCCAGATTTCTATGAGGTAGTCATGAATTGCTCTGGTTACATAGCTTTGTAATGTCTGTTGAAAGGACATCAGGATACTGTCCGTGATTTTCAGCATCCATTGAAATGCATTTACCTTGTCATTAGGCAGCTGAATATCAAAGAATTGTTGTACTGTTATATAATTAATTGAAATTCATGACAACATGATATTACCTAAGATTTAAAGGGGGGAAGTACAGTCACCCCAACATTTTCCCCTTTTTTTTCTTTGTATTCGTGATTAAAATTAGGAAGAAAACATTCTTATTGAACAGTATTAATAAGGTACTATTACTTAGAGGGTTTCTGAGAGGTCTCTTTTTTACTATGAGGACTTGAAAGAACCTCTTCTGGACAAAGCTGTCTCGTTTATCTCAAGGGAAAAAGGGTTAGTTTTGTAAAGTTTGTATACTAATATATTTTATTTACCTGCCAGGTTCATGGCTTGATCAGGCCATGACTTGGTTGAGAGAGATTTTCTATATTTTATATTTTAAAAACAAGCTTGTATTAATATCTAGTGCAAGAAATTTTTAACATGAACAACTTATGAATAATTAAAGAAATATATTCTATGTATGCTTTAGTGGATCTAAAATGTTAGGATGATTATATTCTTTGAATCTTCCAGGTCAATCTAGAAACAATGCAAGCAGAAATACTAGGAATATCAAGAGAAGATTTGTTAATATACATCCTAGTATCTCTTTGAGACACAGTAGCCCATGCCTGAGATAGAAATGTAATATTTTCTTAGTAACGTTAGCAGAATCAGCTATCACAGGCTTATCAATTTCGGTTTTAGCAAATGCAAAAACAATAATAAGTATTGTACTATGAATTCTAGGACATATTTAGTAAACTCGTGTGATTTTGTAGCTCTTGTGTGACAGCCCTTCAATATTTTTACTCTTAGCACATGTTATTAGTTTATTAGAGTTTGTGTAATATGAAAACTTTCCTATAGTTGAAATATCAGAAGACAAGGTGGCTGTGAGGTTGTCGTTTGAGAAGAAGAGACTTGGTGCTTGCTTGCTCTTTGACTGTCCATATGCAGGGAGGTGGTAATTTCCTGCTGGACTTGGCGAGAGAGTGGCTTGCTCTTCGCTGCTGTAAAACAGCTGTGTTATGTGGTTGGCACCATCTCTTCAGGATGATTTGGTTGTTACTACTCCCACAGTACCACACCCCCTCATGCTTCTTTCCACTGCTTTTTGCTGGTTGGGCACCTGGAAGGAGCTTTTCCCACGGTTTTCTTCTTGATTTGGTGTCCGCAGCCCTTCTCAGATCTGTCCTTGGAGGCAGGACTGGGGGCACGGCCATGCCCACTGGAGGGCGCGTTGTGTTCTCCTGAGGTTGGCTTGGGGATGGAGCCCTGCCCCCTGACGTAGGCTGGATCAGGGGTGCTGATACGTCAATGGAGGCATGGCTAAGATCCCCGAAGTTGCTTGTGTATTTCTGGGGCTGGCCTGGTTTCAGGAAGAGGTCTTGGAGTTTCTATGGGGATTGGGGGTGCAGGCGGCCCCGGATTGTCTTTGTTTGCTGAGATTTCCCCATACCCCGGGGCTGTGCCGTTACCCACAGTCACGGGAGGGTGCCCCACCAGTGGTACATCCCAGTGTGGGCTGGTCTCAGCTTGTTGGGAGGTGGTCTTGGGAACAGCATAGGGCTGAGTCATGGTCATAGGCTGGTGCAGCCTATGGCAGCTCAGCTTGAGTCACTGTAGGAGCCCCGCAGGAAAGACACGGGATATTGTCTATGTGGTGCTGGCACCGGTTGTTCCTGTGCTGCCAGAAACCTGTCAACCCCTTCCGTCATGCTGCGCAGTGGGGCCACTCGTGCTGGGGGCTGTGAAGAATGGCTCTCCCAGGAACAGTGCTGGCGCACGGGGTGAATTTAAATCATCTCGGCCATGTGGAGCAGCATGGCTGGCTGTTTCATCTGGCCACAGGTACTGCAGGTTTGGAAAGGTGCCCGTTCCCCCCAAAAAGTCATCAGTGTCCAATCCTTGCCATATGCCTCAATATTAACAGTTTTAATAAATCCAAAATAAGTTTCCATAGCTTTATAACTCTTATCGCATTTTCCTTGCCTCTCGTGGCTGCTCTGATTATGAACTGACCTGTTCGTGCCCAGGTATTAAGGTCAGAAGCAGCCTCTTTAGGTGTGTCTAAACTGTGGTTTTTTGCCCACATTGTTATTGTTAATGATGCTTTTTCATCATAATCTATGTCACACTCCTCAAGAAGAAGTTTCCATGCCTTTATTACTGGGTGATCCTGTGAAGAAATAGTTTCCCATGTGTCTGGTGGGGTTTTTCTTCTATTTTCAGCTTCTCTGGTTTCTTTTTTCATACAGCCCTTTGGCTGTGATTTCTTGCAAACTATGTTGCAGCTTTTATTCTTGCAGCCTTTGCTGCCTGTTTTTGGGCTCTTCCGGCCTCTTTCTTTCCAGCTTTTTGCTGTGGGGACAGGCTTTGCAGGTTTTGCCCTGTGTCTCTCTCCACTCTACCCTCAGGCTAAAACTTGGACTGCTCATCCTCACTCTGAGGTCACCATGGGATACTGTGATGTTCATATGTCTGTGACTCAACACACAACAGACCCCCATTGCTTCATCAACCAAACAGCCTGTTTTATTGTCCTGAGCGGCTTTTATAGGCCATTCAAAAATTCCCAATGCTACACAGGCGTCAGTCTAGTCTCTACGCCTCTCAGACTCTGGACTATTCAAATGCTTGCATTTTAGGAGAGTTGTCATTGGTTGAAACCTCTGTCAGCCAGGCCAGAGGCTGGCTCATGGAGCTGGGCTGGATTTCTTATCCATAGCCAAATTAATGTTCAGTACTACTCAGGTTGTACTGCAACAAAGTCTCACGTGCTGAAATAAGTACAAGGAGAGACTACTCTCCAGTTACCATTAATGGTAAGACAGTCTTGAAGTGAGGATATTAATTGAATTTATTAGCCATCAGAATCAGAGCAGATTAATGAGAAGTAAAGCAAAACTTAAAAATACCTTCCTGCCATCCCTCCCTCCTTCCCAGACTCTACCTCCTCCCACCCAGTGGTGCAGGGAAATGGAATGGCGGTTGTAGTCTGTTCATCACATGCCTCTGCCACAGCTCAGGGAGAGGATTCCGTCCCCTGCTCCACTGTGAGTCTATACCAAGGGGTACAGTTCATCACAAAGTGCTGCAAGTGGGGTCCCTTTGCACAAGGTTCAGTCCTTCAAGAACAGCCTACTCCAAGTCCCAGCTTGGGACCCCACAGGGTCACTAATTAGTGACCCCACAGGGTCACTAATCCTACCAGGGAACACTGTGGGCTCCTTTCATCATGGGTCCCCAGGTCACTGCCATGACCTTCCACTGTGGGCTTCCCACAGGATCACAGCCTTCTTTGGTGTGGAGTTCTCTGCAGGCTGCAGGTGGATCTCTGCATCCCCATGGCCCTCCACAGGCTGCAGAGGCCCAGCTGCCTCACAGTGGGCTGCAGCTTGGGTTGCAGGGGAATCCTAGTTCTGGTGCCTGGAGCACCTCCTGCCCCTCCTTCTCACTGACCTGGGTTTCTGCAGAGTTTTTCTCTCACATATTCTCACTCCTGTCTTCTCTGAACACAATTATATCTGTGTAATAATCTTTCCTTCTTAAATATATTACAGAAGCAATACTGTCATTCTTGATTGGCTTAGCCTTGTGTAATGGTGGGTTCATCCTGGAGGCAGCTGGCATTGGCTCTGTTGGACATGGAGGAATGTTCTAACAGCTTCCCACAGAAGCCACCCCTGTAGCTATTTCCATTCCAATACCTAGTAAAGCAAATCAAATAAATTTTCATTGCTAAGTGCCACAAGAAAGACTGCCTAAATTACTCAATTCAATAACATTGAAATATAAGTTATTATTAAAATCCAGAAAAATCAAATAGCTTTGTAGACTTGGTAACTTACTAATTTTCTGAAATTTCTGTATATATGGTTATCTATCAGTGCTGACATTTTTTAGAAACACATGACAAGGTAGCAGTTGTATCCATTTAGTTAAAGTTCTTCCGTAACTATCATGAAGCTGGAGATGAAATCACAGTTATTCATTAGTAATTTGTACATGAACAAAATATACATTTTCAGGCTTTTTTTGGAAAAAAAATAGCATATCCAGATAGTTGTTTTTTTTTTTTTTTAAACAGACCATTTCTTCGCACAGTTTCTTCACCAGATACCCTGGTCTTTTGGACTGACACACCTTTCTGAAAGACCTCCATAAGAGTGTACTGTAGGGAGGGGAGCCAAACATTGTCAGATGATTAGTACCACAACTTTCCCCAGGGGGCTTAAGGTCTTGGTCCTTCTGACTTAGTCTTTGTTTCCAGCCCACCATGTAGAGTATGTTGAGAAAAGGTTCAGTTTTTATGGGCTGACCCAAGTCATGGACCTGAGCTCTTGTGGTGTGACTGAAGGGTAGGCCAGTGCGAAAGCCACTGCAGCCCCTTGCAGTTTTGGTGTATGGAGGCTGCAGACACATAGAGAGATCTTGTCAGGGCCTGGGAAAGCGCCATCTCATGCTAAGTAGGGATCTCTGAATCAGGAGGTGCCAGCATGCCCAAGAAAGATGAGCAGCTGTCCCTACACACATCCTTCTGCTCTTGGTAAGGGGTGAGACTGAAAACCAAGCCTTGCTGTGGACTGAACACAGTGTCACGTTCAGTCAAGGAATAGCTTGTTAAATTGATACCAACTATGACACTTCTTTTATGTTCATAATGCACTGCAACTGTTTTTGAATATTATATGCAAAACAAATTTCCTGTGAAGCATGTGGTAAAAGTTGTTAATCAGGTGGTTTCTTCACTACATACTCCTACATCTAGTTTTTCATTATCACCCAGAGCACACTGGCCAAAAAAAGTGAAGAAAAATAAAATTTAAAAAATACTGTCTTCTTAGCAGCAAAACCCATTAATAGCCCTGGGGATTAAATAAATATGTTGGGTAGCCTGGAGGAAACAGATAAACTTTATCTATTTGGGAATGCATATGATCAATAACAGAAAGTGAGAGATGTGAGCGATTCTCCTCTATTCACTAAACCTAATGTGAATTCTGCATTTCTGTCACTGCAAAATTCACATTTTGCTTGTCCCATCTGTTGGTAAATCTGTAGACATGTGCCACCAATATAGTGATAATTAGGCTTCAGTTAACAGGTCATTCATCTTAATCTAGGAAAGCAGAGCTAAGCAGGATTTCCTTCCAAGACAGCAATGTGTCCTCCATTCTCAGACTAAATGCAACTGCTGAAATCCTGACAGTTTGCACAGGTTAACTGAAAGAAGAGGGGAAGAAGATGGGAAGAACTGGCTTTTAAAATTATACAATTCATAAATTAATTTTTTTAATGTTAATTTTCAGAGCCTATAAAATTTTTTTTTGTTTTACTTTTTCAAGTAACTTTTACTTTACTAGAATAAAAAGGGAATAATATCTCATGATCAAACTCCTCACAGATCTGTCAAAAGGTCTTATAAATAAGTTATTAATTGTGAAATTTCCTGAGATAAGTAGTTATGATTTCAGTGAACTGTCATTTTAATGAAATAAAGTTTTCAGAGTCTTCATTTGTTCTGGATTTTAGATCTCTTTATTATTTGAAGTAAATATAAATGGGTTTTTTTGCAATATCTTTCTCCGTGAATCTTTTAGTCAAATATTTTGTGTTCTAAATCTAGTTTATTCTCTTGTGACAAATGCTCAAAATATAAACATCATGCTTTTTGTTTTTGTAGGCAGATGGGGCTTTGTGCTTGCTTGTTCATTTGCAGATGTTCTAAAAACATTCTAAACATGAAAGTGGCAAATTCCTACCTAAAGTACTTCATTCTCCTTATTTTCAGCAAATCCTTATTTCTTTTTGAAAAAGCAAGGGGGGATTTTACTGAACTTGAAATGTACATTTATTTTTCCACTTTGTCTCAATATTTTTCATTTTATTTCTTGACAATTTAAAAGGAAATATTGAATTAAGTTCTTCCATGCTGTCTCAAATTTTCCTTGAAAAAGTAAGTAGTAACTCAGACTATTTTTTACATACTGCTGATTACTAGACCTTCTGATCTAATTTTCTTGAAATTGCTAATATTCTTTTAGGTTGCTTTAACTACATGTGGGTCCTAGATAAAATCTTTAAATTCTTCAGGTCACTTAGGGAAATTGGGGTTTTTTTCACTTTAAGCAATGTCTTAGCATTTTAATTTCTGTGACAAAAATGACAAAAAATACATGTAGCACTTTCAGAAAATTAAATCCGTATCATATATGAAATTTCTTACCATAAGACATGATCTTCATTAACAATTTTTTCAAACAGATTATCAGCAACTTTATTTGCAGTAACTCATGGAAAAGTTACTGTCAATAATTTTATTCACAGAAAATTTTCTCAAATATTTAAAAATTATTTATTCTAGTCCACTTTAATTAGAATTTATTTGTTCTCTAATCAACTGTAATCTGCCTTGATCCACCTGTGGAAGTATCTTATATAACATGTATTTAGAATCGTGTTTTGATTTCACATCCTAACTTTACTCCCACCCTCTCATCTGCTTCTTTTTGTCTTCTCTGTCTCATTATTTTGTCTAGTTCTTTCAATACCACATTCATTCCAGTTCTGGTCTCCTTATTTCCTTGTAAATCCCACCCAAAGCTCGTAAGTCAAACATGATAATGATTTACTTTTTAATTTTTGAACATTAATTTATGAACATTGAATGTTAGTGGTTTTCTCTACAGCAGTTACAGTTCAGCTGCTGCGGCACTATTTGGAAACAACCATCCTGTGCAGTTGTCAGTACATTACTGCTTCAAAGCCAATATTTTATGTTGGGCCTGGTGATTTTATTTAATGAATGAGGATATGTAGGACACATTGCAGTTCTGGGTATGTGGATGTCTTTATATCCTATTAGCAACAGAAGTCCAAAACCTGATGCATCCTGTTAAAAATCAATGTTATATTAATCTACTGTAAAATTTCTGGAATTTAATAGTATCAGCTGAGAGTTGGGCAGCACACTGTCTTTTCAGAAAGTCACTAGTTCATTAAATCAGAGACATAGCAGTTTATCTTTACCTCAAGAGATTATGATTTAATAAAAATCTGCCATTTCCATGAATACCACTATCAAAATGCATACAGAGATTATTTATTTTTAACAAAGAGAAAACAAAATTTTTGCTGATTAATAACTTAAAGTGTTGTTGTAAATTAGAGAGAAGACAAGAAGAGTTTTCCTGTTATTCAGTGTCGTGGTTTAACAAAGACTGGTTTTAAGTTGGGGGGGGTTGGTTCCCTGGGGAGACCTGGTAGAGCCAATCAGCGGCCTAGTTTTGAAGAGCTCGTCAGCTGGCTAGGTTTGAAGATTGACACATGGTTAAATCACTTAAAAGAGATGAACAAGGCTCTGTGTAGACACATGTAAAAACTAATAAATCCCAGGAAAGCTCTCTTGGCTTCCAGCTTTCGAACAGGCCAGACCAGGCTGGCCCGGGCCCATGGGGCTGGCCTGGGCCACCCCAGCCCTGTGCAGCCCGTGTGGTTGGGTCAGTGTACAGCTCAGCTGGGATTTTTGCCACCGCCGGGCCATACCACCAGGACTATCCCAGCACTGTGGGCAACTGTGTGGCCGGAACCAATGCTGTGAGTGGCTGTGCAGCCGGGACTGCTCGGCTGGGATCTGTGTGGCCAAGGCAGCGCCACCACCATGGCCTGGGCCATGCTGCATGGCCAGGGCAGCACCACAGAGCTGGGCGGTGCCACATGGCTGCAGCTATTTCAGCATCACTCACAAATGAACTTTGTTTACTCCAGAGCCAGCACCAGGAGTGGCACTATGGCCAGTGTTGAGGGCAGCCCTGAGGCCAAGAGCAGGCGGGGCCAGGGGTGGCCGCTGCTGTCCTGGACCAGGAGCAGCCACATGCCCAAACAACATGGCCAAAATCTTTTTTCTTTCCTTCAGTGCCCCACATGAAAGAAAGGCACAGGGGTGGTGTTAGCAGCCAGTGTGACTCACATGGTGTGAGCAGGGACCACATGATCAACAACGAGAGCCTCAGCGATTCCTTGACAGCGGAGCCTGGACAAAATCAGCCTTTAAACATTGCAGGACTCTATAAAACCATTTTAATTGATAAAGCTTGAGTGCAGATGAGCCTACAAGCACTAATTCTTTCCCGACTCAGGAAAAGGAAAGGGTGAAGACATGTAGAGAAAATAACATGGGACACTGAGGTCAGTAAAGAAGGAGTCAAATTCTAGATGGGAGGGGATTGAGGAGATGCTTTAGTCTTAGGCTAAAATTCTTTTCATAAGGCTATGGTGAAGATATATTTGATATGTCCAACTGTGGTTTTTTTTCCCTATAATTCACGGAATGCACTGAGAGGATGTATTCTAACTACAGCTGTGAACCATCAGTGTTAAAATAAGCAGATGTTGCAGTAGCTGTGATCCAATGAGAAATTTGAAAAAGGAGAAATAAGAAACTTTGCCCCAGGAATAGAAGAAAACCTCTATTCCCAGAGATGGAGTTAAAGAACTTTTGTTTTTATGCTAGAACAGCTCATCCTTAAAAGTAGCACCCCAATAAATTGACATGGTATTGTATTTGCTGAGACCCCCATGGCAGGAAGGAAGGATGAATCTGACTCCATGTTCTCAGAAGGCTAATTTATTATTTTATGATACTATATTATATTAAAGAACGTTATACTAAAGAATACAGAAAGGATGCTTACAGAAGGCTAAAAAGATAATAATGAAAGCTTGTAACTCTCTCCAGAGTCCCGACACAGCTTGGCTCTGATTGGCCAATGAGTCAATATAATTCACTGCAGAAACTAGTAAAACAACCACCTGTTGAATAAACAATCTCCAAACACATTCCACATGAGCAAAATAGAGGAAAAGGAAATGAAATAATTATTGTTTTAATTTTTCTCTCAGCTTCCCAGGAGAAAAATCCTGGGTGAAGGGATTTTTCAGAAAATGTGAATGTGTCAACATGGCCCATGAATGCAGCTGTGGAAAGGCTGCAAAAATATGGGAGGGACTTCAAGATTGCAGATTTCTGGATGTCTGCTATTCATGGAAATTAAAAGCCACGAGAGAACTGTTTCTTGAGGACAAATTTCCATGGCACAGCAAGAGAAACTCCTCTCCTTAAGAGAACGGAAGGAAAACTATTTTAGAGGTGGTAAACTGACTCAAAGTCCCAGGTTTTGTCTTTTCACATTGTCAGTGGGAAAGAAAAGAGGGTTTGGGGGGAGGAGAAATGTTCTGAAGGTTTTATTCTGATTTCTTATTATTTTTCTTTTAATTCTGTTAAGAAATTTTTCTTTATGCCCTTTAAAGTTTTGAACCTGTTTTGCCCTCCTCCTCTGAATCCATGTCTAACAGCACGAAATGAGTAAACAATTTTCATGGGTGCATTGTCGTTCGTCCAGCACTTAACCCACTACATTTAGTGACATATAACATTGGAGTAAAACTAATGGTTGCAATTTCCAGGAATGTTAAAGTTTGGACAAAATATACTACAATAATTAATGTTGGTAAAATCTCTTTGTAAAAAACACCACTGAATATTTGTGCCAATTAAAAGTTCTGTAGAAGGCCAAATACTTTACATCTGTCATGGGGAGAACATTATTCTTTTGTTAGTATTTTGCTATAAATTTTCCCGAATATAAATTTGCTATAAATGTTTCAACAAACTTATCCATGCATATTTGCATATTCCTATCATACTTATAAGCCAGTGACTGATGCATCTGTCATGTAATGGGATATGAAGGAAAAGAGATGATTGGGTTACTTTATTTCCATGCATTGTTTAGCTGGCTCAGGTATTTTGTGTGTTGCGTTTTTATGCAAAGGAAAAACATTCTTAACAAATATTCATGAGTTAGCCTGCATTTCTACCCTGCAAAAGGTTTTACAGACAAAATATCAAGAAAAAAAAGTATGCTAGAGGGACAAGATGCCCTACAGAGTGATCTTGAAAGGCTTTGGGCCCACATGAAGTTCCTAAAGTTCAAGCAGGCTAACAGCAAGGACGTGCACCTGGTTTGGGTGCCATAGCTGGCAAATTAATTGATTGAGATGAGCCCTGGGGGTAATGGTGGATCATTCATTATGATCCAGCAATGTACTTGCATATCAGAAAATCAATTACATCCTGGGCAAGACCATCAGGTGAAGAGAGGAGATTCAAAAAAACACAATTGGGTCTGGAGGAGGGTTTACCACCTTTAAAAAGCCCCAGGGCTTATGGTGGTCAATTAAGGAACATTTTGCCTATGAAAGAAGGCTGGAGAGATGAGGTTATTCAATTGGAGAAGAGAAGGCTGTGGTGAGACCTTTCAAAATATAAAAAGGATGATAGATAGATAGATAGATAGATAGATAGATAGATAGATGGATAAAGACTTTTTAGTCAAAGCATATAGTATCACGGCAAGAAGCAATGATTTTAAACAAAAAGAGGGTCAATCTAGAGTCAATAGAATAAATTCTTTACTATGTGACATGCGAGATATTGGAACAGGAGCCATCATTGACAGTGTTCAAGGTCAGATTAGATGGGCTTTGGACTGGTGTAGTGACAGATGTCTCTGCCTATGGCAGGTGGGTTGGACTGGATGATTTTTGAAGGCCCTTTTCAAGCCAAATTATTTTCTGATCCTTTGATTATGCTTTGAATCTTTTTTTTTTAATTCAACCTAGAAGTAAATATGTATTTTGTCCACCTTTGTTCTGGATATAATAAAGTACTGAATACACTGATGTCGCAGCATTCAGCAATCACTCACTAAAAAAGATAAGACCCCCTACAATCTATTTACTTACAGAAGACAATATGCACATGTAAACACAAACTGTTTTTCTATCATACTATATTGCTGTGCCAATGCTTCTTTCGTATTTTGTTAAGATATATAAATAAAAATAGAAAAAAAAATATTTATATACACTTATATATTGACATTTGAAAATTTTTGTATTGGGGTAATAGTGATAAATTTTGAAGTTTATTTTGGTAGAATTTAAACAGTATTTACTAAAACACACTATAAATTCTGTATGTTAATGTTCTGGTTTTGGCTGGGGTATAGTTACCTTTCTTCACAGTGGCTGGTATAGAGCTGTGTTTTGGATTTGTGCTGAACACAGGGTTGATAATTCAGAGATGTTTTTCTTATGCTGAGAAGGAATTGAATTTTCTGGTTTTTGTACATCCATGCTGATGAGAAGACTGGGAGTGTGTGGGATGTCGGTAGGAGACACAGACAGGACAGGTTACCCCAACTGACCTCCAGACTATGTGATATTGTTATAGGAAATAAATGATAAAGCCAAATTAATAATTAATAAAAATAGATTTCATTTTGTGACTGACGTGTAGTCTTTGATAGCCACAATCAAAGGATCAGCGTCAAGCGCAGGATCGGCACTGGATGAACACAGGTTCAAACTCTACTGCTTTGAAACTCCCCGTGTTCACAAATGCTGTCTGGTTGGGTTACCTTTTATGCACTTTTTCTTGCCCAGGGCAGAGTTCCTCCTATTCTTTTCTTTGCTTCACATATCCATGTGGTCTCCTTTTCTCTGTACTGGGCTGGACAAAACTGTTTCTGAGAAGTGATGAATGCTGATGTCAGGTTATGGGAACCTGGCATTGGAATGCATGTTCCTGACGACTTTGGCTTCCCTGGCTGCAGCTTGTCATTTTTAAAATTTAAGGATTTCTTACAAGCATCTTACAAGCATAACTTATTTCTGACATATTTCTCGTATATTTCACATAAGCATGAATTATTCCAAATCATATATTACAATATCATGCTCAGTATATAAATTGGGGGGAAGAAGGGGGAAAGAGGGGACATTTGGTGTGACGGTTGTCTTACCAAGTCACCATTACATGTGATGTGGCCCTGCTCCGCTGGGGATGGCTGAACACCTGCCCACTCAGGGGAAGATGTGAATTCATTCCTTGTTTTGCTTTGTTTGTGTGCACAGCTTTTGCTTTCCCTATTAAACACTCTATAACTCAACCCATGGGCTTTGTAGCTTTCACAGTTGCAATTTTCTCCCTGATCCTGCTGGTGAAGGAGTGCACGAGCAGCTGCATGGGGCTGGGCTGCTGGCTGGGGTTAAACCCTGAGTGTTACTTAACTGCAGAAAAAAGGCTGTTTTTCAGAATCAGAATCAAATTCTTTAAGGGAAAGGGTTTTATTTTACTATTTTTCCTAGCTTCTCATGATTTTTTTTTTATTCTGTATGTTGAAATAAAAATTTCTGGAACATTTAAGCATATGCCTCAACTAGGACACACTCTCTTCAACAAGCCATTTAATAATGTGAATTAAGGACAATAATTTCAACAAACTCATGGATATGGTTAAAACAGGAATAAAACTGGACCAAGAAGAAAATGTAGAAACTGTTCTGTTAGATGTAACAAAGTTTATTGTTAAAGTCTTGGCATTGGCAAATATTTTCTGATTCTCTGACAGAATTTGTAACCTGGAATCATCTGGACACTAGAAAAACTGGACATCTCAGAACACAACTAAACCATGAACAAAAACATCTTAGAGACTGTTAGACTTCTGTTAATAAGTAATGTCTCTGAAAACTGATTCCTTTCAGGAACTTAAACTCTTTATTCAGGATTTCTGGATATCCTATCTTTTCAACACCTGATGCCAATAAGATATTTTGATAGAGGGAAACATGGGTTCTAAAGAGATGTAACATTATCTTTTTTTTCTTAAAATTTACAAAGCTTCATGGTTTTGCCTACTCGCTTTCTTTATAGTATTATACTCTAGTGTACTCTAGTATAGCATAGATCTAGGCAATGACTTCTCTGCCTCAAATAACTCGTATCCTCATTGTCAGTCTTCCCAGATACCTTATACACCAAGCTGTATTTGAGGTACTTTGAACTAAAATGCAGAGCTGTGTTTTGTGTGAAACCTGTCTGTTCTCGTGCTCCTTGGGAGTTGTCAGAACAAGGACTCTATAACTAAAATGGATTTGAAGTTACTCTCTCCCTTATACTCCAGTCTTGTGAGACCACAGAGTAAGACAGAGGAGCTGTTGAAATTAGTCCAGAGGAGAGACAAGAAGTTGATCACCCCATTCCTCTTCTCTGCACTTTAAACACCCAAACTTACAGTGCTGAATACTGCTCTGGGGTCTCCAGAACAAGAGAAACATGAGTCAATTAGACTGTGCCCAGAAAAGGGTCACAAAAATTATGAGTGTTATTCCAGAATCTTGCTTTGGCAATGATTATGCTTTCCATGTCTCCAGTGATATTTTCACTGACACAAAAATATTTAAAGCTTTTCTTCAGATTAGCAAAGAGAGACTTGCTTAAGTTCACATATCTTTCCAACTGAGCATCTCCTATCATTCAATTGAGCTGGAATTAAATGAATAAACAAGCCCTGAGTAAAAGTTTTAAATGGCATTTATAACATTAGCTGTCTCATTAATCTTCAGCTGTAATACTAGTTGTAATACTAGAGAGAAGCAAATCAAACAGACTCATAAGAAAAGCCAGCAAGTGCAGCTACACTATCATTATGCACCTATGTAAATAATGGTTCACCTACACACTGATTATAGAATGCTGTTTTGTTTTCTTAATTTTAAAAAGCATAGGTAAACTAGCCTGGAAAGACTTCTTTTTCTGGACAACAATGTTGATAAAATATAACAGTAGAAGTGTTTCAGTGAGTAAAATTTTCAAATAAGCTGAACCTTAGTTCTGAAAAAAGGACTTGTAAGAGGTCTAAGACTACAGATTTACAAATTAAATGTGAAGACCACAGTTTGTCCCTCTGTTAGAACTAGTTACCACCAAATAGAACTAAAAAGATATAAGTTCACAGAGACAGAAAGAGGTAGTTATTCATTGAGAAGTACATGACTAGCCATAGTCCTTTCTAACAGAGACAATAGCACGTGTGCATCGGTATTTTTATTTCATCCTTAGCATGCATTTGGAGCAACGGGTTAGGCAGTGCACTGGTTTAAGTAGATGTTTGGTGTGACCCTCTGTGCATTCAATCCATCCAGTGGTCTTTTGGCAGTGAGACAATGAAAATGAGGTGGAGAAGGAGCTCTTAAGAAATTGCTTGACTACTTACACTTACAGTGTTTTTTTCCAAAATCTTTTCATCATTAGAATAAACCAAACAACAATTTAAATACTATCAAATGCTAGAATCTTTAACTACTATGTGCACTTGTGGTGCCAACATGTGGAATTTTAAATCTACAATTTCCAGGCCAGAAACTGGTACAGATGACTGAGCCACTTACAGAACCCATCATACCATCTCTATATCCTACCGATAAATTAGTATCTGTGATGGTAATAATGACAATGAAAAGCATCATATTTGAAAAGTCATGGCAGAGTGGTGGTGAAGTTCCCAGTTCCTGGAAAAAGGAAGATATAACCTTCTAATTTGGAAAAAGAAAAGTAGAAGGACCTGATGAATTACAGGCTGATCAGTCTCACTGCTGTGTTCAGCAAGATCATGAGCAGATTCTCATGGAGCCAATGCTAGAGTACTTAGGAAACAAGAAGGGATCAGTGCCTGCCAGCATGGCTTCTCTAAGAATATATCATGCCTGTCAAACTTGGTGGGCTTCTATGGATGATAGAAGTCATCTAGATGGACTTGACTGGTGTCTCTAAACTGGAGAGACATGGGTTTGATGAGTGGACCATCCAGTGAGTAAGGAATGGACTGGATGGTCACACTCAGAGTTACTGTCAGTGTCTGGGTGGAGATCAATGATGAGTGGTGTTCTTCTGTGATCTGTATTGGGACTAGTAATATCTTTTCAGGGGACATGGACAGTGGGACTGTGTACACTCAACAAACCTGTGGATCACACCAGGCTTAGTGGTCTAGGTACTCCAGAGAGAGGGAATGCCAGTCAGAAGTACTTCAACAGACTAGAGAGGTGGGTCCATGTCAACCTTCAAACCAGCCAAATGCAAGGTCAGGGCAGTCCCAAACATGGAGACAGCCCAGCTTATTAGATAGAAAGCAGTTCTGCCAAGAAAGGACATGGGGTAATGGTGGATGAAAACCTGAATATGTCCTGGCAATGTGTGCTTGCAGACCAGCCACATCCTGGACTGCAGGTCAAGGGAGGTGATTTTACCCCTCTACACTGACCCTGTGAGACCCCACCTGGAGCACAGAGTCCACCTCTGGGGTCCCCAGCACAAAAAGACACAGACCTGCTTGAGTGGGCCTAGAGGAAGTACACAAAACTTATCAGGGAATCTGGAGTACATTCTCTATGAAGAAAGACTGAGAGAGTTGGAGTTCAGCCTGGAGAAGAGACTGCGCTAGTGAGACCTTATATAGTGGCCTTTCAGTGCTGTGAAGGGGCCTACAGAAAGGTGATAATGGACTCTACCAAAGATTGTGCTTATAGGACAAGGGGTTTCAGTTTTAAACTGAAAACAATTAGATTCAGATTAGACATTGGGAAGAAATTCTTTACTTAGATAATAGTGAAGAACTGGAACAGGTTTCCAAGGAAACCTGTGGGGGCTCCCTCCCTGGAGTTGTTAAAAACCAGTTGCAGGAGTCTGAGTAATCTAGTCCAGTGGTAGTATACCTGTACAAACCAGGAGGATTGGAAGTAGATGATTTTTAATTCTAATTCATTCCATGATTAGTATAGCTCTTTAGAAACATTTGCCATCCTTCAAAAAACATTTTTACAAAACCATTCAGTTCATTTTTTCATTCACACATGTACCTCTTAAAAATTCACAATCTCATTTAGTTGACTAATTTATGCAAGGCAAGGTGCATTTTAGAATGAGCTTGTTTAATAATGCCAATTTTTTCTCTATTTTTTTTTCTCTGTGTGTGTCAAGAGGAGGAGAGGAAAAAAGACCAGGAAATCATAACACATGTTTTAATGAAAGGATGTGGCAGTAAATAAATAATAAGTAAAAATCCTTAAACTATTGAGCATTTCACACAATAATTTGTCCCATTTACTTTGACCTTTTTCTTAGAAACATCTTAGTGAATCAGAAACAGTTTGTGAGATTCCAATATTTGTAATACTATTTTCCCCCAGTGATCAGAGAATTGCAAACTAGAGTATGTAAAAGCAGAGTATCTTGGCTTTCAAATATTTCATTTAAGGTAGGGACAGGGTAAGTTTCTATGCTTTCTTATCCATTTAGTAATCTCTAATTATTTTCATTTTTCTTTCTCAGATCAGATTAAAATTAATATCTACAGTTAATAGCTTTGCAAACTTAACTGCAGCTGTGAATCAATAATAGTAAATCATTTTTTTCATAGGATAAACTCAGTTTTATCAAAGGGTTTTTTGTTTACAAAGCAGTGCATTCAAAATTATATTTTTATTATACATATTTAGACTTCTCTCCATCAGTTTGAAACCTTCCTTTTCTTCATGCCTGTTACCTGGTTTGCAGTGTTGCAAAACCGTGGCCTGGATTTGGAACAATCTTAAAGGCTGAAATTGGCTTACTTCTGAGCTCAATATATCAAGGCATTATACTGAAATATCTATTTATATCTTTGAGGTACAGATTTGTACAGATTCCTAGCTTTCTTTACACATTATGGACTGAGCATACACAAAGAACTTTCATAGGACTTATACACACTTACACTTTTTTTGAAGTGTATTTTAATTGCTCTTCGATCTGGCTGCAAGACAAGGTCAAAATGACAGGTTTTTAAAGATATTAAAGTTCTAACAGATAGATGACAGACATATCAGTGTTAAACAAATCACTCAAATATGCTACCACCTCTAAAAGTATATCAGATTTCTTCAATACTCCTCAAAGTTATCTAAATTTTAAGCAGACAGCTGAGTCCCCTGAATGTCAATCCTTTGCTGGTACTAGGTGCTTTACTGAATCAAATTTTTTCCTATTCCAGAAGTCATAGATTAATTAACATTTTAAATGACAAATAATTGTTTATGTGATGTCATTATAAAAAGCTAATGAAATCAAATGAGATAACATTAAAATACCACCAGCAGTATCTTACTTCATGTTTTAGCAAACAAAAAGGAAAATTGAGGGTCATTTTATGCTGTAAAGCAAAATTTAAACTGTGATTTTCATACACTAACTCAAAGATTTTAGGCTGTTGGTAAGAATCTGGTGGTAATACTGCTTATTACAGTACATACACAAATAGTCATATATCACAGTTAAAAATGAATAAATTATAATCAGTAAAAAATGTAATAATTTTTTTGATTTTTTTTTTTGTAACCAAGCATTCAGGGAAGACTTGGAATATATTCTTCTGGCTGCCAGACATGCAATTTGTGGAATACTAAGATAGAGTCTAAGTGGAGCCAGTTCTCACATTTAATGGAAGAGATTTCACCCTCCTCATTCTGCTGCTGTCCTATGTAGTCTTAGCACTGGCTTTGAACAGCTTCAAGGCTTTTACCATGTGCTATGTTGTTATTGGAAAAGTCCTAAAAGCAGAGCCAAGAAATAGCAATATTCAGCTGTCGCCATGTTATTTTATGAAAATCCTTTTGCCAGGATTTTCTTCTCCTGAGAAGCTGAGGAGCCTCAGGAAAGAAACGTAAACAATACCTGTCTGCTGCTGTGGAATGCAACAGGTGCATCTGTGATTCGTCCATGTTAGGTGCTTCTACTTAATAACCAATCAAGGATGCAGCTGGGTCAGACTCTCTGGTCAGTCACAAGCTTTTGTTATTCATTCCTTTCTGTTCTTTCCAACCTTCTGATGAATCCTTTCTCTGTATTCTTTTAGTATAGTTTTAATATAGCATTTTTAATATAATATATATCATAATATAATAAATCAGCCTTCTGAATCATGGAGTCAAGATTCTCATCTCTTCCCTCATCCTGGAACCCCTGCAAATTCCACATTTGGTGAACCCCGAGTGAGTGGCACACACATTCAGCTTTTTTCCTAAGGGATTGTTATGTTAATATGTTGGTGATCTGGGCAATCCACTCTAAGCTATTTTAAATGGTGTTTCTAGTATGGAATATTTGTCTAGATGTTTCTAAACACTTCTAAAGAAAAGATTCAGAAGCTCTTTTACAAGGTCATCCTTTCCAGTGGTCTCAAGTGCATTGATGGTGGGTATCAATGTGGTAGACTGAGACATTATCTGCTAAACTTCCTCTACTCTAAATATCAAAATATTAACCTGGGGTACAGTGGTTGCTGTTCTAGGAAAAAAAACTCTGCTGATTTCTGACACCTCACTTGTAGGTGAGTCAGCAAGCAGGCTTAGATACATTATGGCAGGACAAAAAATTCAGTATCAGCTAATTAGTATCCAACAGCTATTTAGGTGGTACTGGAGGAGGAACAAAAGGCAGGAGCAGAAATAAAAAATAATTCAGTTAATGTAAAGTCTGTTTCTTTCCTAATGTCATCTGGACATTGTTTTTCTGGCATGTTATGGAAAGAAATGAAAGGGATCAGCTTCCAAAGGTCAGCAGATCCTGTCCAAGTGTTCAAGGCAAATGTTGCTGAAACCTGTTCATTAGGGAAGCAGACAGAAATTGCTTGACTACTCTGTTAGCCCACTTTTCAGGGAAAAAAAATCAAGTCAGATCCAGATCTCATCCAGCAAACTTTGACCATCATGCTCCTGTGGGGCAACACCACTTCCCCAGAAACACTGCTGGGGTAAAGACCCTGTTGGGGTTTTAATGTAAACATGAATTAGGGTGGTATTTTGCTTCTTGATATAGATTTGATTCTTGGTTTTCTTTACCCCTAGGAACTGAAATAATTCGTCTAGTCTTAGCTCAGATTTTGGGGTACTACATTGTGATGAACACTGTCAGACTCAAGATGTGGTAAAACAGCATATGTATTGCTTCATTTTGCCACTGAGGTTTATTTCTATACTGGTCTAAAAAAAGCAACTTTCTAATCAGATTGTTTTGACAGCCATTCTGTGACTGACCTGTTACACTTACTTCATGTTTCTTTCCCTTACATACTGGAAAGCATATTCAAATATGTTCTTTAGATAAACTTCAGTTTCTGGTGCCAAAAGGCTCCCTTATGAAACAGAAAATTTTGTATCTGCCTTCTTAAAGTTCACAAAGTGCTGCCTTAAGTCTTTTTAAGCAGTAGATTTATTGAAAGTGACTTGTGCAATCAATATGTGAAATGGAAAAGCTCATTTCAACTTGTCCAATTTTTACATTACTCTTCATTTTCTCAGAGAACTACAAAGCTGAAACACTTTTCAGTAAAATGCTTCCTTAAAAAATGATCAGTTTTGTCTGCCTGTCATTGAGAAGGAATACATTTTCACTCCTTTAATATTAGAATATGCATGCTTCCTTTTCTCTTAACTCAGGCACTGAAACCCTAATGATCAAAGCAATTTCAGAAGGTACTGTCTATTATGAGAGCCATCTCATTCACACGTGAGAGATGAGCTCTTTGTCTCCACTAAGAGAGCAGCAATAATTTCCATATCTGTTTTCTCCACTCAAATAATGTTGTGCCTTTTTCATGAAAAGCACAACAATTTTTGAAGGGGAAAAATTGAATTCCCCTTCAATTTTTGTTACTGTTGTAGTTTTATAACTTTTGATGGTATTTTTAAAAATAATTTCATATTTTGATGCTAGGAGCCCCAGGACAATCACAATCCACGTATGCTTTCATCTACTTTGATTAATTTGATTGTACACAATCCTGACTTCTAGAAGGAAACTCCGCAAAATACATATTTTCCTCTGTGAAATGGATGCAGTACATTAGAAATAACAATAAACTATGCCACAAAAATATTTATTTAATGTTTTATCAACTGGTTTGATACTATGCATCAAAACCAATGAAACTGCTCTTAGCTATTCTTCATGTTTGTTTTCTGTGTACAGCATTCAGTCATTTGTAATTAGATGTGTTAAATATAAGCAAGTCATTAGTAAATTTAGTTAGAGATATTTACTGTCGTACATAAGGCAGGCATACTCATGGTTATCTTGAGAAACCTGGGCAACTTTATTAAGTCTTGAGCATCCTAATTCTGAACTGATGAAACTTACCTTCCTCAAGATGGCAGCTGAAGCAGGCAGGATGCTGAGTAAATACTGTGTTAAACTACAGAGAGAAGAGGAAACAGTGGAGACAGGACATCTGAATTACTGCTCTTTGGCTTGGGATTGGGAAAGGGAGCAGATAACCATCTCCAGCCCCTTGGGCTCTGCATCACCTCTTTTTCCCCAAGAAAAAAAAATTGTTATCCATCCATGGAATTTTTTTTTTCTGTAACCATTAGAGAGGGAGTCTGTGCTATTACTCCCCTCTAGTGGCAATCTGAGTAGTTAAATCCTTCCTAAATTGCTGGAAACATGGTGAAGTGTGTGTCAGATTTTCTTACCAAGATTATCTTCAACCCCTCTTGAAACAGCTCTGTCGTATTCCAAATATTTTCAAGATTCATAAAGCTGCTGGTTATATTCACCATGGAATATTTTTCTCCATTAATGCCAAGGGTCTCTAAGATCTCTATGAATAAGTTTCTACATGCCTTAGATGGCCATGTAGAGAAGACAATCTATTTTTCCTCAGCAAAGGTCATGGCTACACAGTATTGCAACCCTTGTATTGCATCTTACTTTTTGTCTAAAAAATATGGTTTGTATTTTAAATTCCTTTTTGTATCTTGTGTTCTATGGCATCTTAAGAGGATTAAAGTGCTACCCTATGAAATGCAACAAATAAAGAGATCTACAAGTATAAATATTTCCACAGTAAGGAGCATGTGATTGTAATTTCAAAGGATGTGCAATGGTAATACTAATCAATAGAAGGCATTTAGAGAAACTAGTGTCACTGAAAGTGTATCTGTAGGAATAGAATTAGCTGTGCAAAATTGTTGGCAGACAAAGGGTTTCTCAATAGTTTTAAAATAAAGCCATTTTTCCCTCACCCTCTGGAGTTGTGCATTCAAAACACATAGTAAATACTCCAGATCATTTAGCAGCCACCTCAATCACCTCTTGTCCTCTCCTATAATGAATTTACCTCACTGCAAAGTTAAGAACTGAAGGGGACAAAAGTAAGGCAATTCAGAAATTGTCTATCATTGTTCTTTACATTCATATTTAGATTTCTTATGATAATGACCAAGATGTCTACTCTTTTCACAGTGTTTGCTTGACAGTACATGAACTGTCCAACTGCCAGAATTAGGAGTCCTTGTGGGATCATTCCTCTAGCACTATTTTTGAATCTATTTTTTTCCAGTATTTCATTACCTGCTGCTCTTTTCTGTAGAGCACTTAACCCTCATGATATTTTATGTGAAGAAGAAAAAAGTTGAACTGTACAATTATCTCCACTCACTCAGTTAACTTTAGCAAGAACCCTTTTTTTTCTCTTAAACAGTTTTTATGAAGCTCTCTTTTGTAAGATATGATTCTGCAACTGCTACTGTCTAAGCTACTGTCCTGGGTTGACCATACAATGCTTTTATCCCCAATCATCTTGTTCTGTTTATGGTGAATAATAAGTTTTGCACCTTTAAGACTAGTTCCATGGAGTAAACGTGGGAAAGAAGAAGTGCGCAGTTTGTTTTCAGACACTGCTCTCACTGCTCCACATTCCTGCTCCTGGACTGTGTTGTCTGTGGATGGACAGACAGCAGGACAGAGCTCTCCTTTGTTTTAGTTAGTTTTAGCAAGCTGAGGCAGAGAAGTTCCCTGGACTGTGGGTTTTTTTCCTTTTCTTTGGACTTGTTTAAACCTGCTCTGGACTGAACACCAGAAGAGCAGCGGCAGCTCGCACCTGTGGCCACCAGGCCGGGCCTGGGCTGCGGCATTGCCAGCGCCAGAGGGACTGATAAGAGACTGAGTGAGCTGAGCTGCAGCCCAGAGGGGACTTTTCTGAGTTTGTCATCTCTTTTGGAGCAGCAAGGGGTTTTATTGTTTAATATTGTTCAGGTTTTATTGTTTAATAAACAGGTTTTTTCCACTTTTCTCCAAGGAGGTATTTTCTCCCAAACCGGTTGGGAGAGGGGCCAATTGAATCTGGTTTCCTAGAGGAGCCCCTTTGGGGGTTCTCTCCCAAATTTGCCCTGAACCAGGACAAATACAACCATCCATTATCTTCATTATCTTTAAAATGTTTGGCTCCAAGTAAAGTAACAAATCAGAATATACATAAAGATAAGATTTAGTAGCAATTAATTGCCTTTTCAGGTTTTTTTAAGGTCAATTTCTAGTAGCACATTTTGAGGTTGGATCTAAAACCCCATGTGCTGTATTTCCCATCTCTTCATATCTTTCCCTGAACAGATTACATGAGGATGATTTGAGGATTGTTTTTTCTACCCTTACCTTACTTACCCTGGGTAAGTAGCAGTGTTACAGCAATTTTTTTTTTAAATCAGATGCCATAACCGAGTAGATAGTTTCTACAATATTGAAAACACCAGTCTTTGAGCCAGTTCAGGTACAATTTGCATGCAGTGTATTTAAATAGAATGACATGATCTGTTTTGTTACTATTGTTCAATTGAGACACTGTTGGATGAAAAAAAATATTAATTATTTTTATTCAAGATAAGTGTCTACTACTTTATATTCTTTATATTCTTTATATTCTTGGTAAAGTTTCATTTTGTCCCTCAGGTAACAATTGTGTTGTAAGCTAGATAAAATGACTGTGTCAATGAGTGTAGAAATGTTTGCTTATAGAAATGAATTTTGTTAAATACCTACTGAAAACAAATATTGTGCCATCTACAAATGCTCTTCTAGGCTTGCACAAACTTAACCTAGATCTACATCACAGGAGACATAAAATCTTTATTTTTCATTGTTATTTACTATCTATGAAATCTGGAAAGAAAATATACCTAATCCAAATTTTCACAGGTGAAAAAATACCTTGTTAGTAACTGAAGGCTCTCCATAGCCTGTAAAAAGTGTCTAAGAATGTATATGAAGTATAAATTCATTATCATAGATAGATCTGTCTATCTTTCTTAGGTATCTACATTATATATTTTATATATATATATATATATATATATATATATATATATATATATATATATATATATATATATGTGTATGTGTATGTGTGTGTGTATGTCTATACAGCACAGGAATTTTGAACACCTGTAAGTGTAGCTTTGTTTGGTTTTCCTGTTCAAGGAAGAGAGTTATCCTCCTCCTCTAGGTTAGTGGCTATGTAGGCTGGCAAATGAAGAGGACTACAAGAGTCCCACTCCTCCAAAATTAAAACTTTCTAGCTCTAAATTTATTTTATAATATAAAAATAAATAATATAAAATAATAATATAAAATATTATATAAATAATAAATAAATAATGTAGAAATAAATAAATAATGTAAAATAAATTTACTTTATGGCTTCCCCACACCCAGCTCTCAAAAAATACAGTACAACTAATACTTCTAGTACAACTAATAAAACAAATAAGCAAACAAGTAAAAAAAAAAAAAAGAGAAAAAAGGCCATTTTCATATGTTTTTGAGATTACACTAAAGATAATATTGCAAAACCCATTTGCTATCTTTGAAACAGTAATCACAGAGCAGGAGTATCACTTCTACATGTCCTACCAACCAGAAAGAGAAACTAGGCAACCCAGTACCACAAGCTGTCAACACAATTAAAGATGTAAAAACTAGAAGACATATCTGATTCCTAAAATTCTTTCATGATATTTAAAAACTGCATCATGCCGTGCATGCATGCCACACTGCACACACTTCAGCAACAAGAGAAAAGCAGAATATACATAGGAGATGTTATTTTAACCCTTATATTTATGGTGATGATTGTGGTCAGCTGTGTACTAGTTATCAGTGTCTTCCAGTAAAAATCACTAAGTAATCGAATCCCTATAACAATTTTAAATGGTGGCAAGCAAATCAAATTTCAGCTAGGAAACAGCTGAAAAAAGTTAGTTTCTTTTTCTTCTGAAAAATAAACTAACAAGAATTTAGGACAATTACGCACTTTTACATTCTGAGACAAATTAGTTGTATTCTATACTACTTATGGGAATTTACTAAAACACTCTAAACCATAGTGGTTGTCACCACAGTCTTGTAAAAGACAAGTTGCCAGTTAAAGAAAGAATTGTATAACATTGTCTTCAATGAAGGGACTGCAGCAAGCTGTATATCAGCAGAAGTTAAAGAAAGTAAAGCTGCTGAGGCAGAGAGGTCAGTTGAATTTTCCTGGTGCCCACCCAGTGGTCTATCACTGCCCCTCCTCAGCTGCACAGGAGACAGAAAATACAGCAAAATCCTTGTGGGTCAAGGTAAGGACAGAGAGAGAGCACTCACCAATTACTGAGCAATGCAGGGGGTTAGGGCACCATGGGTGACAGACTTCTCCAGGACATATCTGCCTGCTTCGTGTGTGGGCTCCTCCACAGGCTGCAGGGGGATCTCTGCTTCCCTGTAGACCTTCATGATCTTCAGGGTCACAGCTGCCTTACCATGGTATTCACAGTGCTTTCAGAGGAATCTCAGTTCTAGCACCTGGAGTACCTCCCATCCCACTTCTTCACTTCTTCCCACTCCCAGCTTCTTCACTGACTTTGATGGCAACAAGGCAGTTTCTTTTGTATATTCTCATTCATCTCCTGGATGCTTTATTTGCAGCAGGTTTTAGTTCTTAAATACATTATCACAGAGGCACTGCCACCACTGGTTCACCTTTGGCCAGCGATGGGTCTGCCTGAAGCTGGTACTGATTTAATCTAACTTCAAGGCAACCTCTGACATCTTCTATCAAAGTTGTCTCCCTGGCACCAGAACTGTGTAGGCAAACACAGCACAGAAGAAAACCAGAAATCTCAATACAGGAATGAGTTCATGCAGATTTTGAAATGTTTATGAAAAAGTAGTTATATACTGTTTATGTCACATTCAACTAAATAAAAGGTCTTTTGGACAGAGGTAATTTAGGATGAGTTTTACATTCTTTTTTTTCACTTTTTTTTCCACTTTTTTTTTAATGAAGAATCCTTTAGATAAATTTGCCCTAAGATAAACACCAGAATTAAATACCTACTGTCCTGGGGTGACTTTATGATGCTGAATTATATTGCCATTCATCTGTTTAGCCCCGAAATAAGCACTGCACCTTTAAGACTGGTTCTGAGAGTGAAGAAGAGAGAGAGAAGTGTGGAGTTTGTTTTCAGAAACTGCACTCACTCCTCCACTTTCTAGTTCCTGGACTGTGTTGTCTGCAGACAATCAGCGAGAGAGAGCTCTCCTTTGCTTTTTAGTTAGTTTTCAGCTAGCTGGGGCAGAGAAGGTCCCTGGACTGTGGTTTTTTCCCCCTTTTCTTAGAACTGTTCAAACCTGCTCTAGACTAGAGACCCAGAGAAGCACTGGAGGCTCACACCTATAGCCCATTGGGGCCTGGCCTGGGCCATGGCATTTCCCAGAGCCAGATAAGAGACTGAGTGAGCCCAGCTACAACCCATGAAGGGACTTTATGAGTTGTAATCTCTTTCAAGTGCTGAGAGGATTTATTTTTTAATATTGTTCATTTTTGGGCTGGTAAATGCTTTACCTGTTAAATAAACAGGTTTTTTTCCACTTTTCTCCAAGATAATATTTTCCCAGACTAATTAAAGAAGAGGCCACTTAGATTTGCTTTCTAGAAGGACCCCAATTCAGAGGTTTCCTCCAAAATTTCCTCCTCCTAAACCAAGACACCTACATATTTTCACAAATGCTGATTACATCTACTTGGAAGGAACTAAGTTGATAAAGAGGCTTAAAATAGACCTCTTTTTTTATAAATTTGAGAAATTAGCTAAGAAAATAAATTGGACAAAGATAGCTGCCTTTTTCATAATGATAAATGTCTATCAGGAGCTTCAGGAAAGGTTGGGGGAAAAAAGACTGTAAGAGTTTTGCAAAAAGCTGTATGGAAGGTATAAAAGAGTAAATCATCAATGTAGACCATGCTACAGGGGAAAGGGAAAAAACAAACCTCAAACAAACCCAGGTACAATAGTTTGTGTGCACTAAGGGAAAACATACCTGCAGCATGAATAGCATGCTGCTTCAAAGGCTCTAAAAGGCCCTCTAAAAAAGACACAGTGAAGACAACTCAGTGAAGAGAAATGAGAATGATCAGAGGATCACAAAAAACATATGAGGTTAAAAATAGATTTGATCTTTAAAACTAAAGTGAAGATCAACTTTTAACTAAATAACTTCAGATTTTCTTAGCCAGATACTAACAAAAACTGATCTTTTAGGATCTTTTGCAATGCAAATTGGTCTTATTCTAAGACAAGCCTAATTCCCATCTGCTACTACATTCTTCTGACTGAAGGAAGAAATAATTTTAATTGAAAAAGATATTGCTCTGAAGAACTAACTGTGACATTTCCTTCACTTTTTAGGATAAGTAAATAGTCTTTACAAGTACCCAGTGGTTCAAAGCATTGGACTCTTACTCGAGTCCTCTTTGAGCACAGTTAAATGAAAAGCTTCTTTTTCTTTTAATTTCCAGTCTATTTTTCTGTTTTCAGTTTGCTGGGAAGCTTCAGTCTTTCTCTTGTGTAGAGACTCCTGCCATGCCCAGGTTAGAAGGTAGGTCAGTGCCTCTGAGTCTCTCTGCCAAGGTTATGCACAAATTCCAGCTGGTACAGATGGTATCTATGACCTTCTCCACTTCCAGCAATCATAAATGTATCAGGGTCTATACCCTTCAATTAAGAACAGGCTTTTTTCACCAATAAAAGGCCTAATTTTGAAATTAATTAATCTATTATTCTGGCTACTTTAGGATGAACCTCTGACTTCTAAACTGCTTCAACTAGTGCATTTTTTTCCCTCCAAGACAGTGCAGGTCACTAATCCAGAATGATGCATGTAACAGACACATGTGGAAGGTTTTCCAAGTTTACACATAGGAGGGGGAAAAACACTAAGAGATAGCCAGGAAAGATCATCTAAGTCATTTATAGGTAACTACATGCATGTCTTCTCTTCTGTTTCCTCCCCAAATTCCCTGCCATAAATAAGGATGTATAGTAATAGAGGAAAATGAGGGTCAGATGTGACTATGGAGAGACTTTATTTCTTGTATGAAATTCTTGTGTAAAGGACAATCTGCAGCGCAGTAGACACATCAGTATGTGGAATTCCCTTTGTTTCTTGAGCATTGCAACAAATTATAGGCATAGGAACTGATAAACTGGAGTATAATCTCCACACATTTACTTTATGTGTTAACAGCACATAACGTGTAGCGTTATTAATCCTCTATTTAACAGCATGATTCAATGTACAAACTACGTGTGTAACAGGGATAAAGAAAAAGCACTTTGGTAAATTGAATTCAAGCCAGTAAAAAAGAAAGGAAAGGAGCAATAAATTGTGCATTCCATTCTTATTCCATGTATGTCACATCAAAAGTAAAGAAAAAAATTTTATTAAAACTCATAATTTGCTTTCGCTGAAAACATGCATTGTTCAAAAAATCATACTCTTCACTGTGTGATTACAGCCATTCACCTTATTTCTTGCACCTACTACTGCAAGCTAAATCTGCTGTGTGCATTTTATTTTTTCTGTAGTCTTGACTATAAACTCAGTAAACTAAGTTTTTCTCAGGCATAAAATACGTCCTCATTATTATGAAGAAACTGAGTAAAGTTGGAGTTGTTCCATGGTAACTGAGAGCAGAATTTAGTTTTCTGTCTTTTCAGTCCTTAAAAATAATATTCCAAGGGGGACAAAATTTATGACAATAGAATGGCAGTCATGACAGTCTGGCTGCTTTTCCGGTTGTTTGTTGTTCTGAGTCATTGCTCTGTAGACTTCTCAATTCCAGAGGGAAAAATAGAATATGTTTTAATGGTTTCTTTGTCTCTGCACCCTAGCATTCAAGAGAAAGTCTTAAATAAATTTGAAACATTTTCAAGCTAGCCAAAAGAGCTGATCTTCACTTTTAAGCACAGCATGTGTATGTATCATATTTGGTGAAATGAACAAGTAAAACCACTAATTTTTATCTTTAAAAATATTTATTGAAAAACATGAATATACCAAATTGTTTATTGAGAAGAATTCTAGAAATTGGAGCTTGATACTGTGTAAGGGGAGAGTATCTGAGGCTAAAGTTATATTCTGTTTCCATAGTTCATTCAGCATATATGGGTTATTTTCCATAGGAAAAGCTTCATAGTTAATTTTGCTTAATAGTGCAAGCATTTGTCTCACTGGGGCAATATCCTCATTTCGGGAAACTGGTTAAGGTGATTGCCCTACCTTTCTTAGGTCCTTTTGTGACATTTCAGGATGGGTTTGGTAAGGGAGCAGTTACTACACTGCTGGCTGAGATTAGGTTAGGAGTCTGCAGGAGAAGAGGTTTGGATAGAAGCTTGATCAGAAAGGACTAAACATGACCAGCTTTTGTAGGAAAGCCCTATGTTGTCCATTCCTGACGTTGTTATATGACAGTATATCACTTCTTTCTGATTTATGATTTCTGTAGCCAAGACACAGGGAGGTAACAGGTTACAGTGCTAAAGAGTTCCATTTTGGGATACAACGTGGCTCACTAGCTTCATGATGGAAACTCAGAAATTTTGCCCATAAAGGCTAAATATGTCCAGTGTGTCTACATCTCTATCACACTCTCCAGATGTATTCATATGTTGTAACCTAGCTGTCCCCTAGAAGAAACCATGGGTGACCAGCACACATATTTGAGATTTGCAACAATCCTCTATTGCTATGGTTTTGGTCCATGGTAGGCAATGCTGTAGACTGTTTTTGAGGACCATATAGGTCAGATGCCATTCCCACTACAATGTGTAAATGACATCACACCAGTGTGGATGGAAGAAGGATTTTAATGACATTGCAACTGTAATACATAATGCTGTTTGTGTGTATAGGGGGCAGATCAAACTATCTCCATAATCCTTCCTCAGTTTAGTTTCCGAGATAACAACTTAGTCTAATCCAGATACAGCCCTGGGCAAACTAACATACAAATCACAAGACTGAACAGAAGATATTTATGCTTAGAATGGTGTTCACTGCCCTCACAGGGCATACTCAGACATGTCATACAGAGGATATGGGACGACTGATCAAATGAATCTATAAAAGACCAGACTGACTTGCTAATTAAATTTTTTAGGGACTGTAGCACCAAAGTTTTTGTTAAAGGTGCATACTTGGCATACACTTCTCTAGAACACTTCAGAGATGAGACTTAGGCCACAATGGAAATCTAACTGTGATTCAGGCAGGAGTTTCTGTTCATATTTAAAAATACTCTGAGCACTTAAGACGACAGCCATATAAATTATTTACCTTCAGAAATTAGGTTTTCAATAATTTCAATCATTATGATTGCTGAATTAGAAACTGTTTCCTGACAACTTCTTCCTTCATTTTAAGTGTAATTACCTGAGAACCCTAAGTAATTCAAATGAATTTGAGCAATTTTCTCCCTTATTTAAGGGAGTTAAAATCCCCCTTTAAGACAAAACTATCTAACTACCCTAGGATATAAAGAGGGTCCATATTCTAGCCTTTTCTGCTATGTACATCTCTCCATAATGAAAATCTAGTCTAACCAGGAGAACAGAAGGCTTCCCTCTAGCCTAGTAATAAACCACTTATTTATGTCTCTTCTTTTTACTTTCTGACATAATTTTTATTTTAATCAACAGCAATTTATCTTAAAATATGGTATGATGAATGTTGTAGTGAACCTAAGTGACTGCTCAGATAATTCTGATAGGCTCATTTCTAGATTGTGGCCTAGTTTATGTATGAGTGCAAGACTGATGCTTACTGTAGCCAGGAGAATAGCAGATGTAGACATGAGTGGAAATGCAGATCTAGGCCTGCAGCCAAAGTACAGGACCTTAGGCTCATATGTCTCTTTATGAACCGCAGTTCATTTATGGATAAATCTCTGTTAATGAGATAATCCTGATACTTGCACCAGATGGGTTTCTATGATATAAGAAATTATCTTATACAAGGAACTCCTAGCATGATATTTATCTTTACTTATAGATAGTCTTATTTTATGAGTTATCTATATTTGCATATCTGTCACAACACTAGACGATACCACTCTGTTATAGAATTTTTCCTGCCTATGTATCTCACAGCTGGAGAAACTTAATTAGGAACACATCTAAACTCTTGAAAATAAATTAAAACTGTGTAGTATACATACATTTGAATTCTCTATTGAATTTTCTCAATATATAAAATATTCAACAAACCGAAAAGCACCAAAAGAAGTTGAAAGAAGTGAACGGACATGAGGCATTCTACCTAGACAGAAAATTGGAATTCAAGTCATGATTTTCTCCAAATTCATAAGAAACAGTTAAACCCAGTATTATTTTCTTTTTCCTATTCAGGACAATGACATGTCTGTACATATGACCAAAAGCAGAAAAGAATAATATTTTCTGGCACCTCTTCAACTGACAGCACAGCACCTTCTATTTTGTTACTGAGTGTGGCTGTGTTCCAAGTAGGTTTTGCACACAAATTATTTCCATCCAAAAGTATATGAAGTTCAATTATGATTTATTACCAAAAACTAGCTAAGAAATGCTTAATGCACACAAGTGTGGAATACAAGGGAAATCCCAATTGGCACATAAAATAAATCATATTTTGGAAACAAAAACTGATTGGCTGATACTGACATAATAATCAGGGGAAATGATTGTTAGGAGAAAAAATAAGCAGACTTATGTTGTCCCTTAATAATTACATTGTTAGCACAATGGGTTGTATTTTGTAGCAGTCAACTAAAGTGTATTGGATAAAGTATTGGAAGCTTTCATAAAAGAAATTTCCATTTGAATATCTCTTGCTAATTAACTATTTCCACTCAGAGGGCCATATTGAAATTCCATGTTTTCTGTTACTTACTTCATAGAGACTTTTATATGTTTATGTATTTTTTAAATTTTATTTTCTTTTTATTTATCCTTTTTTGTTTCTTTTCTCTTTCTTCAAGAATTGAAGTATTATTTAATAGCAAGACCTGTCAGTAAAATTTGAGTACTATCCTCTAATTTTGTCAGTTTCCGATGCAACGGAATGACCCAGTTTCCTTTAAAAAGGTGTTGGTGGTAATTGTTGCAAGTAAAGCCTCATGCTAGCAATACATGCACAGATTATTTAACTGTTCTTACTGGTTTGCTGACAAAATTAAATCCACATCTACTGTGTGAAGTTTACTTTTCTAATTATGCATTTCTGCCTTATACAGCAGAGCGGCAAAGATCAAAGCTCCAGCAATGACAAACTCCTAGAAGTTTCATATACATCCCAAACTGCAGCTAAGAGAGTTCAAGCACTGAGCATCTGGCTGTAAAAAAAGGGATTGATTTGCTCTTTAATACTAGAAATATATAGATCATGAAGAATTATCTTAGCTGATGAAAAAGTTGTCCATGAATTTCTAGCATCACTAGGCTTCCATATAATGCAGAAACCAAAACAAGAACCATTCATTAACAGACATATGCACATGCAAAGCTGAAGGATGAAATAGCATTTTGTTACTTTTTTAGAAGAGGTTTGAATCTGCAATCAAAAATGCATACTATTCTCTAATAAACTTTTTTTTAAAAATCAGGCTACTAGGTATTGGTGAAGAAGTGCTTTATTAATTGCCCACATTATGATCTTTCAGGAAAAAGGTTTTAATTTCACCTACCTTCTCGGTGAACATTACATAATTTGCTGAAAATTAGTCAGAGATGTCCTTGTCCATCATATAAAAGGTATAATAGGAGTTTACGATATGTCAATGAGAAAGAAAAGAGCTGGCATTTTTCTATGAATAATTCTGTCCTTCACAGTTTTGATTACTCCACTGCTTCTTTGCTTACTGTCCTTGTTCAGCCGCTGCACATTTCACCTCTGTACTACGTTCAATATGAGTGGCGACTGTTACATCATTTCTTCTATGCCAGAAATGTGTCACATGAGGACTGTCAAGAATTCAAAAATGTTTGCAGAAAGTCTAAAACCTATATAGGGGAAAATGTTTTGCAAGAATTTCTTTTGTTTCACTCTTAATTTTTTATAAATACAACATTTACAAGTATGTCAATGATTTTGTGCTTTCAGGGGAAGGTGCAGCATGTGATTTGCTTAGTAAAACTAAAAATCAAATCACATATAAAAAATTGGAGTCTAGATGTCAATCTGATGAGCTAAGAATCAGATTATTTGTGAAGTAAATAGATTATCAACTGTATCTGTATATGAGTTCAGGCTACATTCTGTATCTTGGTGTATTCAAAGGATTCCGTTCATGTATTTGAAGTGTTGTGTAAAATGTGGGGCTTTTCATTCCAGGAATACAACACAAGTCTGAGAAATGTTGCCACAAGTGACAGCCAGTATAATATTCTTTTTCCATTTTAATGGTTTTACAGAATCCAGGCTACCTTACACTAACTTTAGACACCTCAGCAGAGCTCAATTTAGTGAAGCTGAATTCTAAGCATTTAGAAAATTAATTTTGTTTATTTTAGTCAAGTCATCCAAAACTCAGATTCCCCAGGCATTTTTGAAAATGTAAGTATGCTTTGTTTCCATCAGCCTTTCCTCAGTATTCTTCTTCTGTGTTATTGTTACCATAGAGACTGGAGAAACAACAGCACACAGGGTTTGAATACACAAGAATCACTGCTTTCTTTCTAAATAAACCTCTATAATTTGCTCATCCCCTTTTTACCTCTAAAGTTGCAGTCTTTCAAGCTTCTGTTTCATTCTTCCATGTTCTTTCCCCATGTTTTTTCAATAGGAGGGACAAAAACATTCTTACTACACTCTCTCTTCATGCAGCATTCATCGTCAGCTCTTTTAGCTCAAACCACAACTTTCAATCGAAACATCCTAAGCCACTTGACTAAGCAATGATAGTAAGAAAAGATGAAAGGGAAGGGTGGGACAAGAGGAATGAGGGAAGGAGGGAAGGAAGGAGAGTGTTTCTTTCAACTGTGGGGAACTGTGAGAAGTTCTTTTAAAAATATTTGCCCTTGGATAAAATTAAATCAAAAGAGACAATATTGTATCTGTGAACCATTTCTTGGTAATGGAAATTAAAAAAGGATTTTCCCTACTAGAGAGGTCTAAAAAAGAAAGAAAATGGGGAAAGAAAATGGAGAAGGATGGTGGGGAGAGAGAGACTGAGAAAGAAAGAGGGAAAGAAAGAGGGAAAGAGGGAGAAGGAAGGAAGGAAGTGGCGGAAGGAAGTGGCGGAAGTGGCGGAAGTGGCGGAAGTGGCGGAAGGAAGGAAGGAAGGAAGGAAGGAAGGAAGGAAGGAAGGAAGGAAGGAAGGAAGGAAGGAAGGAAGGAAGGAAGGAAGGAAGGAAGGAAGGAAGGAAGTGGCGGAAGGAAGGAAGGAAGTGGCGGAAGGAAGGAAGGAAGTGGCGGAAGGAAGGAAGTGGCGGAAGGAAGTGGCGGAAGGAAGTGGCGGAAGGAAGTGGCGGAAGGAGGGAAGGAAGGAGGGAAGGAAGGAGGGACGGAAGGAAGGAAGGAAGGAAGGAAGGAAGGAAGGAAGGAAGGAAGGAAGGAAGGAAGGAAGGAAGGAAGGAAGGAAGGAAGGAAGGAAGGAAGGAAGGAAGGAAGGAAGGAAGGAAGGAAGGAAGGAAGGAAGGAAGGAAGGAAGGAAGGAAGGAAGGAAGGAAGGAAGGAAGGAAGGAAGGAAGGAAGGAAGGAAAAGAAAGAGAGACTAGGATGAAAATTTCCCCTCTCCATGCATGTCAACATCATCCCATTGATGCTCTCCATCAGGTCTCCTTTGTGCTGAGGGTCCCCCAAGAACATTGAGTTCAGCAGAGAACATTGAGGACAGACACTTGGGCCAGGGGAACACCCGGGTACCTACCCTGGCAGGGGGGAGTTTGATGCAGTCTCTTGCAGCAGACTCTGCATCTGTTGCATTGCTTTGCATCCCGTGCAGTGCTCTGCTGCAAGGCCTCAGCACTGAACCTGGGGAGCGCTTTGGAGCTCTTGGAGGGATTATGACTCATCCTCACTCCCTCTGCTTCTTGGTCATCTTGGTGTTCTTCTTTTATACTTCTTGTTCTTCTTGGTCCTGTTTTTTTTCTTGCTCTTCTTTTTCTTGTTTCTTTTGTTCTTCATTTTCTTGTTCTTCTCGCTTTTGTTCTCATTTTTCCTGTTCTTATTCTTTTTCTTGTTCTTGTTATACTTCTTGTTCTTGTCCTTCTTTCTTTTTTCTATACTTTTTGTTCTTGTTCTTGTTATTCTTGTTATACTTCTTGTTCTACTTCTTTTTCTTCTTCTTTCAATTCTTATTCTTAATCTTGTTTCTTTTTCTTACTCTTATTATTTCTATTATTAATATATTATTATAATAATTACTATAATAATAATATCCTTATTCTTAAAATAATTATTATTCTTATTCCTTATTATTTATTATTATAATATCCTTATTGTTTTTTATTACTACTACTTCTTCATCTGCTTCAGCTTCTTCTTCTTTTTTCTTTTTGTGGTTTTGGGGGGACAGTTGTGGGTTTTTTGACATGGGTTTTTGGGGCTTCTTTTTTACTACTATTATTTCTTAAACCAAACTTTCTTTTGTTTTGTAAGAATTGTGTGTCTTGCAATCCCCAGTATGCAGTCATGTCCTGGCAGCAACACCTCCTGTCTGCGCTCAATCCTCATGGGCAAAACGCCAAAGCATCAGCATGGAGTCCTTTCCAGATGAGAGGAAATGGCCTAAGATTCCAGCAGGGGAGGTGCAGATGTAATATCAGAAACAATTGTTCCCTGACAGGGTGATCAGGCCTTGGAAGAAGTTCTAGCAGGGAGGTACTGGAGTCAGTGTCTCTGGAAAAGCTGTGTGAATGTGGCCCCTGGGGACATGGTTCAGGGATGACAACAGTGATGCTAGGCTACCAGTGGAAGCAGATGACTTCAGGGTCCCTTGCCAGCTGGGATGCAGTGCTGAGCCCCTGGCACCGAGTGTGCCATGGCTGCCACTTTGGAGCTGGCCACACATGTGGCATTTGCCTTTGGGGAGAGGCACTGGAGGTGCTCCAAAGGAGCTGGGGATGGCTCAGCCCACAGGCATACATGCAAGGCCAAGGCAGCCCATGCAGCTCCCTCAGGGCACTGGGCAGTTCACAGGCCAGCCACCATCTCCAGCCCAGTGCTGCTGGCAGCAGGTGCTAATCCTTGAGCTGTGTCGCCAGGCAGGGGAAGCGGAACAGCCCCCGCTGCACCCACAGCACCTGCCTGAAGAGTGAGCGGCATTTCTTGCGGGGCACCGTCTGCCCAGAGAAAGATGGGTGTCCAACAAGGGCTGCCACAGGGCCACCACAGGGCCAGTGTGGCACACAGCCGCTCTTGGCAATGTGGCTCAAGTGCCTCGCGCTCAACCCAAGCCTCCCATGGGACAGGCAAGGGGAGGCCATCTTGGGCAAAAGCTGCCAGTCTTTGCTGCTTGGCCTCTTCATCTTCTTCGTGCAGCTCCAGGATGCTGGCTTCACCCCCGTCATCATGCTCCTGCAGCCAGGCCTTTAGCCAGGGCCTCAGAATGCCACTATATTCCCATCTGAGCAGTGACAGCTCTTGGTCACTGTCATCTTCTCAGCTGGACTGCTCAGAGGGTCTTTTCTTACCTTTGCCTTTGGACACCTCCTGGCCAATGCACTTGTCTGAGAGACAAGGGGAGAGAGAACAAGAGAGAAGGAAATGAAGGAAAGAAGTGGTGGAAGGCAGGAAAGGAAGTGGCGGAAGGAAGTGGCAAAGGGAAGGAAGTGGTGGAAGTAGTGGAAGTGGCAGAAATGGCAGAAGGAAGGCAGGAAGGAAGGAATAGGAAAAAGGGGGGAAAAAAGAAGCTGAATGAGAGAAAGAAGGACAAAATGAGATAATGGTCTTGTAATTTTAAGGTCTTTTTCACAGTTTGAAAATCTCCATTTCAAACAAATAAAAAGATAATCTCCTGACATACTAGTAAATTGTTCACTTACGGAAAAAAAAAAATTGTGGCAATCCAAATATTCAGATTCAGAAGTTGGTTTGGCCTCCAAAAGCAATGGTTGCTAGTTACCAATACTATCTGTTTTTTAAGTAGAGAAGTTGGCTTTCTGTAACCAATTTTTCTTGCAGAAAAAAAAGTAAATTAAACTATCATCTGTCTTTCTTTAACCTAGAGTATATGTTGCAAATTCAAACCTACAGAAACATGACTTTGCAGAAGAGAATCCGGTTTGTGAAATGATAGCTTGCAAAAAAATCCAACCCATAAAGAGCTTCAACAGTAAAATAAATCCACATAAATACTGAAGAAGTGGGCTTGTAATGATATCTGTGTTCTTCTTTCACATCACCTGTAACTAAGAATATTTTTCTATTAGTTGTCTTGTTACTCGTACTGTGTCTCCAACAATACATTATATTCTGCTTCTATTGTTTCCATTTACATGACAATAAAATAGCAACAAAACAGAATAATTACTATATTTCAGCCCTTTGTGTCTCTGAAAACTTTTTCTCATCTCGTTTTTCTGTAAGCAAAAGGTGTTGGCATATTCTCACTTTACCTCCTTCACTGAAGACTGATACTACTGAGCGTTTCACCTCCACTGCTTCTTGATATATTGGGTGATTTCAATAACTTTCAGCTCTGACAGTTTAGTTTTGTTTCTTTCTCCAGAGAAATTCTTGTCTAGGATTCTTGTCTAAGATGCTTTTCTTAGATCCTATGGATATGGTGATCAATAATACATATGTAGTCTATTTCAGCTGTTCATATCAGAGATTAACAGATTGATTAATTAATCAATCATTAGTACAGATAACAGCAAAGAGCCTAAGACTATACGACGACCAAAACCCACTTCTGCCACCAGGTGGGGAAGTTATTACAGGAAGTGCTTTTATCAATACTTCCAGGAGCCTGTGTGAATTCTTTTCCTGCATGATATCCAGATCTACAGTTCACAGATTCTTATGTACACCAATGATTTTCATACAAACAATGAATCTGTGCAAAATGCACAGCCAAAACCCGGGACAACAAGCAATATATTTTGTGTTCTAAAAACTCATCATATTGACAGCTGCACATGATTTTTCAGGTTCCTATTTCATTCCCTTCTCCTCACAACATTAAAACAGAAACAGTTTGTTGCCCTCTATTACCCGAATCTTCCTCTTCTGTCCTACCTTCCACCCCTCACCTAATCGATCCTTCTCATATCCCTGAGTGCACATACAGTTTCTACATCCTAGTGATTTTTCCCATTTTCTCATGTAGCTGCTCTATCACCCTATCTCACCTCCTGATCTATTCATCTCTTTCCCCTTTGTCAAGAAAGCTTTTTTATTTTCATCCACAACCACATTGGTCAAATTGATTCAGGTCTGAAGGAACTGAAATAGAACCAGATAGAACTATAATAATAGTAATGATAAAGTTGTTTTTCTGTGCTTTTATAATCTTGCTCAGCAAAAAAGATAATGTTCAGTTCCAACTTCCAGCTGTGGTTTAAAAATAAATAAATTAGTAGAGCATATCCCTTGTTAGTACAGTCATATTGTGAAATAAATACACAAAATATCCCTATATAGCTGAAATGTTAATTAAATACCTTCTACTCAGATAAAAGCATACAGTAAGGGAAAAGCTAATTTGCATAAGTAATTTGCATCACATAAGTAATTACATCATATTGTCTAGCCAACCTGATCTTAGTAGAACACTTTGGTTTACAGGGTAAACACCTAAGTCAAAAGTAGTTCTGGGCAGAAGGGGATCCTTAGTCTCAAAAGAAGAAGCATCAAAATTTTTACCATTCACCTATGTACTGGACTGTGCTGCTGAAATTAGCACAAAGCCTTATTTACTATACTTCCCTACAACAATAATGGATAGAGTTATATGGCATATGTCTAGAGAATAAATGCTTCAATTATTTTATTCTGAGGAACCATGAGAATCACATTGATGATGGTCAAGCAATAAGAACAACATCATTATTTTACTCTTTAGATAATATTATCTGTGATTGAGAAGTCTTCGTAAATGTAAAATTTGCCTACTCACTTCAGGCATTTAATATCTGCCCTTAGCAAACTGGTATTCACCTTCATTAAATGCAAAGCCTTAAAAATAAAGACACAGCCCATCTAAATGGATGGCTGCAATTATGGGCAGTTTCTGTCAATGCTACCTTAAGAAAGACCAATGAAGATATATTACACGAAGTCTTCATTTCTCACCAAGTGAAATAAAATTTCTATTTTATATAAACATAAAGCTTCTAAAAAAAACAGAACACAAGAGATACACCTGGCAGAGTTTGCACAGATTTTTGTGGACAGTGTCCCACAAAAAACTGAGGACACTTTGAAACAAAAATATTTTATTGAGTGCCACCGGAACTCCCAAATACCTGTGAATATCACAAGAACAAACCTACTCCACTGGCCAGTGGAATACATTCCTACAAGGGAAATATGTGTTCAAAGGGTTAACAAGGCTCTACAACAATTTCAGCCTTCTCAATCGGGAGGAGGAACATAAAATCTACATCTGTGGTTGGAAAAAATATATTATTTAAATATGGATCATAAATTGCACTCATAGTAATGCATATGTGTACAGTCATACTATGACTAGACCCTTGGATTGCCCTTATCAGATCTAATTCCTAGGCTGACCTATATTATGCTTCAAGATCAAGAGATCTGTATTCCAGAATCATAGGCATTGGCCCATAAAATATCCAAATCAATGGCAGAAGTGGAAACCATCAGATAAAGCTGAATCTTTGAAATGGAGTGCAAGGATTAAAAAGATAGTAGATAAAAAGTTAAGCATGGGTCTGGTTTGGTAAAAGGTCAGGAACAGATCCTGATCATTCTCTTGAAAAAAAAATCTCAGAAAGCTATGTTTATTACTTGACATGGCAATAAATCATGCCAGTTACTTTGCTTATGTAGTGTTTTTTCAACTATCATCACAGGCTTCCCTACCTCTAAAACTCTCAGCTCAAAGACACAATGGTCAATATGTTAGCTTAGCTACAAAATAATAGCTTACTGTGTTTCAGAAAGAAGAATGACATTAGGATAGAAAACGGTTTGACAGATCTAAGATCTCCCACTAATGAAAACTACTTAAAAAATATCATTCATGATTTCTTTTTTTTTTTTTCAATGTGGTATATTTATAGAAAAAAAAAAAAAAAAAAAGAGGACCAGATATGGATATCATTAGACTAAAAACCAGAGAAATGTCATAACAAAAATAAGATAGAGCAGAGAAATAATGAATACAAGAAATAATCAAACATAAGTGACTGGATTTATTTTTGTTGCCCAAAGGCCTACCTTGAAGACTGGGATGACAAGACTAATGTCTGATTATCTGCTCCATCAAGAGCCTTGCAGTGCTGGACTCTGCATTCATTGCTGCAAAGCTGGCCACTGGAACACCTTATAATTAAATATCCTTAGCCTGAGTCTGGTGTTATAAAAAGCAGAAAGAATAGCCTGCCTTTCTTCTCTGTTTTTGACTGCTTATTCTGTGATAATGTAGGAACGGAAGGTAATCAGCAATAGACAAATTCCTTTGAAAGCGTTTGTCTGTGACAGACCTATCAATAGAGACATTTTTTTCCTGGTGTGTCAATTTCTTCAGTAAGATGAATTTGTTTTAGAAAAATTATATTTAAAGTACCAATGTTCAGCGTTTTCCAGGGTAAGAAAGTTTGTGGTGTTTTTTCCCCATACCTCTTAGACTAATAAGGCTTGTTCCATTGTTAGTTTCAAGAACAAGCAAATTTAAGAGGGTACTAATGACCGCCATTTTAGTCCCTGAAAAAAATGCCAATATAGTTTCAATGTAGATTATACACTTAGTAAAAATTTCAAGAGATGTATACATCACAAGGATAATTTTACACCTGAAGAATCTTCAGGAGACTGAAGTAGGTGCCTCTGAAGTTACTGTACATCCAGCACTTGGTCTTTTACACGCTGTTTTCCAACTTCACTTATCCATATTCTATGTTAGTGGCTTTTTGTCCTACATAGGGATCGTTCACCTCACAGAAAAACATACAAGAAATAATTAGGAAGTAGATAATCCGAAGTATCAGTAACTTTGAATAGATTTCATGTTGCAGTTAATGTTTATTTCATTAAGTTGCTGTCAAATGGTTCATTCTGTTATCCCCCCATGTTTGCCCCAAGTTGGCTTCTCCTTGAGATGAACCCTCCCTTAAAGCTGTCCCTCAAGCTATTCCCCTCCCTTTGTTCTGGCTCCTTCCCTGCCTATCAAGGCGACCCTGCCCCTTTTTCCTGAATGTTACATGCCACTCATTCCCTGGCCAATCCCTGATTGAAACACCCACTTGGAAATCCCCTCTTCTACCACACCCCATTGGCCCATGTGACCTTTCCTCTCCTCCCCCTACCACGATTGGTGCTACATTAATAATGTAATCCCCTTGCTCCACCCTTGAGGTTTTCCTATTGGTTGATTTTCTGTATCCACCCCCTGGTTTGTAACTCTCTTTAACCCCCTGCACTGAGGTGGTGGAGGCGATTTGTGTTCTTTTTTCGCCTCAAATGTATTTTTCTCATGGATCTTCCAGACAAAAGAGCCTCATCCTTCCTCCTTTGCCTGGTCCCTGTCACAGCTATCATAGCGTGCACTGTAGAGCTTGCAGCTCTTCAGGTTCAGTGGTGAGCAAACTCCAGTCACTGGCTGTTCCCGACTCCTGTCATTGCTACTGGAGTGTACAGAGCCAGCCCGGGTTTTGGTTGGCTATGGCAATTTCATATGATTCCTAATTGTCCGACTGTAGAAAACTAGAAAAAAGACATTTTGAAGTATAAAAATATTCAAGACCTGAATGATGGTTATTTGACAAAATATTTTTAAAAACTCAATCTCATCTCAGTAATACGGATTTTATATAAGGCATGTGTTTACTAAACAGGCAGTGTTTGGTTTTACATTTGAAAATGGTAAAATAGTTAACGTCAGTAAACAGGACACCTGAAGGACAAGGACAGATTGAACTGTTAATTTTTTTCTTTTTTTTTTTTTTTTTTTTAACATTCAGAAATACTGACATTACTCAGGATTTATTGATTCACTCTTGTGTGTCCAATAACCAGAAATGTAATCTCTGTGTCTAGTCATGTGGTAGGTTATTTCACTCACATAGAGCAAATGGACCATATGTTTAACTTCAAAGTTAATTCATTATCATATGAATTAATGTCAGGTTTAGTTTTTGGTCATAATATTCAGCCAGAGAGAAAAACATTGACATTGGGCACCTATTTTACTGCAAAGTTAATAGCAGCCTTTGCCCAAATGGTAGGATATTTAGATTTAATTCCAAAAGAAACTAGTTGCCCAAATTTCCTTTACTAAATTCAAGCAGCTGCTCAAGAAGATATCAGAGTTTACTTTTTATTATGTCTCTCGTGCATAGCTTAACAAATGACTAGTATCAGTTCTTTTAACACTATTTAAATAACAAAATAGTTATGATATACTTAAACACCGTTACCAAAATAACAAAATACTGAAATACAATACAATATTGAAACTGAAGCAAGCATTGGAACAGTTCTCTTTAAAAGAGGTTTTAAAAATACATATCAGCATCAAATTTCCACTCTTTTTGAGGCAAAACACTGTGGTACTTGTATACTTAAAATCACTTGCATCTGTTAGTAATTAGCATTAAACCCAAAGTTATCAAAACTGTCTTAAACTCTTAAGTTATGAGAAAACAAAAAGTACTGTTGAAATACTGTATTATATCCTGTGAGAATTTAAGTATTTCAGGCCATCAAAGGTGTGAAAATGTCAACAAGATCACTAGTTTTCCTTGAGATCTGGGCTCAGAGTGGCGTTGCCTCAGGTTTTAAGGACTGTATTTTTTTTACAAATTTGGTCTATGAAGACAGAACAGAATTTACTCAAAGATGACTGGATCAAAGCTGAGGAAAAGGCTGAACAATGGTGAGTGACTGGAGCAAGAAGGTGATGAAACAGGAATTACTAGGCTTTGAATTTAATCATAATCCTGGTAAAACTCTAGTATTAATCAGAAAAATTACACCTTTGAGCTTTCATGACACCTTTCTGTTAGTGTAAGTAAGCACTCAATGAGTTTCTTCAGAAAGAGGTGTAGAGCTGACTAGGAAGTAGGTACTTTTTTCTTTTTTTTAATATTAGTAAAAAAGAAAGAAAATCCTTGGGAGAAGAAAATAGTTCTTTACTATTCATTTCTAGTGAGTAAATATGCCAAGATTGATCAGTTAGGGTCCTCTAAGACAAAAGGCATTCATGTATTGCTCTATGGAAATGCACTCTTGATTTGTAAGACTGGACCATAAATTTTTACTTGCCCTACACATCGGACTAATGTAATTTGTAGCCTTTTAAGGGTCACACAGAGTACTCATATTCTTAGTGTTTTAAGAAATTACTGCTATTAAGCTGAGTTGCTGCCCTCTCAGCAGAGGTACTGCAATCAACAGTGTGAGCTAGTTACAGTTGGACAAATGCTTATGATTGACTGGCTCCTCTACTGCTTCTCTCTCCTCTGCTCAAAGTAACTGCTCTCTCTGACGTGATTTAAACTGACGTATGTAATTCTGAAACAGACAGGTTGTGCTGATACGGTCAATGCTGCAACCTAAGATAGGTGTGGAAATCAGCCATGGTGGAGCACCTCTGGAGATTAACCAAGTGTAACAGGTGGTGGCTTCCTAAGCATTTTCAAGTATACAACAGAAAAAAACTATTTGACTAGAGAAGGATCCTCAACTCGTATGAAATAATTGATTTTTGCTGCTGAGAGTAGCAGACTTACCTAGACGTGCTATTTTGCAGTCACTTTAGTAATTAAAATCTAAAGGTCCCTTCAGAGAAGTAATCCAACCATGTGTAACTTTTACTCAAAACTACTAATTGAGATGAGGCAGCAAAAAGCACCAATATTAAGTTACAATTTAAAGCTGGAATCCAACTTTAATTATACATTAGTACCTATAGATTAAAAATGTGAAAATAATGTGGTGTGGTTGGCTAGATGTTAATTTTTTTTTTTACAAACTCTGTTGGAATGAAACAAGCCTCACAAAAATAAGCATAGATAAGACTTTTCATTCCTGCTTCATATTTTCTTACTTCTTTTAGTCTCTGATATTTCATAGCAGTTTCAGGAGCTATAGGATAATATAACACTTTGTTATTCCTTCACACAGAAAGCACAGTGAAATATGAAGGTAAAAAGAATCGTAGTTTTATTTAGAGTTTTCTTCTTTTCTTTCAAAACTGCACAGAATTACTTTCAAATATTTCAAATTATTTTAAGATAGCAATTTAAATTCTACATCACTATTTTATTCAAGAAAACTGTGCAGACCCCTACCTATTCACATGTGCATGAACTGTAAAGACAGTTCTTCAGGAAAGTTTGTTTCACTTGATGACTGACCTGGTGGTCAATATTTGCAATGATATTATATACAATCTGGTATAATATTTATGTACCAGCAGTAAGCTTGGCATCTAAGCTAAAAAGAAAAAATTATCTTTTAGCTGTAATTTAGCTATAACTGAGACTAGACTGATGTCCCCAATAAGAGTTTGTCTATCATTCATCTGAACAGAAAGCAGCATTTTTTTTTCTGTGAGCTTTATCATTCTAAACAGGGTAAAAAAGTGATGGCATTTTAAAGAGGCTCTGAAATGCTTCAAATATTGTACTTCATAAATTAATAAATTAAACGATGCACAGTCTTCAAGAAGGAAAACACCACACAGACATTATTTTAATGAAGAAATACATTTCAAGTCCTTGTTATTCACATTTTCTTTCTGTTGTTCCAGTAGGAACAGCTGGTCCATTGTTTTGGCTTTGACCCCTTTAATTTTCAGAATTGAAGTTTGCTCAGTCAGTGCCTTTGGCATTAGCATGGAATTTTCTTGGAGCTCACACCAACAGCAACTAGGAGACATGAGATGCCACAGGATGTGAGGAATTTACTCATAACCCTTGAAGTAAGAACATGTGATCAAAGTCACTTAATGGAGTAGATAATTTGGGCTGTTTGCAGTACAGCTTCAATAACACAACCACTAATATTCAAATGAGAGAATCAGGGAACACCATGAATGAGCAGCTTTAGAGAAGCAGTAATTAGGAAGGAGACAGATGAATATGTTCAGCCTCAGCTGCATTTCCCACACATCACTCTACGTCATGTTCCTCTATCTGCCATGGTCCAAAACTCATACCGATAGCATGGTCCAAATTCCCCTCTTAGTTACACCAGTGCTATTATGCTAGTTCCATCTGGCTTTCCCCATGCTAACTGAAGCTGTGTGACTGAGGGGAGAAAATGGGCCTGTAGCTCAGAATCTGTAGATCAGATTCTGACTTCCTACTGCTGCCAGCTGAACAGTGTCATATTTGTGAGGTGCCCCGTGGCAGGAAGAAATGATGAATCTGACTCCATGTCCTTAGAAGGCTAATTTATTAATTTATGATCTATATTATATTAAAGAATACTACGCTAAACTATAGTAAAGAATACAGAAAAGATACAGACAGAGGGCTAGAAAGATACTAAAGAAACTAATTCCTAATATCAAGGAGATTTTTCCAGAAAATAATGACTGTGACAGAACAGAGGGGGGAAAATAAAGAGAAAAAAGCTAAAATTTCAGTGTTATCAAGGTCACTTTCCTTTTCTAGAATGACATAAATAGAAACTGCCATGGTGCTTCAGTTGTCTTTTTGAAATGAGCAACGCTATTGTGGCTTCTGTGCTATTAGAGAGTGAGCATGTCTTTCTGTATCAATTTTCTCTGTTGCCATCCCTCTTACTTTTTTCCATTGTTTCTGCTCTTGACTCAGTTACTCAGAGACCCCAAAATCTCCTATCTTCTGCAAAACTAAATGTATTGAAATGATGTTTTCTTCTCCAGTGGACAGGAAAAGCAGACAGCAAAAGAGCAACTAAGGGCCCTGGGTTAACAGAGGGTATTAAATGCTTCTGTGGTGCTGGAGACTGTGAAACAAAACTGAAATGAGTGTGTGGAAAAGAGAGTTAACTGAGTGGGAAGAAATAAAAAGATGGTGAGGATCAGAAAGGCAGAAGGAGATTTACTAAATGGGTGACTGTGTAGTCTTCACATCTTATTTGTACACATATGCCATTGAAAACTCATGTTTCAAAAGGTAAATAAATGCTTGAATATAAATACTAATTAAAGAATGAACCAATGAATTGGTGAGAAAATAAGCAAAATAATTTGTAATCCAATCAGCTCTTCTTTAAATGTATGAAGAAAATCTGCAGCTCTTTACTGCTTACAGCCCACGAGATCTGATTATATACTCATATGGTACTGAAAATAGAGAAGAGACATGAAACTTGAAAATCAATTAATCAGTTCAGTGAATACAATGAATTAGGACTGAAAGATACAGAAAATGACAGTGTCACTTACTTTCCTTTTTTTTCCCTTGCTGCTTTTCTTTCAGCTTACCTGTAGTTTAGCAATAGTTCACTTAACCAGTTCAGATGTGCCAAAGTTTTAATTAAATTTCTATTAAAAACAATACTTCAGTATCAAAGAAATGTAATAATTTAATTCCTGACAAACAACAATCCAGCTGCTCTACATAGGATTACTGAGGATTTTACAGTGTGGTTCTGGAGCAGTGAATTCTTTATGTCAGCAAAATATCAGCCTGGGGAAAAAAAAAGAAAAGAGAGAAAGGGAAAGCACACAGTGTTTATTTGGTTGAGGTACTGTTTTTGCATGGCCTGGTTTTTGGTGATGGGGGTTTTGGGGAGGGGTGGGGTCTGCAGAGGTGGCTTTTGTGAGAAGCTGCTGGAAGCTTTCAGCTTCCACCATGTCCAGCAGAGCCAATCCCTCATGGCTCTGAAGATGGACATGCTGCTGGCCCAGAGGTTGGTAGTGCCTCTGTGATGATATACTTAAGAAGAAAATCAAAACAAAGCTGACACACTTTTTCCTTTAGCCAGAAAAGAGAAGGAGGTGCGAACATGTGAGGGAAAACAGCATGGAGACACAAAGGTCAGTAGAGAAGGAGGGGGAGGAGGTGCTCCAGGCACCAGAGCCGAGATTCCTCTGCAGGCTGTGGTGATGACCACAGTGAAGCAGCTGTGCCCCTGCAGCCCATGGGTGCACAGGGAATGCAGAGATCCACCCGCATCCTGTGGGAGGTGCCCTTGCTGGCGTGGGTGGATGCCTGGAGGAGACTGTGATCCAGTGGGAGACCCGGTGGAGAGAAGGCCCTTGCTTCCAGGCTGGAGCAGCCTGTCCTTGGAGGAATGCACCCCATGGAAAGAGTGACCCATGCCACAGCAGTTTTGTGAGGACTGTCTGCCCATGGGGACAGTTCATGCTGCAGCAGGTGCGGTATGGCTGCTGCTCGTGAGAGTGGACCCACACTGGAGAAGTTCATGGAGAGCTGTCTCCCATGGGAGGGACCCCATGGCTTCACAGGGGAAGGATTCCTCTCCTGGAGCAGTGGAAGAAAAGCAGTTGGGTGGGAAGGAGAGAGGGGCTGGGGGGTGTGGGGGAGAAGGCATTTTAAGTTAGGGCCTATTTTACTTCTCGTTAGCCTCTTCTGTGGCATTCACATTCTCTGAAAAATCCCTTCGCCCGGGATTTTTCTCCTCAGAAGCCTCAGAAAAATTAAAGCAATTATTATCTCATTTGCTTCTCCTGTGTTTTGCTCCTTTGGAATGTGTTTGGAGATTGTTTATCACAGGTGATTGTTTAATTGGATTCTGGTGAGTTGTTTTCACTCATTGGCCAATCAGTGCCAAGCTGTGTCGAGACTCTGGAAAGAGTCACGAAATTTCATTATTACTTTTTAGCATTGGTTAAGTATCCTTTCTGTGTTCTTTAGTATAGTTTAGTATAGTTTAGTATAGCATTCTTTAATATAATATAGTGTCATAAAATAATAAATTAGCCTTCTGAGAACATGTAGTCAGAGTCATCATTCCTTCCTTTGTCTGGGGGCAAACCAAATACAATACTCTTCTGATTCTGTTGGTAATAAATTCACTTTACAACTTTAAGTTGAGCCTGTTTTGCCCTTGAAGTGTTTTTGCCCAGTCCTTATGTCAATTCATGAACCCTTTTAAATTATATATGCACTCTTTTGTTCCTGCCCAAGTTATTCAGGTACTTCAACATCTCATCCCTAAATGAAATCCAATACATTTTTGGCAAATTTAATTTTCTGCTGCATTGTTGCCCTTGCCCAAGTGGTCTAACTCTTTTATCTACTTCATAGATGCAAGCCATTTTAGAATTATTTTGGAATACATTTGGCAAATTATCTGCTTCTTGGATAGCTAAGCCTTTATTATCTATCACTAAGTTTGCTTTCTGTGATTTTAGGTATCTGTGCGGACTTGTAATTGCTTGTCAGAGACATGAGTTGACTCCTTGAAGCTACATTCAAACTTGATGTATTTGTTTTTAAGCCCTTACCCAATTTTTCTGATGTCTACCATAATCTGAACTGTGAATGAATCTGAACTACAATGATTGAAACTCATTGTAGCTTATACTTTCTCTGCACACATAAGCTTAAAAAAGTGTGGCCAAGGCTTATTCTGATTTTCAGATCATTTGCCACTGTACTTGAAAATTATGTCTAGAGTCTGTTCTGTGAGAAGAATAAGCTTGGAACACAAAGCACTGCTGTCTGGAACAGGAGAATAGGAGTTACAGTATAGGAGAATATAGAATACAGTTGTTACTTTTTCTTTATTAAGTTGGGCTAACTAATTGAAACAACTATCTGTTCCCATCACCAGTGAAATAAAATCTTTCAACTTTCATTTTATAGCAGACTGAGTGGAGACTTCCACTTTGGTTTTTTTAATTTTTCTTTTGTATCTAGTTTGTTTTAGGTTTCTTGACCAAGGATAATGTCATAAAAGATGAAAAGCTATTTATGTGCAAAATTTTACAAAAATAGTAAAATAAATGGATTTAGTAGATGCTGATTTTGCCAGGACTGTAGTTCTCAAAACTTTTTCAAATCTTGCAAAATATTATTATTTTTATTCTTATTATTAAAACAGATTAAAACTTTTGGCTCTAAATCTCAAAACCCTGCCTAAATTTAATCCTGACCCAAGTGTTTTTCTTGCCTTCTGGTGAGTTGCGAATGTGCTGCTTAATTCTGCAAATTTGGGGTTTTTTTTAAAGAAAGGTGTAAGCTGAGATCTGTAAATTGGTTTTCCCAAAGAATAACTCCATTACTCAAGGTTAATGCTTTTGATGGACTGTGCTTAATAGCAAGTAATATTAAAGTAATTATAATTGTAACAGGTGATTCCAGGGATAACTATTATAGGTTATCCCAAATACCTTTTGGTATTTCTAATGTACGATTGTATTTTAATCCAAATAAAGATCCTGCCTGCCAATATATTTGTAAATAATGTTTATATTTTTTCCATGTATGTTTCTGAATATGCTCAAGTGCTTCACTGAAAATCCCTAGGATTTTGTGGCACATTTCTTTGTTGTGAGGCAGCTTACATTACAGAACTGTCTAAGAATTACACATTCAAGCATTTATGAAGCATACAAGGTAGCATGGTTTTTTTCCATAATTTTAATTGGAGGACTGTGATTTACAATTTCCTTTTTCAAGGTCCTTCATAAGTTAATACATTGTGCAGCATTTTTTAGGCAATCAAGGATTTTATGCATGTCCTAGTACCTCCGCAGCTTTATAATGTTCACTGATACATTGCATCCTCTGTTCAGTAAATTATAAAGAAGCTATCCAGTCTAATAAATGGGCAGATTTTTTGGTTGGTTGATTAATTTTGATTTGGGTGTTTCTTTCGCAGGTAAAGATGAAATTGAGTGAATTGGAATTAATATTTTAATTATATATAGATTAATAAGATGACAGCTAAAAACCTCAAAAAAACTGTGGATGTAGAAAATATCTTTAGGGAACTATTTCCGTCTTTGATGTATGTGTCTTGGGAAATTCAGAGAAGAAAAAGAAATCTAAAACATTTTGCGGAAATAAAAGTGTTACATAAACCCCTTAAACCATTATTGTGAACTGCATTGGCAATACCAGTCTAAATCAATTTATGTATATAAGTAAACTATTTGTAATTTTTAGTTTGCTTTCCATCCACATTATATTCAATCCTATTATATGCCTCTTTTTTTTCTGGCACACCATATATAATATTCTCAACCTCCTAAAATATGCATATATGATTGTTGCCATCCATTCTCAAAGCAGTTAATGATATTTTACCATAAGAATCTATTTGTAACTTTCCTCCTCTGGTAGTCAAAATGTATACAAAGGTTAACTTATTAGAGAGTAAATGCATACAGTTAAGAGCTTATAAAAATACCTTACATCAGCAAATGTGTTTATTTTCAAGTTTTTTCTTATCAGAAGTTTAAAGAAATTATATCCTGGATATAGCATGACTAGGCTTTAATTCTTTCTGAAGTAAATGTGGAGTTTTACAGTTCAGTCACTTATATCATTAATGTGAATTCTATCTCATATAAACAGAGTGCTTATATACATGCTATGCATCTGCGCAATATTTTATTTATTTATAAATTACATCAAAAAATTTAATGACAGCATAAATTTTATAGTTACTGGAAAAAGCATTTAAAAATAAACCAAGTAAACCAAAAATCAATGTTTTTAAATAATTGCAAAATCAAACATATGTGAAAGATGCAAGCAAAATAGTTTTTCTGGTTTAGGGCAAATGTGGGACGGAAACCTCCGAAGAGGGGGTTCCTCTAGAAAACAAATTGAAGTGGCCCCTCCCCCAACCGTTTCTAGAAAATATAGAAAATACTTCCTTGGAGAAAAGTGGGAAAAAATGTTTATTTAACAGGCAAAGCATTCACCAGAACAAAAAAAAAAAAAGAAAAAAAAAAAAAAAGAGAGAAAAAGAAAAAAAAAATAACAATATTAAACAATAAAACCTCTCCCTGCTCTGAAGAGGTGACAAACTCAGAAAATCCCCTTGGGGGGCTGTAGCTCAGCTCACTCAGTCTCTCATCAGTCCCTCTGGCGCTGGAAATGCAGCGGCCCAGGCCCGGCCCAGTGGGCCACAGGTGGGAGTTCCTGGTGCTCTTCTGGTGTTCAGTACAGAGCAGGTTTAAACAGGTCCAAGAAAAGAAATACCACAGTGCAGGGAACTTCTCTGCCTTAGCTAGCTAAAAACAAGCTAAAAGCAAGGCTCTGTCCCACTGTCTGTCCATCCACAGACAATACAGTCCAGGAGCAGGAATGTGGAGGAATGAGTGCGGTGTCTGAAAACAAACTGCGCACTTCTACTCTTTCCCCCTTCACTCTCAGAACCAATCCTAAAGGTGCAAAACTTATTTCTGGGCTAAACGGACAAATGGGGATACAAGCATCATACAGTCACCCCAGACTTTCTTTAGTGTGCTCTTGTCAATCTGTTTGCAAATTTAGAGAGGCACCAGACCATTTAAATTAAAATGAGAGATCTTGTCCACAATATGATGTAAATGTTTTTCTTGACTGTTGAGGCTGATAAAGAAATATTAGTGAGGAGTGAGTTATTCAACATGAATTTTTTAAAGGAGAAAGTAAAACTGAATCCAGTTACTGATTAATATTACAATGGTACACTATTGCTGTAGAGAAAGACATAAAAGAGTACTTTTTCAAATAAAAGTAATGTAGCTTCTTTTCCTAGGAACTGGCAACTGATACTTTGCAAAGTTTATATAAGATGGGGAAAACAAAGTCAAAGCTGATGGCTCAGGCAACGTCCTTCTTTCAACCCTATGGAGAATTAAAAAGGCGATTCATAACAAATCATGGTCAGTGGGTCCTATGCTATTATGGAAACAGGTTTTGAAATTTAAAGGAATTGTCACACAGCGAATGTTGTCCTGGTAAATAAATATTTAATAAAAACTTTTCTGAATTTTAAAATATATAGCTGCATAAATAAAAGCAGCAGTGGAACAACACATATATAACACCTAATGTGTAATTCCCTATCATATACAGAAAATTGCAAAGTGAAAAATGTAAGTGTCAGGGTCAGTACTTCATGCCTGTATCAACCCATATAAGTACAGAGTACACAGAGTTTTAGGCATTTCTTGTTCCATTAGAGAAGATATTTCTTTTTATGGCTGCATTTTTCTTCTAGTCAAAGTTTAAAATCATGATGCTAATTTCATTTTTATCCATATCTTCAGAGCAATATCAACTTTTCTGTTTGTCTAGCATGTTTTATTATAAAGTAATAACACTGTCAGAACTCAGCAGACAGACATACTTCTCAAGATTCCTCTTTTAATTAACTTGCCTTATAAACAAAGGCTACTATATGAACACAGTTTATCCATAGTATATATTTTCAGCTAGGAGGGAGATAATTATTGCTCACTGCAGAAATAATGTTACACTACTAGCTCATGCAAAACAAACTTTAAATGTAATTTTACAGAGGTAATAATTACACACCAGAGTGCCATCTTAAGATACATTAATTAGAGGAACTTTTTATTAGCACAAAGGTCAGGAGTGAGAGATGATCACAAATTCTTACTAGTACAAACTTAAATTGGTTGAAGCTAAATGTAATGATCAAATAATCATGAAAATGGGGACTGTAAAAGCTATTGGGGTACACTTCCAAACAGAATCAAGCAATTCATAAACATAAGAACAGTGTCACTTTCGGCTCCCACTCTCTCTTGCTATTGGGTATTTCTTCTTGTATATTGCAGGAAGAAACGTAACACAAAGCAGCTTTTATCCCTGTTACAGGATAAAATTACCTTTTTAAATAAACTAGTGGCAGCTTTGGAACATTAAAATGTATTGTTTCAATTAAAAGAAATAACCTCAAAATAATCTTGAAACATTAAGAGAAAATTGCATATTCAGTGCAAGCGCTGTAATAGTTCTAAACATATTTACTTCTGAACATTTAGCAATGTATAGAATGCAGCATAAAAAGAAGACAACAGTTAAGTAATTCTAAATTAAACACTAAAAAAAAAGCTGTTCCTAAAGTTTCAATTATCCTTTTCAGTGCAATTCAATTAAGATCCCTTAAATCACTCACTGAATTCTCTCTGTTTTTCATTCTTTCCTCATTACTTGTTCTTCCATAAATATGTAGATTTCATGTATTTTCTGCTTATTCAAATCAAACATTTGACTGACGGACCTATGTTCATTGACAAACAGCTTAGATTTGAATGGACATATTGGAAAACAAAGATAAACCAAAGGCAAAGGCAAAAAAAATAATTATACTTCCTAGGAAAAAGTTGTGTACAAGTTTTCTTTCAATATATCAGACATAAAAGAATCAGACAAAACCTTTAAGAACTTTGTGTATGCTGTGTTATTACTCAAAAAGCAAATTCAGGGAAGCAAGTTCTTAAAATTTATTTCTTAATAAGGCTTAGCTGTAGAGAAAGTAGTCATGGAAAACAGCATTTATTTTCTGCATAATTCTGCATAATTTGTAACAGAACTACTGAGCTTAAGTTGCACCTTTTCAATAAGTCCTAGGTATGTGCCAGAAAATTATTTCAGCAATAAATTATGCAATAAATTAAGGAGGCACAATGCACCTAACAAATACATCCAACACATACACATCACTGTTCCTCTCTGCAATTTACCATCCATGTCACACCAGATTTTACAGGAGGAAGATGAGCAAAGCCTTTCTTTGAATTTACCTGGTTGCTTTCTAGTTTCATGTGCTGTGAGAAAATATGTCCTTACTTAACAGAAAACTTTTTCACTGTGGGTAGCTGGAGTCAACCCCAAGGGACTGTGCCACCGAGCATTCAATGGCTTGCATGAGTATCAACAAACTGCTTCTGCCACATCAGATGGCAGTTCACACAAAGGCACTGCTGTGTTTCCTGGTGCAGACACAGACTTTGTATGCTTTGTCTCACCTGCATACCCAAAGAGGGTGATAAATTACTTCATAACATGGATAATAATCATAAAAAAATAAGCATGTGTTTTCAAAGTTTCCTGTATTGTATTCTCAGTTAAAATATAGTACAATGTAACTTGATTATCTAATTCCAAGTAAGTGAATTACTCTCATTTGAATTCAATCTTAAGATAAAATTATTTTTTGTGTTGAAGAGAAGTTTTAATTCTGTTGCCATATATGAGGAATTTTAAAATTATTAAAGAAGTTTCAGTAGGGTAATCTGACTGTCTGTTTGCTTAGCTTTGGCAAAACATTTTTCTAGGAGCTGAAGTCTAACTTAAACTTCTATCTTTTAATGCCAGCACTTCTGAGGGGGCCTATTTTCTCATAGAACTCACTAATTTATTTGAGAACAACCCGTAAGGTTGAATAAAATACAATAAACACAGCAGAAAATATCTTCAAACTCACAGAAGTTATTCTGTTATATGTGGAGATTATCTATGGTTTGAAAGTGCTTTTTTGTGGGAGAGGGAGTGGTCCGCCCTTCCTCTGTAGGTGTCAGTTGTTCCAAGCTGCATGTATGAAAAAATTTAATAAGATGAATCAGCGAATCCAAATCCTTTGTATTATATCAAGTTGTCAGGTTTATGAGCTGCAGGGGAAGATGACTAATGTACTGCCCAAGACTATATAGATACATATGGTTGATAGTTCTCACAAGATTTTCCATCAGGACATAGGTTTTGCACAGACCTTTGTTCCCCATTACCTTCTAGGAAAAGAAAGAATTCCTTTTTGACAACAATCAGTAAACAGTCTCCTTTCCCATGCTTCTTCTAGTCCTGTGTATGTTGCCATAATTTAGGAAAACATGTTACAGACATAACTAATTTTCTTACTCTTACTACAGTTTTGCACTGGACATTTGTAACTCTCTTGTTTTGAAATCAAGTCACTCATATCACAAATGAGTCATTATTATAGGATGAGATCTCCTATCTCATTTTTAATATGCTTTGAAATGAACACCCAAAGTATGATTACTTCCTTGAAGATATAAGAAATGAGTGCTAATAATACAAATTAGGCCATAGGGGATGAGAAGTGTAAGCCTTTAGAGAACATCTTAAGGTTAGGAAAGGTAGGGGGTTTTTAAATGAGTATAATGCAGATATATATATACATAACATACATATATATATTCTCAAGGCAGTAGAAAACCGTGTTCCACTTAGTAGCCACTTGCATACTTGAAGATTCATTGTTCACAGTTTCATTTACCCCGGAGCTGCACACTTTTCTTTTTGCTGTAGGCTTTGATGTCTAAAGCAGCAAGAGAATGTGTAAACATCTGCTATTACATAAGCCCTTTAATTCAGTGGATGTCCAAAATACTCAGGAAAAAGGCAATGTGCAATGATCAAAGATGTCTGAATTAAACCCCAGAAATTTTAGCAAGCATGGAAGTTACTACCCTGAAAGGAGAAGAAGAATAGTACCAAAATAGAACATAAAACAATTGCTGTGCAAGCACAACTACAGGAGAATATTTTAGATTGAAAATTTATCACTAGCTTGAAGACCAGAGTTTCTTCTCCACAGTAAATAAAATGGACAACGTTCCAACCTAAATAGAAAGGTGAAACATATTTAGCAATATTGAAACTTCTGAGCAGCTTATATATTTTAACAATTTAAGAAAAAATACAATTTGAAAATATTTATGATAATTAATAACCAATTTGTTAATAAAAAATGGTTTGGAAAAAAACCTCACAATTATAAACCCTTCAAAAGTCAGTGAAGACAATAAAGAAAAAATTTAAGGCTCTTAACCTTTTGACAATTAACAAACTTTTCCCAGAGGTGTGACATCCAAAAGTCCAGAACTTATCTGGGAAAACAACTAAGATTCTGAATCTACTACAGTGAAAATTATTTCTTCTAATTCTGATATGTCAGATTCTAAATATCTGGGTTAAAGGCTTTAATACAACAAACCATGAGTGTCTTCTCACATTTTTTTTCTTGTGTGCTTCTACTTTTCTCTTTAAAATTATTCATTCAGAAATACAAATCCTGTGTTATTTGTAACTCAGTTTAGCTTCCCCTCAAAAGTAGTTGGAAATCTTCCTTTAAGACTTCATTTTGTCTTTTTTTGTTTGTTTGAACAGGAAAAGAAAGAAACCTTTTGTGTTGTAACAAATAAAAGATGGTATATATAATTTAACATACTGCCCCAGCATCTATCACAAATTAGTGGATTTACATGTTAAAAAATAATACTTCCAGAACGCATGGTTTAATTGAATGCAGTATTCTTCCCTAAATTAAGAATTCAGTAGGAACTGATCATTTGTT